>NC_083223.1:5718609-6018609 GCF_032191835.1 Heteronotia binoei
AGCCCCCCCCCTATCAGAATTATGTTTAACTCGTCTGAGGTTGGTTTTCTTGGGCGCACGCCTCTGCGTTTCTTGTGAGCTTCCCTCACTGCTTATTTCTTATCCGTTTGCGGAATTAAAGGCCTCCCCTTCTTCTCGGAACTCTGGAGTTATAATCGTCATTGTCCTAAGAGTGTGAGATTGTCCTTGGTAATATTCCTTCCATAATTCAATTCCTTCCTTCCTTCCTTCCTTCCTTCCTTCCTTCCTTCCTTCCTTCCTTCCTTCCTTCCTTCCTTCCTTCCTCCCTCCCTCCCTCCCTCCCCTTCCCCCCTCTCCACCTATTTCCTCCCTCCCTCCTTCCCCATTCATTTCCTCCCTCCCTCCTCATCTATTTCCTTCCTTCCCTCCCTCTTTCCTTTCTTCCTACCTTCCTTCATTCCTCCCTCCCCATCTTCTTTCCTCCCTCCCTCTTTTCCCATCCATTTCCTCCCTCCCTCCCCATCTATTTCCTTCTTCCCCTCCCTCCCTCCTTCTTTCCTCCCTCCCTCCCTCACTCCCTGACTGCCTTCCTTCCTTCCCTCCTTCCTCCCTCCCTCCCTCCCTTCCTTCCTTCCTCCCCCCTCCTTCCTTCCTTCCTTCCTTCCTTCCTTCCTTCCTTCCTTCCTTCCTTCCTTCCTTCCTTCCTTCCTTCCTTCCTTCCTTCCTTCCTTGTCTTGAAAACCGGTCTGATTTGCGCGGCGTTGCAAACCAGGCGCTGACCCGCCCATTGTTTTGATCGCTGCGCTTAAGACGTACCCCGCCCCCCCTTTCCCTTTTGATGTCGTACCAAATACTGGTATGTATTTTGAATATACATTTCAAACTCCTCGGCTCCCCTTTGATTATCTTTGCCTGACTTGAGCGAGAGCCGCGGATTCTTTAAGATCAGTCGCGCAACCGCCTTCCAAGGCTTTTAGGGGGGGGGGGGGGGTTGGTTTGTTTTAAGCAGGCTTTCCTTCCCTATCAATCTTGAAACCCTCGAATAACTCGATCGCCTTTTGGGAAGGGGGGGAAAGGGGGGAAGGGGGTGGGGAATGAGCGGCCCAGGCGTCTTTTCTCCGCTACGATCAGCCGCTCAGGTAATTGGGTGCTCCTTACCTAGAGAACTTAACACCGGCTGGATAAGAGAATTTCCTTCAGACGGGAGATTAGAGTCCAGGCAGACAGAACGAGACGCCGGGCCTCCCTTTGATGGGAATCCTTCTCACTAACGACCCAACTAAAAATGGTTCTTGTCATAAACAGGAACTGAATTCCAAGGTGGGAGTAAGAAACCACAACCCCCCCCCCCCGCCCTTTGTGGAGAGGGAGGGAGGGGCGTTGAATGAATGCAAGAAAGCGCAGCAGATAAGATCCACATCCTCGAATCCAAGGCAAAAAGCCGCCTTCCAGGCCGAAATCTAGAGACTCTCAACATTCCCATTTTCTCAGCATTCCTTTTTTTTTTTTTAATGCAATATTTCTGCTTTCTCCGTACCTCTATTTTCGGCGCCCTGCTTTCTCCTTCTGAACAACGCAGGCCGGGAAAAGTGTAGAAACAGTTGCACAAAACTCAAGGGAGACGGCGGCTCAAGTTTCAATCGACTAGGGATGTGGGGGTTTGGCGGAATTCTAAAACCACTGTAGGATTCCCACCAGGCTGATTCTTAGTCTTGGCTGTTGGCCAGGAAAAGTGTAGAAACGGGTTGCACAGAACTCAAATGGGGGGGGGGGGAGGGGGGGAAAGAGAGACAGCGGGTGTACAGAAGCGCAAGGCTCAATTGACGAAGGATCTGGGAGGGTGGCGGGATTGTAAAACGCCACCCAACCCAAGCGCCGTTCGCGACGCTGCAGGTTAGAATCCACAGCTTTCAGAGGTCCTTACTCCAGAGAAGCCCCGTAGCCTCAAGCGACGGAGACGTCATTTGTTCTGGCTTTGGGCAATCCGGTATTTTTAAAACGGAGTCGCTTTGCAGCCGCCTAATAGCCACGTTGACGGTCCAGGGAGCTGTCCATTTCAGCACCACCAGCTCGCCTATCCGCCGCCGCTACGATCAGGATATTTTAAGAGCGTTGCGCGTTTCCAACGCTCCTGTTTCGCCACCGGCACATTTGAACACCAGCGTTCCCTCTAAACTGGGTGAGCATGAGCTCGCTCGCAGATTTTTTAGCCTCCACACATTTTTTGTCTTCGCTCCGGAGAAACGGCCCCAGAGCTCGCTACTAGCTCGCAGGTGTAATGCCAGGAGCTCACAAAGTAGAATTTCTGCTCGCAAGACTCTGCAGCTTAGAGGGAACATTGGCTGTGGCTTTTCTCTGAGGCCGATTTCGCGCTAGACTTTAAATCCTGCTTTAGCCCTGTCCCTAAACTGACATTCTACACATCATAGAATCAGAGAGTCAGAGAGTCATAAAGTTGGTTTTTCCCCCGATTCTATGATTCTAGAGTAGAATGTCAGTTTGGGGACAGGGTTAAAGCAGGCTTAAAAGCCTAGTGCGACATTGGTCTAGAGTTTCGCCGGTCAAATGATTCGCAATGGTGTCACAGGCCGTGAGCACACGCGTCCACCAATAATGCACGCCCCGATCCCCTTTCAATGCGCTTTCCGACTGGATTTGACGGTGTGAACTTGCAGAACCCCGTTGTATGATTGTGTGTGCGTGATCACACAGCCTCACTCTCAAATAAACGCACACGCGTTCCTCAGGGGCGCAACTCCAAATCGGCAGAGAGACGAACCACCCAAAATAATAATAATAATAAATAATAATAATAATAATAATAATAATAATAATAATAATAATAATAATAATAATAATAATAATAATAATAATAATAATAATAATAATAATAATAATAAATGACGGCACCAATTCGGAATCCGTCCCCGGGGGAGGGGGGTGTCGGGGGGAACCTGATGACTTAAGGGAAACTCCGTCTGCGCGAATGGAAAGGCCCACAACCGAGTTCCTTCCCAAGTAATGCGTTTTGGGTTGGGTGTGTTAGACAAAAGGCGGTCGATCTACGCGGTGAAAATACCCGATTTCACGCCTTTGGAGGAAAGAAATGGCTGACATGGACCCCGCGAACCGCTGGATTTCAGAATAAAGGACCGAAAGCAATAAACTACCGCCGCTAGCAAGCCAATGAAGCCAAACTCATCTACATCCTAATATTCGCTCTCCCCTTCCGTGTTCTGTAGGAGAATCGAATTTCCTTATGCTTCGGAAACGTGGGCATATCTGTCTATATATTTCCCGAAATATACACGGATTCCTCCCAAATGCAGCTCATCTCTCGATCGTAACTCTGAAAACAGATCTCTTCCCCCCAATGGGCTTTGGTTGTTGTTAACCTTTTGCCGTATTCTATCCGATCGGAAAGAGAACCGCGGAGCTGCCTACGAAGCCGCTGCCTTCCTCTGAAAGTCTCACATTTCCGCGATTCACACAACCGGATCCCTTCCCCTCACGCTTTTAGGCGGCGACTGTGGAGTTAGGGCGTAAATCCTCTTTCTCCCCCCTCCCCCCCCAGCCCTCCTCGCAATCCAGCCATCTAATAGTTTCAGACGTGTGTAGAAATCAGCCCAAGACCGCTTTCCCGGTAGACTTTGACCGCTGCTGCCTTGCTGCCTTAAAAACACCGCCTCCTCACTGAATTCAGCCATCCTCGCGAACCACAACAGTTCCGTCTTCCAATGGAACTTTTCAGTCGACGGTGACTTCGGAACAAGCGAAGTAGGCAAGGCAAACGAGGGTGGAAATAGGCCAGTCAGTGGGCAGAAAACACCCCCTTTCCCCAGACTGTTCCCTAATAAAACAAAATAGGAGTCGATTGCAACTTTGAGACAACTTAGTTTTATTCAGCACGTAAGCTTTCTTGGGCATGCAGGCTTCTTCAGACGAGTGTGCATGCGCACGAAAAGCGTACCTTCTGAATAAAACGAAGTTGGTCTTAAAGGTGCAATCGACTCCTATTTTGTTCTACTGCTTCAGACCAACACGGCTGTCTATTTTGTTCCCTAATAAATTAACCCGATTGTCTCGGAGAATAAAGACTGTGGGCGCACCCACATTCCAATGACTAATGCATTTGACATCCGGATTCTGCTCTTCTTACACAGTAAAAAATCCGGATGTAAAATACATTAGTCAGTGGAGCGTGAATACACCCTGTGTGTGGGTGGGGTGCGTTCACACGTCACTCAATAATGCTTTTTGCAGCTGGATTTTTTTTTTTTTTGCTATTCTTACACAGTAAAAATCCAGTTGCCAGATGCATTATTGGGTGTCGCGTGAACGCACCCTGTAAATTAACCCTATCCTATCCCCGAATAAAGGCCGGCTTAGGAACTTCAGAATGCACCGTTTTGTCGGACAACGTGTCTTCCCAAGTCGATTTTCAAAACTTCTATCACACTGAGGAAAAAAAAAAACCCCTGAGGAAACCCCTGAGGGAAACCACTGAGGAAACCACTGAGGAAAAAAAAAAAAAACCCAAGCGTATTGGGGAGTGGGGGAGATGGGAGGCAGGCCTCACTTACCAAAGCGGTCGTTTTGGCTCTGAGATCCCACTGGTTACCCAAGGGCGCATTTTTTTTTAGGGGGGTGGTGGTGGGCTAAGGGCGGCTGTTGTTATCAAAAAAAAAGTTGTAACGAATGGTTTTGAAATTCGCTTACCTCTCCTTATCACCCCGCCTTGGCCGTTCAGCACCAGCCCGCACTGAGCCTCCACCGAACCCTGGAACAGAGGAAAGCAAAAGAGAAGAAAAAAATCAGATCTGATGCTGAAGAAATGACCCGAAAAGCCAAGAATCTGTCGGAGCAGACTTGGCGTTCTATCCGCAGTCGAAGTTTACCGAGCGGATATGGGATTTAAAGGCCTCCCCTAGATCCCCCCCCCTTTTAGGAAATCGCTTTATTAAAAAAGAGAAGCGGGTGGCCTTGTATATTTCAGAACGTCAGGAACGGACAGCTCCCTCTCCGAAGAGAGAATCCGTTCCCCAGTTCTCAGATATGACGATCTTTTGTTTGGGTGATTGACTGACAGACAGACCAAAAAATAAAAGGAAGCCGGTGAGGATGGACTTGACAAACCGGGGACGTCTTGGCGAGGGGGGGGGGGGCGGCGGAAAGAAGAGAGAATTATTCCCAGACATGAATCCGATGACAGATCCGTAGGAAATCGACCCCTCCCCGATGCAATGTATTGTGTGGGTATCTCCGCCTTGTCATGTTCAAGTGTGGCGATCGTTTTTCTCGGGATTAGCGTCCGTCAAACAAAGGCGCGAAGAAGGTTCCAAGCAAAGGCGCAAACCCGAAAGATTTAGCGCCCCGGTTGGGAGGGTTACGCCGGAAGGACATTGGCCAGGCGTCCCCCCAAAATACCTGGCTGAACTCAACTGCGCTATGGAGCAGGGCAAAGCGGCGAGAGCGCCCACGCCGGCTTCGAACGGGATTCGGATCACCGCGCGTAGGTATCCGAAGGATTGGGCTCGCCTCCCCCCAAAGGCCGCCCTCTCTCTCGAGGAGGCGAGCGCTCTGTTCTCGGCTTTCGTTACCAGCTGGGAATGGCAATTCTTTTCTTTTCTTTTTTTTAAAAAGTCGAAATCCGCCTTCCCCTCGATGAACTTCCCTGCGACCCTAAATCCCTTTTTTTTTTTTTTGCGCTGTGGAAATATGTTAAAAGGGGGGCATTTTCCCTTTAACCAACAAACGAGGATTGGGCGACATGAAAGAGATCTTTAAGAGTGTTAACCTATTCAACGAACCCGTGAAGAGTTTAGCGCATGCAAAGAAAGAGTTGGTGCATAATATTTTTTTTTTTAAAACAACAACAACTCTACTTCTCTCTCTCTCTCTCTCTCTCTCTCACACACACACACACACTTTACAGTCTTCCTTGGTTTTGGCCATATTGAGGCTGACCTGGGGGGAGGAAAAACCCACCCTTTTCAAGGGCCTCTTTTGAGTTTTAAGTGTTCTGCCTTAAAGTGATTATGAAATCAATATGGAGGGGGAGAGAGGAAAAAAAAAAAACTGGGCGACTGAGCATAAATTAAATCGCTGACGGGAAAAGGTGTGACAGTTTCCTTTGTTGCCCATGGAAAATCTTTTTAGGGGACTCAAAGATGCCCATTCGGGCTCCCACACTCCTTGCATCTGTTCGGTTGACTTAAAACAGCCCTTCTGAACGCGGGGACCTTCACTTAACATTCTGAGCAGGATAGGAAAGTATATTTACATTCGTTGCATCGGGAACGAAGCATATGTTGATAAAGAAAGTAGGACCGGGAAGGGGAGGTGTGTGGCGGGGGGGAGAGAGAAGGCGAAAAGGCTGGCCAAGAAAGAACTTCAACTTCGGCCTACGCTTTCCGGGGGGTCGGGGAAAAGAAACCCACAAACGTTGGCCCTAAGCATTCGAGGGGAAATGAACAAACCTTTTTTCCCAGGTGAAATTAACCAAGGGTTGTTTTTTTTTTTTTAAGGATGAAATTGACCCGCGTTTTCAAGCCGAAATCGACAAGCGTTTTCAAGGCGAAATTGACACGCACACCCAGTAAAATTAGCAAACCGGGGGAAAGCCAAAGAAACCGGGCCGGATGGGGGGATTTTTTTGGAGGGGAGGGGGGGGGGGTCTGCATCACACACATGCCAAACCCCAATAAACCTTGTGCGCAAAAGAAAGAGAAACTATCTTAAATCGGCTTTATGACGCCTAACTGTTAGGATGGCCATCATTGCTAGGATCTGAAAAACTTCAAGGTTAGCTGATACACGGAAAATCTCGAATCTACACGTTCTCTTTTCTCTCCTTGGGAAATACACGGGAAATCACGAATCTAGGCGTTCTAGAGCTTTAATCCTGGTTTAACTCTGTCCCCAAACTGACTTTCTGCACTAGAACCAGAGAAACCAACGTTATGACTCTATGGTTTTAGTGTAGAGAGTCAGTTCGGGGACCGAGTTAACCAGGATTAAAGCTCTAGAGCGAATTTGGTCTTTCTCTTTCTTGGATAATACACGGAAAATCCCGAATCTACGTGTTTCCTTTTTCTCTTTCTTGGGTATTAATACAGTTTTGGAGTCTAAGGAAAGACGGCAGTCTCTCTCTCTCTCTCAAAACGTGGGTATATAACTAGTCCTTCAAATCTGTCTGCCCTCAGGTTCTTGGATGGGGGTGAGGGGTGGGGGGGCAGGGGGAGAAGGAGGGCGGGAGCCCAACGCGTTGTTTGGTCGGATGACATTGCATAAATGCCCCGTTGAATGGGGCTAAGTCGAAAATTGGATAAACTACGGTGCTTTTTCTTCGCCCGGGATTTAGGCATTGTCCGCCGACTCGCAAACGTCTCTAATCCCTTCTTTTGAGGAGAGGGGAAGGGGGGAAAAAATACAAGCCTTTTGTGCGGGGCGTTGGGGGGGGGGGGAAGTGTACAACTAAAAAAAAAAATCAGCCGCAGACGCGGTTATAGTATATATAAAAAAGGAGTAAATAGGTCTTATTGAAACGAAATCGTGAATGGCAGATTCGGGAGACGAGGGAGGACCAACAGAATGGGGATTGTTGTGGGGGGGAGAGAAGCGTAGAAAATTGGCTTTTTGGAGGGGGGGAAAGGCAGGTTTTTGGAGGGAACCGTTGCCTCACGGACCTGGGTTGGTTTTATCCCTACCTACGCGAACGGAAAGGTCTCTCTTTTTCGCAGATCCTGAAAAAGACAAGCGAACAGATCCTAGTTCCCCTCCTTCCCCCTTGTTGAAAGAGAAGGGAGTTCCTTTGGCGAGGAAGGGAAGGTGGTGGGAAATGTATCCCAACAGAAGCTTTAAGAAATAAAAAAATAAAAAAGAGGCCTTGCCCGCCATCGAACTTGATGCCTCGCGTGCAAAAGCGAGCGAAGCCCAACGCCGCCGCCCCCCACCTCCCTGTATCCCAACGCCCGACCTGACCGCTAAAAAACCCCTCTCTTTGGCGTCTTTCTGGCAATCTCTGAAGTTTGGATTCGACAACGCTAAAAAAAAAAGAAAGAAAGAAAGGAAAAGGAGGGTGCGCTGGGGGGTGTGTGTGGGGGGAAACGGGGGTTAGAAACAAATAAACAGATGGCCACAAAAGAGGGACGCGGCCCGGGAAGGCGAGGGACGAAAGCAGGTAGATGCCATACAATTGCGGCTTAGAAGAACTAGGCGATTGGGCCGAGGGGGGGACGCTTTTAGACGGACTGCTCCGGCTTTGCGCTGCGCTGTATGGGCCTTCGCGCGCCCTTGACACTCCATTCAGCGACGCGGCACTGCCCGAACAGCATCCCGCGTGCGCCTCAAGCGCCATCAGGGCGCCGCGGGCTTCTGGCGACCCCCAGCGAAGGGCTTCGAGGCGAAGAGTTTCAGCAGAGGCGTCGGGCCGCGACCTTCCTCTGCAGAGCCGGCCTAGGAGCCTTCCGGGCTGAGTTGCGGAGACTGGGCTGAGCCGCGCTTGCCTTGTCTCTGTCTCTCTCTGGGCCTCTCCACCCTGATAAAGTGAGGCCTTTCGTCCCGCCTTCGTTGCAAGGAAGGCGGGAAGGGTTGGAAAGAAGGGGTCGCCAGTAAGGGAACGCTTAGACGCGGGGCAGGGGGCTGCGTTTCCCCAGGAAACGGTGTCCTCTTTGGATGGTACCAGCTGCTGGGGCCCAGGTCCACTAGAACCCTAAAGGCCTTGCGAGGAGGCGGGTGGCTTTCCCCTGCCTTCTTTCCCCCCTTTCCCAGGTCCTGGCAGTCCCCATATCCCCGCCTCAGTGTTCCCTTTAAGCGGAGTTAGTGTGAGCTCACAGATTTTTAGCCTCCTGCTCACACATTTTTGTCTTCGGGAAAATAGCCCCAGAGCACCATCATTTATGCCGTCGCTCACACCTTTCACGCCAGGCGCTCACAGCTTTAATAGCAATAGCTCACAAAGTAGAATTTTTGCTCACAAGACTGGGCAGCTTAGAGGGAACATTGCCCCGTTAGTTCCCTTTTCCCCTCCTCCTGGCAGTCCCCATAGCCTCTCGCCTTCCCCCTGCTTCTTTCGCTTCTTCGCGGCCCTTCACCAACCAGGGCTTGCCTGCAGAGGAACCGGTGGGTGGGCCTCGCAACCCCTGGGCTGCTGGGTTGTTTGGGGTCCCCCGCCAGAGCGGCTGAAGGGCCCAGGAGATGGCTGCGACGGGGAGGGAATAGCCCTTTTTGGGGTGTGTTTTTACCTGCAAATCGTCCGCTCCCGAGGCGGCCAGGGCCCAAGCCGGGTCCGGGCAAGAGCCTTGGTCCGGGTGCATCCCATACTGGGAGCCATGGCTCATGAGCGACAGGTCGTGGCGGCGGTAGGCGTCGAGGCAGCCCAGCTCCCGCCGCTGCTCGTCCAGGCACGACGACTTGAGCGCCCGGGCGTTGTGGAGGTTGATGAAGTCGGCCGGCTCGCCAAGGTGGATCTGCTGGTAGTACTGTTGCGAGTGGTGGAGCGAGTTCAGGGAGTAGGCGTCCGGGGTGACCGCCGGGTGGCTGTGCTGGAACTCGTAGTGGAAGGACTGGTGATGGAGGGGGGTGTACTGGTGGTTGGTGGAGAAGTAAAGGGGAGGCGAACTCGGTGCCGGTGGTGGAGTAGGTGAGCGGGAGACGACGAGGAGTAGGCGACAGTGGAGTTGGCCACCGACTCCAGGCAGCCCAGCTGCATCAAACGGTTGCTGTTGGATCCGTCGTGACGTATCTGAAAGAAGAAGGGAAGAGGTAACCCCGATCCGGCAGGTGGGACATGGGGAACGGCGTCTCTCCCGGACCCCCGTCGCCCGCATCGTCCGCCCCCTAGCCCGGGCGTCTCTGGTCGGAACAGGCGCCATGGAAACTTCTTCGCGCTCTTGCCGTGGGGGGGGTCTGTTGCCAGTTTGTTTGTTTTTTTAAAGAGGGGGAGGGAGAGAGAGAGAGAGAGAGAGAGAGAGAGATACAGAGAAAGAGAGACCCCCACGTACGGAAGCCACCAGTCCGCCCCGTCTAGAAACCCAATGGCGACTTCGGGCTGTTGGATCGAGCGCAAATCACTCACTCCCCAGCGGTGCGCGCAAAAAAAAAAAAAAAAAAAGGTCGCTCCGATTCTCCACGATCCTAAATTTCTGCCTTTCCAAAAGAGGCGTCAGCTCGGCGCCCGCTTTCCACCCCTCTGGGTTTCAGAGAGTCAGGAATCTCTCCTTCCCAACACCGAAGCGACGGTCAGGCTCTCCTGGCTTCTCTTCCTCTCCCCCCACCCCAAACCAAGTTTCCCATTTCGGCTCTCGGGCTAGGCTTCATCGTCTCGCCTCCCCCCCCCCCCCCAGCTCCGTTCCTCGAGATTCTCTGGACTCGACTCCGGTTTCCGTCCCTGCGCCCGTTTGAACGCGGCCAACGGAGCCAGCACAGTCCGCGGGTGCGACAGATGTCATAACGAATTTTCGCCTTTCCCCGAGTACTCGCTGCCTCTTTCACGAGCCGGATTATCATTAAACCTAACGGCCCGATGCGGATTAAGGAGGGGGGAGAAAAAATGGAAGCACTCACACACACACACACACACACACATAGGAAGGGTACACACTCTCTCTGTGTGTGCCTTGCCGGTCTGTCTCTCTCTCACACACACACCGGCGCCTAAGCAGAGAGAGAGAGACACACACACACACGCGCACACACACCCCTATACACGCGCGCACACACACACACAGAGACACACACACACACAGACAGACGCACACACGCAAAAAAAAAAATACCTCTGCATCGTGGACTAGTCCTGGAAAAGTCGTTGACATGGTGGGTTCTCCGATAAGACGCACCCGGATCCGAGCCCTTCTCCAATTTTTTTTTAAAAAAGGAGAACGCGCACAACACACAAAAAAGCGCCACACAAAGCCGTAGACACACAATCGTTTTTTTTCTTTAAAAAAAAGTTAAGCCACAGAGGGGGAAAAAAAAAAATCCAGATCCCCACTTTTTTTGTGGGGGGGGGGGACAATCTATATGTGTAGCTATAGGACACCCTTCTCTGTATCGCTAGAATATCGCTCTCTTAAATCACAAATTGATTTTTAGCCCGTCCTGTCTTGCATAGCCGGCCAGGTTCCTTTTGCCTCTCTTCCCGCGCTGCCTTTTTGCGAAAAACCGGGCGGAACAATTTTCCCCCTCTGCACAAAAGCCGCTCTCCGGTTCAGATTTTGTACTTGCTGGGTATTTCTTTGGCTGATGTCGTAGGTCCCTTGGTAATATAGAAGTTTTGAAAATTAAGCATCAGCACTGCGAACTGGGGAGGACAATAGATGGAGCGGCTTCATCCCAGGAGACAAGGAATAAATATTGTATCTTCCCCTAATAAGGAACGGGAGTTTCTTTCAACGTTTTTCTACATTTTTTCCCTCCTTCGCTCGTTCAGAACCGGGTTTTTTCCTTTCTTTCTCTTTCCCCCCCTTCGCCAACCTAAATGGGGGAGACCTGATCTTTTCCAAACAGGCCTTTTTAAAGACATATATTATTGGGGAATGAAACAGAGGAGAGCTCCTAGATCGATTCCCAAGTCTGTTGTTAGATAGATTGATTCCCAAGTCTGTTGTTAGATAGAGAAACCTCCTGTTTTTTCCCCCCTTCCGTTGTATGTTGTTGCTTTAAAATTATTATTATTGGAACACTGGCCTACAAGGGAATATTTGGATTGTAGGAAACTGGATCTCTCTCTGTGCGTGTGTGCCTGTCTCACTCTGAATTTTAAAAAGCAACGCTTTCGGATGTTTCTGTTGGAAGGAAGAATAGATGGAATTTATCCACGCGTAGCCTAATTCTTTAACATAGAGCCACTTAGACGAAATCACACCTGGGTTTGTTTTTTGTTTTTTTTAAAAACGGGCGTTTCTAAGGAAGGACTTGTAGGATACCTCTAAGTGTCCCCCGAATGCTTTTTCTTTCTTTTTTTCTTTTTTTTTAACATAACGGAAAGGAGAAAGGATCTGGCGACGTCGGTGCATTTTAGACCCAACCGGGGAAGGGATCTGGGGGTGTCCAAAGAAACCCCCGACAACCGTGTTGGTCTAGAAGGTGCAGCTGGGTCCGGTTTAGCTATTTACACACACGCCAACACAACACACACTCAAGGCGCTTGCGGAGGACAAGGGGTCCTCAAACGCGGGGGCAACGCCAGGGGTGAGCGTCCACCTCTTTAGCGGGGTTTTTTTTTGTGTGTGGGGAAACCGAGGCACCTGGGGGAGCCGGAGAGGTTTCTACGTTGCGGCGTTCCAGAGTTACCTCTAGACACGGGTCGGGGAGGCAGCGCTCTGCGTTCCGACATGATCTGTCTAGCCCGAGTTCTCTCCCCCCCCTCCCAAGAGATCTCCACCCAGGCTGGGAAACTTGCTCTCCAGGCGCGCGGAGGGACGACCCGAGGCTGCCCGCGGTTGGGGATCGAAGCGGAGCTGGGGCGCTCTTAATTGCGCGTTAATTCGGGGCGCTTTTTAAGTGTTGCGGGAAAGCGCGAAGGTGTCTTTAATAAGGAGCCGCCGGCGAAGAGACATGTGGCGCTCTCTCTCTCGCTCTCAAAAAAAAAATCCATCTTGGGGAGGGCTTCTTGGTGTCTGCTCGGGCAAGCACTCACTAGAGCTGTCATTCAAGCGCGCCGGGCTTTATACGAACGGACAAAGGCACACGACTCGCATTGAAGCGCATTGTCTGAAATGGAAAAGCGCGATTATCCAGACCGGCGCGGGGGTCAGCGGCAGACGCCTGGGCCTCCCTCTCGTCCTCTCCCTTCCCCAAGCCCCCCGGTCCTGGAGGCAGCAGAAATGGTCCCCATTGCCTCCCTTGGTGGGGAAGGAAGGAAGGAAGCCATAGGAAGGAAGGAAACCATAGGAAGGAAGGAAACCATAGGAAGGAAGGAAGGAAGGAAGGAAGGAAGGAAGGAAGGAAGGAAGGAAGGAAGGAAGGAAGGAAGGAAGGAAGGAAGGAAGGAAGCCATAGGAAGGAAGGAAACCATAGGAAGGAAGGAAGGAAGGAAGCCATAGGAAGGAAGGACGCCATAGGAAGGAAGGGAGGAAGGAAGGAAGGAAGGAAGGAAGGAAACCATAGGAAGGGAGGGAGGAAGGAAGGAAGGAAGGAAACCATAGGAAGGAAGGGAGGGAGGGAGAGAGGGAAGGAGGGAGGGCTTGATCTCTATATTTTAAACTCATTTCACATAACTGTTCATCCATAGTTACAGAAATCTCTGATTTCTCCATTTCGGGTCATATTCAAAGCGCCTGAGCAGATCAACTCGCCCACGCTTACTCCCAGGTGAAACTCCTCGACCAGCAGACTTACTTCGCACTGGGGCTTTAATCCCGGTTTAACTCTGTCGCCGAACTGACTTTCTACACTAAAACCAATGAATCATAGAATTATAAAGTTGGTTTCTCTGATTCTAGTGTAGAAAGTCAGTTCGGGGACAGAGTGAAACCAGGATTAAAGCTCCAGTGCGAAATTGGTCACATATTAGCCGGTCAAAGCGGGGGACGAGTCCGGGAAGAGCATGACCGCCACGCTGGGCAGTTGGAGGCCCGGGCCGAAATGGTTTCTCCTTTTGCAGGCTCCCATAGGCCTACCAGCCCAGTTGAGCCAAGGGTCTCCTGTAATAAACTAGGGGATCCATTACACTCACAATACCCCGGTTGTTCGTCTCTACATGGTTTTGGTTTCTGAGCCCCCATCTACTATTCTGTTGGGCTAAAATTGCCCTTCCAGGTGGAGTCCGGAGAGCTACCAGAATTACAACCAACCTCCCTCCTTCCTTCCTTCCTTCCTTCCTTCCTTCCTTCCTTCCTTCCTTCCTTCCTTCCTTCCTTCCTTCCTTCCTTCCTCCCTCCCTCCCTCCCTCCCTCCCTCCCTCCCTCCCTCCCTCTGTCCCTCCCTCCCTCTGTCCCTCCCTCTTTTTTTGTAGCAGGAACTCCTTTGAATATTAGGCCACACCCCCTGATGTAGCCAATCCTTCTGGAGCTTAAGTAGGCCCCGTACGAAGAGCCCTGTGAGCAGCTGCTGGAAGCGCCTTGCAGAGGTTGTCCTTAAAAGGGCAGCTGCTGTGAGAGCCCTCTCAGCCCCACCCACCTCACAGGGTGTCTGTTGTGGGGGGGGGAGAAGATAAAAGGAGATTGTAAGCCGCTCTGAGACTCTGATTCCGAGAGAAGGGTGGGGTATAAATCTGCAGTTCTTCTTCTTGATGGTCTGGCCGCACCTGCGATAATCCTGCCCCCCCCCCTCCCCTCGGGTGCGCTTTTACGCAAAACAGCCTCCCGTTCCCTTGTTCCGAACACCTTGAGCGTCCCTTTAGAAAGTCCGGCCTGCAGAAACGTCCCCCTGCGAGGGAGACCAAGAGGCCGCTCCGTCCCTTCAGGTCGGCGCACCTCGAAGAATTTGTGATTTCTTTCCCGGGTTGCGCATTTCGCGGTTGAGGATCAGCCGTTGGACAGCTCCTCGGGTCAAACGCAAGCGAAGGTGGCAGTAAGCCGCGGCGCTCCGCCGAACACTTCCTTCCGGGGGGGTCACATACTAGCAAGCGCAGGCTCCCCTCCTGGTCTCCTCGGGAGAAGCCGCTCTGTTTCCTGCCCGGCCCCGGGTGGAAGGGCAAAGACGTTGGGCAAGGGAGGAACTCTCTTCCAAGAGGGTCTACCCACGTCATAAGAACATCAAAGAAGCCATGTTGGATCAGGCTAATGGCCCATCCAGTCCAACACTCTGGGTCACACGGTGGCCAAAAAAACAGCAGAAGGTCCACCAGTGGGGCCAGAACTTCAAAAGACCTCCCATTGTGGCCCCCCAAGCACCAAGAAGACAGAGTATCACTACCCCAGACAAGAGAAAATAAGAGAATCCATGTCGGATCAGGCCAATGGCCCATCCAGTTCAACACCCTGTGTCAGACAGTGCCCAAAATTCAGGTGCCATCAGGAGGTCCATCAGTGGGGCCAGGACACCAGAAGTCCTCCCCCACTGTTGCCTCCCCACCCAAGCACCAAGAATACAGAGCATCACTGCCCCAGACAGAGAGTTCCATCAGTTTTGTTGCTCAGTCGCACAGCTGAGTCCGACTCTTTGCAACCCCATGGACCAAGTCAGGTCAGGCCCTCCTGTCTTCCACCATCCTCCGAAGTCTGCTCAAATTTGTGTTAGTTACATCAGTAATGCTGTCCAGCCATCTCCTCTTTTGCCGTCCCCTTCTTCTTTTGCCTTCTGTCTTTCCCAGCATCAGGGGAATGCTTCCTTCTCATTTGGTGGCCAAAGTATTTGAGCTTCAGCTTCAGCTTCGGCATCTGACCTTCCAGGGAACAGTCTGGGTTGATTTCCCTTAGGACTGACTGATGGGATCTTCTTGCAGTCCAAGGGACTTTCAAGAGTCCTCTCCAGCACCACAGTTTGAAAGCATCTATTCTTCTCTACTCAGCCTTTCTTATGGTCCAAGTCTCACAGCCATACATTATAATACCCAGTAGCTAATAGCCACTGATAGACCTCTGCTCCATATGCTTATCCAATCCGCTCTTGAAGCTGTTCAACCCAGTTTACACCCAGGAAAGTATTCTTAGAATGGGATTGCCCGATGGGCATTCTAAGGCAGGAATGCCCAACCTGGTGCTGTGAGCTTACAAGTAGGTAGCTTGGGAGTAGGATTGCCTCCATCTTTTTAAATGAAGATTTCTTTTAGCTTTGAAAAAGCACGGATGTGAAACACAGTGGAAAACTAGTTTCGTAAACTGTCGTTCCACGATTTTCCCGGACTGTTATCATATGGAGAACTGTATCATCCACATGTAATAACAAGGGAATGTGAGCAGAACCAGTCTAGGGCTGTGGCTATCAACTAAAGATAAGATTCAATGCCCTTCTATCAGCCATTTTATTTGGCGGATTCCAAGGGACTTCCTATTCAAGTAGGTGCTGTCCTCAGGGGTGGAATTCTAGCTGGAACTCCTTTGCATATTAGGCCACACACCCCTGATGTAGCCAATCCTCCAAGAGTTTACAAAAAAGAGTCCTGTCAGCTCTTGGAGGATTGGCTACATCAGGGGTGTGTGGCCTAATATGCCAAGGAGCTCCTGCAAGAATTCCACCACTAGCTGTCCGTGTAAAACGGATTGTGCTGAAACTGTTGCCCATGTTCTTCTCCAATGTCCTCTCTATTGGGCGTCCCACTGGGATCTTTTATACCCCATGTTGGCCCAAATTTAGAGACCTCTGATGATTTTAAGGTGGTTTTTTTGCTCGATAATTCTGATTCGAAAGAACAGAACTAGTAGCAAAGGGGTTTTTTTATAGTGCTATGGTTACTCATCCTGATAAGTAGTTCCGGGGGGGGGGGGTTGTAGCAGGAACTCCTTTGCATATTAGGCCACCCCCCCCGATGTAGCCAATCCTCCAAGAGCTTACAGGGCTCTTAGTACAGGACCCACTGTAAACTCCAGGAGGATTGGCTACATCAGGGGTGTGTGGCCTAATATGCAAAGGAGTTCCTGCTACGAAAAAGCCCTGAGTAGTACTATGTATCGGGTTTTACTATGTTGCTACTTTGTTTTTATTTTGTAATCCTAATTTTATTCTGTATGGATTATGTATTCTTTTAATGTGGAACCTGGCTGACCCTCTCTCTTATATTCTCATGTATGCCAATAAAGGCTGTCTTTTAATATCGAGGAGGATAGAACCGCTCAACGTCAGAACAGAAGCCATCTGTCTTATTGAGACAGGTTCTCATTTTAAGAATTGTTGCCGTTGGTCCTTTTTGGATTGCCCATTCCTGCTATCTGGGACACGGCAGAATAGAGCATTCCAGGGGGGCACATTTATAATGAAATAGAATTGCAATCAGGGCTTTTTTTTTGAGCAGAAACGCCATTCTGGCTAACTCGGCATCAGGGGGCGTGGCCTAATATGCAAATGAGCCCCTGCTGGGGGTTTTTCTACCCCAAAAGCTCTGATTATAATGTGCTGCAATGTTTTTTTTTTTCTAGGTATTATCCTGCTTTTATTGCATTACCTTCTGCTTTTGTCATTCCACTTATGATGTTGCATATCAGGGGTGTCAAACGTAGTGGGCTCCTATCAGGCCGGAGGGCTCCTATCAGGCTCCCAAGCAACTAACTGTCATCTGCTCCCTTCTCCCTCTCTTTTGCTTCCTTCTGCATCACAGCTTGCTTTGCCAGGCTTGCTCAATCCCACAGGAGCTACAAAGCCTCTATTTTCTCCATTGGCTGAGGCTCCTCCCTTGGGGAGGAAGGGGGGGGAGACAGAGCTTGTTTTTCCAGGCTCTCTTAGTCGCGCAGCAGAGCTACTGAGCCAAGCCTCTCTTCCTTCTATTGACTGAGGCTCCTCCACACCAGTCCCCTGGATCCCATGGGAGAAATACAAAGAAAGCACCCTTAAGACCAACGAGTGACTACGTTTTAAGCTTCTTTTATGCTTTTAAAAGTATATATTTGTGTTTATCTGTGTCCTTTATAAAGCTTTATATTTCAGCTACCTAATCTTAAATAGGTACACACATGGCCAGGCCTAGCCCAACATGGCTCAGCCCAACCCAACGTGGCCCTGCCCAACGAGATCTCATTTATGTCAGATCCGGCCCTCATATCAAATGAGTTCGACACCCCCGCTGTATATGCCTTGACCCCGATAGCCCAAGTTTAGCTGATCTGGTCAAACCTCAGAAGCGAAGCAGGGTCAGTCCCGGTTAATATTTGGATGGGAGACCACCAAGGAAGCCCAGAGTTGCTATGTGGAGGAAGGCAATGGTAAACCACCTCAGTTCCTCTCTTGCCTTGAAAATACGGGTCTCCCTAATGCAACCTTCGATGGCGCGCCATTGAAAGCAGCGCACCAGGTAAAGAGCCTGGGTGTTTTACTGGAGCCTTCATTATCAATGGAGGCCCAGATAGCAGCCACTGCCAAGTCAGCATTCTTCCATCTGAGGCGGGCAAGGCAGTTGGCCCCCTTCCTAGAGCGTCGGGACCTCGCAACAGTGATCCATGCAAACGGTCACCTCAAGATTAGACTACTGTAATGCTCTCTACTTGGGGCTACCTTTGTGCCGGACCCAGAAGTTGCAGCTAGTGCAGAAACACGGTGGCCAGGCTATTGTTGGGGCTCCCGAGATGGGAGCACATACGGCCGGGGCTACGTGGACTGCACTGGCTGCCAATTACATACCGGATCCAGTACAAAGTGTTGGTCATTACCTTTAAAGCCTTATATGGCCGAGGACTGGCCTACCTGAGGGACCGTCTCTCCCCATATGAACCCCAGAGGGCACTGAGGTCAGCCGGGAAAAATATGATGACTATCCCTGGGCTGAAAGAGATCAAGCTCCAGAACACCCGAGCACGGGCCTTTTCAATCGCGGCCCCCCGTCCTATGGAATCAGCTCCCTGAGGAGGTACGGGCCCTGCGGAACCTGGATCAGTTCCGCAGGGCCTGCACCCTCTTCAAATTAGCATATACTGACTGCTGAATAAGCTGTTAATCAATGGATCCTATGGCATCATGAAAATTATGCAAACTGACAGAAATTAGCGCCACAATGCCACCATCACTGTCAGATTAAATTATATAATTTTAATTACATTGACTGGTTTTTAAAGAATGTTAAATTTAAATGTTTTATGGTTAATTCAAAGTTTTATATTATTGTATTTGTATGAAATGTTGTTAGCCGCCCTGAGCCTGCCTTGGCGGGGAGGGCGGGATACAAATAAAATTTTACTTACTTACTTAGTTTCCACTAACCAGCCCAAAAAACGTTGTAAGACTGGGGTCCCAACGAACAAATAATCGCTTGCAATATTGGAGAAGCTGAATGCATTGATTTGCGTAACGAGCTATGGCTGAGGAAGGCGTTGCCCAAAAACCGGTCTCCTTTTCAAGTCACTAATTGGCTGAATTCTTCTCCCTTGATTCATCTCGGCATCATTGACGTCTGCACCTTGCGTAGAAGCCTAAGGACTATATTAGAGTGAATTGTGTATATTGGGACTTTGGTAGGTTCGTTGATGTTGCTGTGTCTTTAAGACCTACGTCTTTATTTACTTGAGACTAGAACGCTGTGCGTGTTTTTATTCATTTCAGGATTGAACGTTGTGTGTGCTGCTTGGATTGTTTGTATTTTTTTGCTGCGAGATAATGGTGAAAAAAATTGCCGTTTCCAAAATATATGTGTAGGCAAAAATATATGTGTGTGTTTTTACAAAGTAGATTAAAAAACAGACACTGGCCCTGATGATAGCTTCCATTAAGCATCCGGCTATACAGTGAGAACCCAAATCCAGTTGCAAAAGTTCATCGCACTGAGAGCCAGTTTAGTATAGTGCTGTAGTGGTGTATAGTATAGTGCTGTAGTGGCAGACTCTTTTTCTGGGAGAACTGGGTTTGATTCCCCACTCCTCTACATGCAGCTGCTGGAATGACCTTGGGTCAATCATACCTCTCTCAAAACTGTTCTACTCAAGAGCAGTCTCTGTCAGAGCTCTTTCAGCCCCACCTACCTCACAGGGTGTCTGTTTTGGGGAAGGGAAAGGGAAGGAGATTGTAAACTGCTCCGAAAGAAGAAGACGGTAGATTTATACCCCACCCTTCTCTCTGAATCAGAGACTCAGAGTGGCTTACAATCTCCTTTTATCTTCTTCCTCCTAAACATACACCCTGCGAGGTGGGTGGGCTAAGAGAGTTCTCCCAGAAGCTACCCTTTCAAGGACAACTCCTACGAGAGCTATGGCTAACCCAAGGCCATGCCAGCAGCTGCAAGTAGAGGAGTGGGGAATCAAACCTGGTTCTCCCAGATAAGAGTTCACACACTTAATCACTACACCAAACTTGCTCTCTTATTGCGTAAAGCCATTGGCCATTACAATTACAGCAACTTACAAGTGAGTTAGATGAAGATATTGGATTTATAATCCGCCCTCCACTCCGAAGAGTCTCAGAGCGGCTCACAATCTCCTTCCCCTTCCTCCCCCACAACAGACACCCCCGTGAGGTAGATGAAGATATTGGATTTATATCCCGCCCTCCACTCCGAAGAGTCTCAGAGCAGCTCACAATCTCCTTTACTTCCCCCCCCCCCCACAACAGACACCCTGTGAGGTAGATGAAGATATTAGATTTATATCCCGCCCTCCACTCCGAAGAGTCTCAGAGCGGCTCACAATCTCCTTTCCCTTCCTCCCCCACAACAGACACCCTGTGAGGTGGGTGGGGCTGAGAGGGCTCTCACAGTAGCTGCCCTTTCAAGGGCAACCTCTGCCAGAGCTCTGGCTGACCCAAGGCCATTCCAGCAGGTGCAAGTGGAGGAGTGGGGAATCAAACCTGGTTCTCCCAGATAAGAGTTCACACGCTTAACCACTACAACCAAACTGACTCTCAGGGCAGTGCGCTTTTGCTACTGGATTTGGGTTATCACTGTACAGTTCGATACTTAATTGAAGCTATCATCAGGGCCAGTATCTGTTTTTTAATCCCATTTTGTAAAGAATACACATTTTTTTTGTATATCTGTGGGTGGGGTATAAAACTAATCTCTTCTCTTCTTCAAAAATGACCAGGGCCAGGGGAAATAATTGTCATTTTTGGTTAGCACTGTACAATTTGTTTCCTAATTGAGGCTAACACCAGAGCCAATATCTGTTGTTGTTTTTAATCTACTTTGTAAGAAATACTTGTGTATTTTTGTGTATCAGTCCTGGGCTTTTTTTGTAGAAAAAGCCCAGTAGGAACTCATTTGCATATTAGGCCACACCTCTGATGCCAAGCCAGCTGGAACTGCGTTCCTGTGCATTCCTGCTGGGAAAAACAGCTCCGAATCAGTCAATATTTAATGTTTTTAATCTGACTAGTTGTTTATTTATTTTATTTATTTCTGTAAATTTATAGCCCCCCCTTTCCCATAGTGGGCTCAGGGTGGATTCCAACATGATAAAACTATTAAAAACCAACAATGCAACAATCAAATAAGTAAACAATAGAACAGTTGAACAATTAAAGCAAATTAAGAAATTAAAACAGTCAAGCCATTAGCTCAGAATTAACTTAAGGCAGCATGAATGGTGTGGGCACATAAAATCACAGCTTAGGTGTCCAAAAGATGTCAACTGTATCGATCTGATTTTTAGCAGTCAAGATGGCAGCCAGTGCTGGGAGGTCAGTTAGATGGTGTAATAAAATAAGGACTAGCAGAATTATTGGGCCTATACACTCAGACCTTCTTAACCTTTAGGTTCTTAATTCAGTTCAGTTTGGGTTTTCCCCCATACTTTTTCATTTTCAAGTTAGGCTGGATGGGTACAAGTGTTAGTTCTGCAATCTATCTTGAGTCTCCTTGAGAATGGTGAACGATAAAGAAATAAATTTTTTTTTTCTACTGGCCCCTTCTGTACTTTGGCGGGGGGGGGCATAGAAACATAGACCTAGAAGGTACCCCCAAGGATCATCTAGTCCAGCCCCCTGCACACTGCTGGAAATTCACAACTGCTTCCCAGTGACCCGTGTACTATGCCCAGAGGAAGGCAAAAAAACTCTCCCGGATTCCTGGATTAGCCTGGAGGCAACTTCCTTCTTGACACCCACAGCCTTAAAACAAACTATTCTTCTTCTGTCCCCCATTCTTTCCCACCACATGTTCCCTTTCAACCATTTTACTTCATTTACAGCACTATCCTAAAAGCACTTTCCTGGGAGTAAAAAAAGTAAAGGCAGTCCCCTGTGCAAGCACCAGTCGTTTCCGACTGTGTGGTGACGTTGCTTTCACAACATTTTCACGGCTAGACCTTTTACGGGGTGGTTTGCCCTTGCCTTCCCCAGTCATCTACACTTCCCCCCCCCCAGCAAGTTGGGGACTCATTTTACCGACCTTGAAAGGATGGAAGGTTGAGTCAACCTCGAACCAGCTACCTGAAAACCCAGCTTCCGCCGGGATCGAACTCAGGTCGTGAGCAGAGCTTAGGACAGCAGTACTGCAGCTTTAACACTCTGTGCCACAGGGCTCTTTCCTGGGAGTAACCCCCATTGAATAGACCTTAGTAGAATTCAGAGTAGACTTGTTTAGGACTGCTCTCTTAGTAACCTTCCTAATTTGATTCTCTGCCTTAAACTCATTCAGTTATCATCTCTTAGCTCATTATTCATAGCTATCGCCTGTCTCACCTCTGATGTTTCTTTTGAACTTTTGCCCAATGGAATGAAATTTTCTTTGCTCTAAGACTATTTTTTCCCTATCATGGTAGCAAAGCCACCATGCCCATCATTCCTTTCTGAAAGAAAAAGGAGGGAAACGAAACCCCAAAATAATTGAATTGAACCTGAAAGGTTAAAAAGGTCAAGGTAGTCCCCTGCGCAAGCACCAGTAGTTTTCGACTCTGGGGTGACGTTGCTTTCACGTTTTCACGGCAGACTTTTTACAAGGTGGTTTGCCATTGCCTTCCCCAGTCATCTACACTTTCCCCCAGCAAGCCGGGTACTCATTTTACTGACCTCGGAAGAATGGAAGACTGAGTCAACCTGGAACCGGCTACCTAAACCAGCTTCAACTGGGATCGAACTCAGGTAATGAGCAGAGGGTTCCAACTGCAGTACTGCAGAAAGGTTAAATAAATACAAATCTGAGAGCAGGTTCCAAAAAACCCCAACAACAATAAATGTAAAATTAGAAAAAGGCAAAATTATCAAAATATACATGCATTCAGGGCTTTTTTTGGTAGAAAATCCCAGCAGGAACTCATTTGCATATTTGGCCACACCCCCTGGGAATCACCATTGTCTCGCATGAGGCTTTTTTGCCGAAAAAGCCCAGCAGGAACTCATTTGCATATTAGGCCACACCCCCTGAGCTGTGTTCCTGTGCATTCCTGCTTAAAAAAAAAGCCCTGCATGCATTTATTACAAGATAATTTTGAAAAATTACGGGACCAACAATCTCCTCAATGCAAGACAAAATTGTGCAATGTGCAGAAATGAAACCTAATGTGACCCAGCATGTTTCGGCCTAAATGCATTGGGTTGCGTTAGGTTTCATTAGTGTACATTGCACGATCTTATTGAGGCTATCATTGGGCTCATAAGTGTTCTTAAACCATGAATTATTCCTTTTACCATTACCCTGTTTATAAAGCAGATGCGTATTCCTACTTTATTCAATCCCATAAGATTGTCAAATTACAATTGCAAACTTATTTATTTCCTTGTACGACAGAATTCTGCCTTCTGGGAACGGTGTGAATCTCAAGCACTGCCATCAGTATAATAATCTCCCTTGGATTGTTATTTTACATTTCTGGAAAGTCTCAATAATTCACACAATCCAAGAAGAGTGAGTAACAGCTAAAGCCAAGTTTACGTAAGCAGAATGTCACATGGCAACACTATTTTTGAACTGTACTAATTCAGGCCCAAGGCAGAAGAAGAAGATGATATTGGATTTATATCCCGCCCTCCACTCCAAAGAGTCTCAGAGCGGCTCACAATCTCCTTTACCTTCCTCCCCCACAACAGACACCCTGTGAGGATGGTGGGGCTGAGAGATCTCTCACAGCAGCTGCCCTTTCAAAGACAACCTCTGCCAGAGCTATGGCTGACCCAAGGCCATTCCAGCAGGTGCAAGTGGAGGAGTGGGGAATCAAACCCGGTTCTCCCAGATAAGAGAGCTCGGGCTGACCCAAGGCCATTCTAGCAGGTGCAAGTGGAGGAGGGGGGAATCAAACCCAGTCCTCCCAGATAAGAGATCTATGGCTGACCCAAGGCCATTCCAGCAGGTACAAGAGGAGGAGTGGGGAATCCAACCCGGTTCTCCCAGATAACAGAGCTCTGGCTGACCCAAAGCCATTCCAGCAGCTGCAAGTGGAAGAGTGGGGAATCAAACCCGGTTCTCCCAGATAGGAGTCCGCGCACTTAACCACTACACCAAACTGGCTCTCCCAGATTGTATGATTGCTACTTTATTTTGTTTCGAGAAGTCCCCCAACATGAAATGCTAGATCAGGGGTGGCCAAACTTGCTTATCGTAAGAGCCACATAGAATAAACGTCAGACGTTTGAGAGCCACAAGAGATGAAGGGAGGGAAGGAAGCAAATAGATGGGGGAGAGAGAGATGGAAAGAAAGCAACTTTAGCATTAAATGCCTTCTCCAAGCTGCTGGCTGGCTTGGCTTGCAGAAGTGATTTACGGAGAGAAATGCCTTATCTAAGCCAGCCGGCAGGACACATTTCACAAATGTGTGAAATGGCTCCTGAGCCGCAGTTTGGCCACCCCTGCGCTAGATCGGTATCATGAAGTTTTGGAGGTCATTACCACCTGGATAGCCTAGGCTAGGTATGGATGGTGGCTTCAGTTTTTAATTTGTCTGTATCTACCAGGGCTTTTTTTTTTGTAGCAGGGATTCCTTTGCATATTAGGCCACACACCCCTGATGTGGCCAATCCTGCAGGAGCTTACAGGGCTCTTCGTACGGGGCCTCCTGTAAGCTCCAGGAGGATTGGTTACATCAGGGGCGTGCGGTCTCATATGCAAAGGAGCCCCTGCTACAAAAGAAGCCCTAATGCAGCCTCAGCCTTGACCTGGATGGCTCAGGCTAGCTTGATCTCATCAGATCTCGGAAGCTAAGCAAGGTCAGCTATATGGATGGGAAACCACCAAGGAACATAAGAACGTAAGAGAAGCCATGTTGGATCAGGCCAATGGCCCATCCAGTCCAACACTCTGGGTCACACATCAGCCAAAAAACCAGCAGGAGGTCCACCAGTGGGGCCAGAACTCCAGAAGACCTCCCACTGTGCAACCCCAAGCACCAAGAAGACAAAGCATCACTACCTCAGACAAAGGGAAATAAGAGAAGCCATGTTGGACCAGGCCAATGGCAAATCCAGTCCAACACTCTTTGTCACACAGTGGCCCAAATCCAGGTGCCATCAGGAGGTCCATCAGTGGGCCAGGACACTAGAAGCCCTCCCACTGTTGCCCTCCCAACCCCAAGAAGATAGAGCATCACTGTCCCAGACAAGGGAAAATAAGAGAATCCATGTTGGATCAGGGCAATGGCCCATCCAGTCCAGCACTCTGTGTCACATAAGAACATAAGAGAAGCCGTGTTGGATCAGGTCAATGGCCCATCCAGTCCAACACTCTGTGTCACATAAGAACATAAGAGAAGCCATGTTGGATCAGGGCAATGGCCCATCCAGTCCAACACTCTGTGTCACATAAGAACATAAGAGAAGCCGTGTTGGATCAAGCCAGTGGCCCATCCAGTCCAACACTCTGTGTCACATAAGAGAAGCCATGTTGGATCAGGGCAATGGCCCATCCAGTCCAACACTCTGTGTCACATAAGAACATAAGAGAAACCATGTTGGATCAGGCCAATGGCCCATCCGGTCCAACACTCTGTCACATGATGGCCAATACCCAGGTGCTCTCAGGTGGTCCACCATGCTTTGCGATCTGAGGCTAGGTCAGACCACTGGTGATGGTTGATGCGACAGGTGCCAAGGGATTTCTTCAAGGAGTCCTTGTACCTCTTCTTTAAAATGAGGGTTGCCAAGTCCCCTGAGGCCTACAAAAAGTACCATAGAGCAGGGGTAGAGGATTTTTTTTCCACCAAGGACCATTTGGATATTTATAACATCATTATTAGCAGCTATTTTGTGTCTGTGCCCCAGGTCCCCTTACTTTGCTGGTGGAGAGCCAGTTTGGTATAGTGGTTAAGTGTGCGGACTCTTATCTGGGAGAACCGGGTTTGATTTCCCTGCTCCTCCTCTTACAGCTGCTGGAATAGCCTTGGGTCAGCCATAGCTCTCTCAGAGTTTTCCTTGAAAGGGCAGCTGCTGTGAGAGCTCTCTCAGCTCCACCCACCTCCCAGGGTGTCTGCTGTGGGGGGAGAAGATATAGGAGATTGTAAGCCACTCTGAGTCTCTGATTCAGAGAGAAGGGCGAGGTATAAATCTTCAGTCATCTTCTTCTTTGGGGGGTGGGAGGGCAGGGATATTCCACCCCAAAATGATGTAAATCCAGAATGGCCCAAAACAGGAAGTGTGGATGTAGCCATCTGAGTGTTCCCTAGGGGGAAGCAAAACGGACCACTTCAATGGCCGCCAACAATATCAGGCCGCCCCACCCCGCCACCTAAACTAGCCGCAAGCCTTCTCAGCTATCAAGGTCACTGAAGGCTTGCAGTCATTTGAGTGGTCCTTTTTTGCTTCCTCACTCAAATGGCTGCTCTTGGGTGGCACGTCCAGTTTTTCAGGCTACTTCCAGTTTTACTTCTGGACCACCACCAGAAGTGGCCTGAAAAACTTCATTTTAGGGTGGGATTAAACCCTCCTTTAATTGGGGGATCCCCCACTCAGACTGGGGGTGGGTGGGCTGGGATCCCTATTTTGCCCACCACACTGTGTCAGATAGAGCAGAGAAGAGGCGGCAGCGGCGTGGCGGCCTCGCCCGCTCCGCCTCTGGGGTGGAATCGGAGGGGGGGGTGGAGGCGGGCTGGGGGCGTGGCGAGTCGCGAGTCCGGGTCCTAGAAGGGCCCGGATTGGCGGCTCGCCATGCTCCTGGCCTGCCTCCGCCCTCCCCTGGTTTTGCCTGCGCTGCTGCCGCCTCTTGGCTGCTCCTCCGAGATGGGCTCAGCCTGGGCCAATCTCGGAGGAGCAGCTGCGGTGGGCAGGGAGGGGGGTGGTGACGGCGCGGCAGCCTTGCCCGCTCTGGGATGGGGCGGCTCGCCATGCTCCCCGGTGCCGTTTTCCCCCTCCCCCCGCTTCCGTTTTTTTTGGGGAGCGGGGGAAGAGGGTGGAAATCCTGGGGTCCCCCGCCAGGGCGGGAGGGTTGGGAAGCCTAGTGTCAGAATTTCAGAGGCACCCACCCACTCAAAATGGTTAGGGATCCCTGGGTTACAGAGAAGAAGAAGATTGATGGTGATGACAATGTCGACAACAGTAGCGATGATGATGATGATGATGATGGTTGCCAAGTCCCCTGTGGCCTACTATAGGTACCATAGAGCAGGAGTGGGGAACCTTTTTTCTGCCAAGGGCCATTTGGATATTTTTAACATCATTTGCGGGCCATACAAAATCATCAACTTAATGATTTTGTATGTTCGCTGAGGGCGAACTATTCAGGCAGGCAAAATTAATGCAAATAATTGTTTTTCTATTTGAAGTCACGTGGGGAGATCTTGATTCAGCACACGCACACATACACACTGGCCTGCCGCCCTAGGCAAATGCCTAGGTCCAGGCATATTAGACCACATCCCCTAATATTAGCATATTAGGTCACACACTCATTAGCATTCTAGGTCACACCATCTGGGATAATCACGTGCAAACTGAACTGGTGGTAGCTGGCTTCCACCCACCCACACCTGCCAGCCCTCCCTCCCTCCCTTCAGCTGCTCCTAGCAGACCTTTAAAGGCACCCACATACCCCAGCAGCAGTCCTTCACAATGCCCACAAGAGAGGGGGGGCTCGGCCCAGCAATCCCCGAGGGCCAGACCAAGTGATCTCGAGGGCCGTAAATGGCCCTCAGGCCTGATGTTCCCCTCCCCTGCCGTAGAGTTTCCCCTCTCAAATTGCTCGAGCAGGAAAACCATAGAGTTTTCCCAGAAGCTCTGAGAGCGGCTGACGTGCGATGTCACTGGCACGATGGCGGCGCTGCTAGACATGTCATTGCGCCGGCGACATTGGGGGAGGATCCGCACCCACATACCCCAGCAGCAGTCCTTCACAATGCCCACAAGAGAGGGGGGGCTCGGCCCAGCAATCCCCGAGGGCCAGACCAAGTGATCTCGAGGGCCGTAAATGGCCCTCAGGCCTGATGTTCCCCTCCCCTGCCGTAGAGTTTCCCCTCTCAAATTGCTCGAGCAGGAAAACCATAGAGTTTTCCCAGAAGCTCTGAGAGCGGCTGACGTGCGATGTCACTGGCACGATGGCGGCGCTGCTAGACATGTCATTGCGCCGGCGACATTGGGGGAGGATCCGCCTCGCTGACCCAATGCTGTCCAGCGGGTTGGAAACCTCCAGGGTGGGGGGAAAACCTCTCCTGACCAGAAGCTTGGCAGCCCTAATGATGATATTGGATTCATATCCCACCCCTCATTCTGAATCTCAGAGTCTTAAAGCAGCAAAGAAGAAGAAAACACTGGATTTATATTCCCCCCTCAATACAGAGCAGTTTACAATCTCCTTTATCTTCCTCCCCCACAACAAACACCACACACCAAAAGGCATCACTATCGCGTTGAGACCCTCTCCCCAAGTGCCACCCTCTGTACCTGACCATGGAGAAATGAGGAGGGAAAAAAACCATTCCAAGGCTGTCCCACAAATCCCCATGGTGGTGAGGAAGTGGGTCATTAGGTCATAATAGAAGAAGACAACATTGGATTTATATTCCGCCCTCAACTCAGAGCAGTTTACAATCTTTTTTATCTTCCTCCCCCACAACAAACACCCTGTGATGTGGGTGGGGCTAAGAGGGCTCTCACAGCAGCTGCCCTCTCAAGGACAACCTCTGCCAGAGCTATGGCTGACCGAAGGCCATTCCGGCAGCTGCTGGAATCAAACCCAGTTCTTTCAGATAAGATTCCGCACACTTAACCACTACACCAAACTGGCTCTCCAGAAGAAGAAGACTGCAGATTTATACCCCACCTTCCTCTCTTAATCAGAGTCTCAGAGCAGCTTACAACCTTCTATGTCTTCTCCCCCCACAACAGACACTCTGTGAGGTGGGTGGGGCTGAGAGGGCTCTCACAGCAGCTGCCCTTTCAAGGACAACCTCTGCCAGAGCTATGGCTGACCCAAGGCCATTCCAGCAAGGGCAAGTGGAGGAGAGTGGGGAATCAAACCCTATGAGGTGGGTGGGGCTGGAGAGGGCTCCCACAGCAGCTGCCCTTTCAAGGACAACCTCTGCCAGAGCTATGGCTGACCCAAGGCCATTCCAGCAAGTGCAAGTGGAGGAGTGGGGAATCAAACCCTGTGAGGTGGGTGGGGCTGGAGAGGGCTCTCACAGCAGCTGCCTTTCAAGGACAACCTCTGCCAGAGCTCTGGCTGACCCAAGGCCCTTCCAGCAGCTGCAAGTGGAGGAGTGGAGAATCCAACCTGGTTCTCCCAGATAAGAGTCCGCACACTTCACCACTACACCAAACTGGCTAGTGTTGGCCTAGGGTCCAGGAGGCTCAGGTTTACATTCCCATGGAAGGTTGCTGGGTGACCTGGGGCAGTTACTAACCTTACAGGGTTATTTTGAGGGTAAAATGGAGAACAGGAGAAAGATGCTTCAGGGAAAGGCTGGGTATGACATTCATTATAAATTGGATTATTGTCTACAGCAGGGGCGGCCAAACTGTGACTCGGGAGCTACATTTGGCTCTTTCACACATATTGTATGGCTCTTGAAACTCCCGCTGCCCCATTGGCCAGCTTCTCTCATTAAATCACTTCTCCAAATCAAGCCTAGCTAGCAGCTTGGAGAATGTGTTTAAAGTTAAAGTTGCTTTCTTTCCACCTCTTCTTCCCTCCCTCCCTCCCGCTCTCTCTCCTGGCTCTCAAACATCTGATGTTTATTCTCTGCGGCTCTTACGTTAAGCTAGTTTGACCACCCTTGGTCTACAGCTTGCCTTCCCCCCAAAAAAGGATGATTGCTATCACTGTTGTTTCATCAGCTATTGCTGCAAACCTGGCAGGAGGCGAAACTGCTCATTTCAGTATTCAAACTACCATTAAATATTGCAAATGCAGCGAGCCATGGGGAAAATAAGCTGCACCAAGTTTTTGTTTAAAAAAATGTACAACCAAATACAAAACGTGCCGCTCCAGATAAAAAATGTGCAGTTCCCAAAGAACATTGATGCAGTTCAAAAATCCAAAGTGTTCTGCCTTAATGCCTTCAAATCCCCGCTTCTGAAGATTTTCTCCCACTCCGTGTACGCTTCTTAGCATCTTCGAATGTGACTGTAGCAACAAGACACATGTGTGCCTACAAGGAAAATGCCCACTTGTGATGCAATGATCCCTCTAAGCTGCAGAGTCTTGTGAGCAAAGATTCTACTTTGTGAGCTACTGGTATTAAAGTGGTGAGCTCCTGCATAAATTATTGTGCTCTGGGGCCATCCTTCCTGGGCTAAGACAAAAATGTGTCCGCTGGAGGTAGGGTTGCCAAGTCCAGTTCAAGAAATATCTGGGGACTTTGGGGTGGAGCCAGGAGACTTTGGGGGTGGAGCCAAGAGACAATGGGGCGGAGCCAGGAACAAGGGTGTGACAAGCATCACTGAGCTTCCGAGGGAGTTCTGCCCATCACATTTAAAGGGACCGCACACTTTTTAAAATGCCTTCCATCCATAGGAACAATGAAGGATAGAGGCACCTTCTTTTGGGGCTCATAGAATTGGACCCCCTGGCCCAATCCTCTTGAAACTTGGGGGGTATTTTAGGGAGAGGCATTGGTTGCTGTACTGGAAATTTGGTGCCTCTACCTCAAAAAAACAGCTCCCCCTGAGCCCCAGATACCCAGTGATCAATTCTCCATTATTTTTATGGGAATAAGTCTCCGTAGGGAAGAATGGAGTTCCCAGCAGACGTTTCCCTCCCCGCGCTTTCTGATGACCTTGAGGCTGAGGGAGGGCCTCCAAACCGGGGGATCCCCTGCCCCCACCTGGGGATTGGCAACCCTATCTGGAGGCTAACTCACGCCAGCTCAGCTTAGAGGGAACACTGGTGCGATGCAGCATGCAAGTACAATCCCATAACGCTGCGCAGTTCCAAATTTTCGTTTTTAGAAGAAAAGTACTGGCGTGCCTCAGAAAGTATAATATGACAAATGGTCAAAGCCTTGAGCCACACAGGGAAGATAGGCTGGATGTGACTCAGAGCCGAACTACACATTACACTCCCAGACACCAAACCACATGTTGGTTTTTCAAGCAACAAAAATGCTTCTGAAGTGGGGGTCATCCTAAACAGAATTGCGCTCTCAAGAACACATTGATTTCAGTCGGCTTCTAAAAGGTGGAACTCTGTTTAGGATTGCAATGAAGGTCGGATTGGAAGCGGACAAGCGGTTATAGGATGGGAAGTTATTCAGCTACAGGAGGGGTTGTGGCTCACTAGAAGAGGATCTGTTTGGCATGCCGAAGATCTCAGGTTCTGTCCTCAGCATCTCCAGTTACAAGAATCATGTATTAGCTGGTGTAGAGGAGGTGGAGGAGGACAAAGAAGAAGAACAACAACATAAGAGAAGCCATGTTGGATCAGGCCAATGGCCCATCCAGTCCAACACTCTGTGTCACATAAGAACATAAGAGGAGCCATGTTGGATCAGGCCAATGGCCCATACAGTCCAACACTCTGTGTCACACAGTGGCCAAAAAACCCAAGTGCCATCAGGAGGTCTATCAGTGAGACCAAGACACTAGAAGCCTTCACACCGTTGCCCCTCCCAAGTACCAAGAATACAGAGCATCACTTGCCCCAGACAGAGAGTTCCAACAATGAAATGTGGCTAATAGCCACCGATGGACCTCTGCTCCATGTTTATCCAATCCCCTCTTGAAGCTGGCCATGCTTGTAGCCGCCACCTCCTATGGCAGTGAATTCTACGTGTTAATCACCCTTTGGATGCAGAAGTACTTCCTTCTATCACTTTTAACCCAACTGCTCAGCAATTTCATTGAGTGCTCATGAGTTCTTGTATTGTGAGAAGAAGAAGAATGACTGGCCCAAGGTCACTGAAGGATGCCCTGGCTTTTGGGCAAAACTCTATGGTTTGAGGACAAAGTTACCATAGAGTTTTGCCTTTAAAAAAGCAGTGCCACCCCCGACATCGCTGATGCTATGATGTCACTTCTGGGTGATGTCAGCACATCCTGGGACATCCCTGCCCACCCCTGGAACCCCCCCAAATCCCCCCGCCGATCAATGAAGACATCTGACAACCCTAATTGGCTACTGGTCAAGAGGCTCAAAAGAGCCCCTTCCTTCTGCCTGTAGATCAAAAAAGGAATGGAAACTTCCCATTCCAGATGGAAATCTTGGTGATGGATTGCATAGTTGGTGGATTGGTTTCCCGGTATTGCTTTAATTTTTTGATTGTGCGATACTTGTGAAACAGAATCTCTTGATTTTTATTCATGGGTTCATTATGACGAATGGGGAAAATTATTTTTTTTTAACATAAATACACACTCCCTTATGGACTCCGCTGTCTCTGAAGGAGCTGGATTCAGTCTGGGGAATGCGTCATATGCATTTTAATAACCAGAAAGGCATGAATTCTGAATTAGTCATCGAGAAAAGCACCCCACATGCAACGGTTCCTTTGCAACTATCCTGGATTCTTGGGTCAATAAAAGACTCACAAACCCCATGAATAAATATGTGTTCAATTATGTTTTATGAAGGAAAAAACCACCTTAAACATAATTTGTTCGAACTGTTCATACTCTTGAGAGAGGAACAGATTAAATATATATATTAATAGCGCCACGTTTCAACATAGGAGTGGCCCTCGTCAAACATAGGTCTAAAATTGGCACGGTAACAAAAAGCCATTGAAGTTTGCATTGAACATGACTGTCCAGATGTCTCCAAGGGGAAGAGATTTGGCCTGACCTAGCCATGACTCCCCTCTGGATTTAATGTGCACAATCACATGTGCACATCGTTCCACCCGTACTTACCTCATCTTAGGATGGGCTGGGACCAGATTAAATAGCTACCAGGGATTTCCCAGTAGAAAATTTGGGGAGGGATGGTGGCTCAGTGAAAGAGCATCTGCTTGGTAAGCAGAAGGTCCCGGGTTCAATCCCCAGCATCTTCAACTAAAAAGGGTCCAGGCAAAAAGGTGTGAAAAACCTCAGCTTGGGACCCTGGAGAGCCGCAGCCAGTCTGAGGAGACAATACTAACTTTGATGGACCGAGGTCACTAGAGTGAGGGGATCAGAAGGATAAGTACCCTGATGCAACCAATCCTCCTGGAGCTTTCAGTAGGCCCTGTAAGAAGAGCTCTGTAAGCTTTTGGAGGATTGGCTACATTAGAGGAGTGTGGCCTAATAGGCAAAGGAGTTCCTGCTACAAAAAAAAAAGCCCTGCCAAAAAGGTTGAGAACTACAGATCTGGGTGACCACCAACATTCTGACTCAGTAGAAGGCAGTTTCACATGTTCGAAATCTCTAAAACACATGCAGGGTGCATTTCCTGGCTGTCTGAACAGCTGGGGTGCATAATGCACTCACCCCGTGCATCCAAGAGCAGTCTGAATGCTCCTCTTGCACACACGCAGCGTGTGCTGACTGCAGGGTAGGGGGCCGTGTGATTGCCACAGCGTGCATCGAAGAGCGTACTGCCACACCAAATCCTCAGAGTGATCCCAACCTAAGCAAGTGTTGCATTCCCACGGGCAGGACTTGTTTTTGCAGCGGGAACTCCTTTGCCTGTTAGGCCACACAGCCCTGATGCAGCCAATCCTCCTGGAGCTTACAGGATTCTTCGTACAGGGCCTACTCTAAGCTCCAGGAGGACTGGCTACATCAGGGGGTGTGGCCTAATAAGCAAAGGCGCTCCTGCTAAGAAAAAAAGTCCTGCTCATTGGAATACTGACAATCCAGTATGAATCTTGGGACTCGATTTGGATTCACTGGTATACTTCCTTACTTCAAGGCTGGCCACGGTTAGACGGACTTTCTTGGGATTAAGCCCCGTTGAATAAAATGGGACTTCTGAGCAGACCTGCAAAGGGTTGCTTCTCTGTGTTATTTAGGTCAATCTGTGAGTTAGGACTCAATAGTGGGTCACAAATCTCCCGAAAGTGGGTCTAGGGCCAACCCTCCCTAATAACCACCCTCGCCCTTTCTGTCGCTCTTTTATATTTTAGAAAACCAGGATCTGACTTTGGAAAGAGTTTCTTTTATGTCACACACCCATTTGGGAGTTTTCCCCCCACCCCTTCCCTGTGTTTACATGTTGATGGAATAGAACATTTCCTGATGGTCACTAGAGTGAGGGGATCAGAAGAATAAGTATCTTGATGCAACCAATCCTCCTGGAGCTTTCAGTAGGCCCTGTAAGATGAGCTCTGTAAGCTTTTGGAGGATTGGCTACATTAGAGGAGTGTGGCCTAATAGGCAAAGGGGTTCCTGCTGCAAAAAAAAAGCCCTGCCAAAAAGGTTGAGAACTACAGATCTGGGTGACCACCAACATTCCCTGGAATGTCTCTGAAAGGAGAGTCATTCACAGAATTCACCTGGATAGATGATGATGATGATGATGATGATATTGGATTTATATCCCACCCTCCACTCCGAATCTCAGAGCGGCTCACAATCTCCTTTTATCTTCCTCCCCCACAACAGACACCCTGTGAGGTGGGTGGGGCTGAGAGAGCTCTGACAGAAGCTGGCCTTTCGAGGACAACTCCTACGAGAGCTATGGCTAACCTAAGGCCGTTCCAGCAGCTGCAAGTGGAAGAGTGGGGAATCAAACCCGGTTCTCCCAGATAAGAGTCCGCACACTTAGCCACTACACCATTCATATACCGTCATTCAGGGAAGAAAGCCAACTTTCAGCCAGCATCCAAACAGGAAGGACTTCAAGACAGGGCTCCTAGATAAGCCAAACAGCAGGCATATCTTTGCATAAATTATTTTCAAGTGTATCCCACAATCTTGGTGCTTATACAAACACGCCAGGGTGCTGTGTGTTTAATTAGAAGAAGAAACATGCTTGCTATTACTGGCAACGCATAAATATATGAGCACGCTAGATGATCCTCAATAATCTAAGAAAGCTGACACTGTATTATTTATTGCAATGTCTGTATCAATTATGAATGATCCTAATATAAGGTGCATCTTTAATACATCACAGTCTACAGATGTTTTCATTCTCGACTACCAGAGAGAAGTTTAATGACTGCATCTGACTCAGATGCTGAAGCACAGCTCGAAAACAATGTCAGTCTAATATTTTTTTTTTCCTTGATGGAATAACAACTCGTCATTCTGGTCGGATATTTTCCCATCTCGAGGTATGTGATAGTCACTAACTGTTCTGCAGAGAAGACTCTTGAAATGTGACTGTGATATTGTCTTCTACCCCAGTTCCAACCTTTTCTTCCTTGAAGAATGTGGTTTTCATCTCATTGCTCTGCTCAGCCAAGAAGAAGAAGATACTGGATTTATATCCCGCCTTATGCTCTGAGTCTCAGCGTCTCAGAGTGGTCACAATCTCCTTTACCTCCCAGCCCCCATCACCACCACAACAGAGACCTTATGAGGTAGGTGGGGCTGACAGAGCTCTCCCAGAAGCTGCACTTACAAGGACAGCTCTGTGAGAGCTATGGCTGACCCAAGGCCATTCCAGCAGCTGCAAGGGGAGTCCACGCACAAAACCACTACATTCAGGCCCTTCTGGATTTGTTACCATTCCAGAGGGCCTGTAAAACAGAGCTGTTCCGCCTGGTCTATGATTGAGGCAAACGGAACTCCTCATCCTATTATACCATCTAACTGGCTTCCCAGCAATGATGGAGAGCATGGTGCTTTAGCGGCGCCCCCCTCCCCCCGCTTTTGGGTTGAAAGGGGCTGGGCACTGCTAAAATGCCAAGGAAGCCTCTGAAGAGTGATGGGGAGTAAGGGGGTGCCTGGTGGCGCCCTTGGATTGGGTAGCACCTTAGGCAGCCGCCTATCCCCCTACTCCCATGCACCAGCCCTAAAGATGAGGATGAACATGATGATGATGATGATAGACAGAAAGACAGACAGATGATAGATAGATGACTGATGGAAAATAATGAGATGATAGATAGATAGATAGATAGATAGATAGATAGATAGATAGATAGATAGATAGATAGATAGATAGATAGATAGATAGATAGATAGATAGATAGTGATGACGACGATGATGATGACGATGGTGGTGGTGATGAAGAATATAGATTGGTGCTGATGGTGGTGTTTGATAAATCATGATGATGTACAGATAGATGGAAAGAAAGAAAGAGAGAAAGAAAGAAAGAAAGGAAAGGAAGGAAGGAAGGAAGGAAGGAAGGAAGGAAGGAAGGAAGGAAGGAAGGAAGGAAGGAAGGAAGGAAGGAAGGAAGGAAGGAAAAGGGGGGAGGGAGGGAGGAAGGAAGGAAGAAAGAAAGAAAGAAAGAAAGAAAGAAAGAAAGAAAGAAAGAAAGAAAGAAAGAAAGAAAGAAAGAAAGAAAGAAAGAAAGAAAGAAACAGAACCCATCTCTAAAGAAGTCCCAGACTGAAAATTCTTCTTCTTTCATGCATGTTCAGCACATGATCCATAGCAGTCCACAACGGACTAAGAGAAGTACATGAAAAACCAAGGAACAAGTACCGAACTTATGTACCATTAAATAATGTCCAGTTTAGTGGCCCCAAATAACAGTGGCCTTAAAACATGGCATTACAATAATAGATTCCAGTGCTTATTTTGTTGAAATAGAACATAAGAACCTAAGAGAAGCCATGTTGGATCAGACCAATGGCCCATCTAGTCACACAGTGGCCAAAAGGATCAGGAGATCCACCAGCAGAGCCAGAACCCCAGAAGCCCTCCCACTGTTGCCCCCCTTCCCAAGAACCAAGAATAAAGAGCATCACTGCTCCAGACAAAATGTCCCATCTAAACCTTGTGGCTAATAGCCACTCATGGACCTCTGTTCCATACGTTTATCCAGTCCCCTCTTGAAGCTGACTGTGGTTGTAGCTGCCACCACTTCTTGCGGCAGTGAATTTCATGTATTAATTACTGCGCTGGGAGTATCTGTATGAGAATGGTCAAGAACAGAACAATCGGTGTTTTTATTAGCACTTGGAATCAAACCAAAGCTTCAGTCCATATCGCAGCCGACATGACTGGTTTCCCATGAACTGCTGCCCAACACAACTGGTTTTCCTTGAATGCCACTGCTATAGGAAACGCCTCTAGAAACCCTTGGATTGTTTGGTCATTTATGTATGTAGCAGTTTTGATGAAAACAGTGATTCTGCCTCCACTGGGAGCACAGGTTCATGCTTTAAATTATACCTGTCAATCGCTTTTAGCAATGAGGCTACCAACCCCTCCAAAAAAAGCACACTTACCTGGAATTGGATCCACATTGATCCCAATGGAATTTGTTCGCAGGTGCATACCTTTAAGATTGGAATGCACATCTGAGTGGCAGATGTGGCCAAGTGCAAAGTAATGCACATTGGGGCCAAGAATCCCAGCTACAAATACAAGTTGATGGGGTGTGAACTGGCAGAGACTGACCAAGAGAGAGATCTTGGGGTCATGGTAGATAACTCACTGAAAATGTCAAGACAGTGTGTGATTGCAATAAAAAAGGCCAATACCATGCTGGGAATTATTAGGAAGGGAACTGAAAACAAATCAGCCAGTATCATAATGCCCCTGTATAAATCGATGAGCGGTACACAATATTTGGAATACTGTGTACAATTTTGGTCACCGCACCTCAAAAAGGGTATTATAGCATTGGAAAAAGTCCAGAAAAGGTTAACTAGAATACTTAAAGGTTTGGAACACTTTCCCTATGAAGAAAGGTTAAAACGCTTGGGGCTCTTTAGCTTGGAGAAATGTCGACTGCGGGGTGACATGATAGAGGTTTACAAGATTATGCATGGGATGGAGAAAGTAGAGAAAGAAGTACTTTTCTCCCTTTCTCACAATACAAGAACTCATGAACATTCGATGAAATTGCTGAGCAGTCGGGTTAAAATGGATAAAAGGAAGTACTTCTTTACCCAGAGGGTGATTAACATGTGGAATTCACTGCCACAGGAGGTGGTGGCGGTTACAAGCATAGCCAGCTTCAAGAGGGGATTGGATAAAAATATGGAGCAGAGGTCCATCAGTGGCTATTAGCCACAGCATATTGTTGGAACTGTCTGGGGCAGTGATGCTCTGTATTCTTGGTGCTTTGAGAGGGGGGGGGAGTGGAAGGATTTCTAGCCCCACTTGTGAACCTTCTGATGGCACTTTTTTTTTTGACCACTGTGTGACACAGAGTGTTGGACTGGATTGACCATTGGCCTGATCCGACATGGCTTCTCTTATGTTCCACTAATGCAATCTTAAGTAGAGTTGCAACCTTCTAAGTCTATTGACTCCAGTGGTCCTAGGAGGGTGTAATTATGCTTCAGAAGGCAGTGGAAGCTCAGAAAGGTTGAGTCCTTGCGAGCAATGTCAGAGACCATATGAGTTATGCCAGAGTAAATATAATGAGTGATTTTGGTTTCACTCAGTGATATACACTCTGCGGCTCACAGAAAGCTACATTTGCATTTACCATCAACCAAAAGCTACATCGTTTCTGGATGCCACCCCACCAAACACACACCTCTGGTTCACGCAAGGGGCTCAACTAGATGCCTTGTAAGGCCCCTTCTGACTCTAGGTCTCTGTCTTAACATGGGCATGTTTTCCTCTGTCAGGGCTGGATCCGACATAAATGAGACCTTGTTGGGTACTAATGCCAGGTAGCAGAGAGATAAACTTTATAAAGCACACAAACACAATTCAAGATTTTAAAAGCTTAAAATAAAACATGCTTAAAATATTAGCACTCAGTCTTAAAGGTCTTTGTATCTCTCCCATGCAATCCAGGGAACAGGTGGGACTGAGAGAGCTCTCACAGCAGCTGCCCTTACCGGATTCGTTACAAAGTGCTGGTCATTACCTTTAAAGCCCTATATGGCCGAGAGCCTGTCTACCTTAGGGACCATCTCTCCCCACATGAACCCCAGAGAGCACTGAGGTCAGCAGGGAAGAACCTGCTGACTATCCCCGGGCCAAAAGAAGTAAAACTTCAAAGTACCCGTAACCGGGCTTTTTCTGTTATGGCCCCACAGCTGTGGAACCAACTTCCAGAAGAAACACGAGCCCTGCGGGACCTTGAGCAATTCCGCAGGGCTTGTAAGACCAGTTTGTTTCGAATGGCCTTCGCAGACTAGAACTGTTAATTAAGGTCACCATCTAGACAATAGCACAATTCAGTTTTACTGTTTTAGAATTTTAATAGTTTTAATTAATTATGGTTTAAAATGTTGTTTTGTATTATGTATATTTGAACTTATTGTTAGCAGCCCTGAGCCTGCTTCGGCGGGGAGGGCGGGATATAAATAAAAGGTATTATTATTATTATTATTACTATTACTATTATTATTATTCAAGGTCAACTTTTCCAAGAGCTGTGGCTGACCTAAGGCCATTCCAGCTGCTGCAAGTGGAGGAGGGGGGAATCAAACCCGGTTCTCCCAGATAAGAGAGCTATGGCTGACCCAAGGCCATTCCAGCAGCTGCAAGTGGAGGAGTGGGGAATCAAACCCAGTTCTCCCAGATAAGAGAGCTATGGCCGACCCAAGGCCATTCCAACAGCTGCAAGTGGAGGAGGGGGGAATCAAACCCAGTTCTCCCAGATAAGAGAGCTATGGCTGACCCAAGGCCATTCCAGCAGCTGCAAGTGGAGGAGTGGGGAATCCAACCCGGTTCTCCCAGATAAGAGAGCTCTGGCTGACCCAAGGCCATTCCAGCAGCTGCAAGTGGAGGAGTGGGGAATCAAACCCAGTTCTCCCAGATAAGAGAGCTATGGCTGACCCAAGGCCATTCCAGCAGCTGCAAGTGGAGGAGGGGGGAATCAAACCCGGTTCTCCCAGATAAGAGAGCTCTGGCTGACCCAAGGCCATTCCAGCTGCTGCAAGTGGAGGAGTGGGGAATCAAACCCGGTGCCCCAGAGGACCAGGAGGGGGAGGAGCCTCAACTAAAAGAAGGAAGAGAAGCTTGGCACAGTAGCTCTGCTATATGATTGAGAGAGCCTGGCAAAGCAAGCTCTCCCTCCTCCCTCTTTCTCCAATACGGGAGCCTTAGCCAGTAGAGAAAATTGAGGTTTTGCTCTGTAGCTCCTGTGCAATTGAGCAAGCCTGGCAAAGCAAGCCGTGATGCAGAAGGAAGCAAGAGAGAGGGAGCAGAAAGCAGACAACAGCCAGTTGCTCAGGAGAGGGCTGATAAGAGCCCTCTGGGGGCCTGATTTGGACCCCAGGTCACATGTTTGACACCCCTCCCCTACAGAGTCACCGTAAGTCAGCTGAGATTTGAGGGCGCTTTTTGCCATGTGGGAGTAAGACGGAGACAGCAAGCCTATGCTTGACCTCCTTCCCTATATGTTCTGTAAAAGAAGAAGAAGAAGAATGTTGCTGGCTTTATGTTCCACCCTATACTTTGAATCCCAGAGTCCTAGAGCAGTTTACAATCTCCTTTACTTTCAGGTAGGTGGGGCTGAGAGGGCTCTTACAGCAGCCGTCCTTTCAAGGACAACTCCTGCGAAAGTTATGGCTGACCCACGGCCATTCCAGCAGCTGCAAGTGGAGGAGTGGGGAATCAGATCCATTCTCCCAGATAAGAGTCCACGCACTTCACCACTACACCAAACTGGCTTGGTGGACTCATCCTATGCTTGCTTTCCGCCCCCCCCCCCCCCAATCTTGTTCAATCCCTCCCAACCCCATCTAGGCCCAAGAAGACCTGTAGGTTTGTTGAGTTTCCTAGCTTGGTCGCCTTCCTCAAGGTCTCTTGCCTTTCAGCCGGGCAACTGGGAGCTGTCCGTTCAGCACCAAGCCCGCGAAAAAACAAAAGGAGTGAAATATTAATTAGAGAAGGCTTAGGGTGGAGGAGGAGGGGGGGGGGGAGGAGTGAAAGAGGCAATCTGTTCAATTCTTTGCCTCCAGCCAAGTTCTAACGGAAACCACATATGCTTTCCCTCTTCCCCCCCAAAGAAATCTTCATTTGGGTATTAAAATACTTAAAAAGGATTAGTCATTAAATGCTTGCACATTTTGGGTTTTAATTCGCTCCAAACTCTTGTGTCATAGGGTTACATCAGAAAGCGAAGGGTTTTAATCTCCCCGGCAGTATTTATCGAGATGTTTCATTTCTTCTTCTGCTTGTTACGAGGATCATATTCCGATCCCATGTGTCCAAAGGAAGGAGGCTGAGAAGAAAAAAAAGAGGGGGGGGGGGGGAAAAAGCCCTGAGCCGATGGCTGACTGATGGCGGAGAAATATCAAAGGGCCTTTTCAAGTCAAACAAAAAGCATTAATGGGAATCGGGTGCTCCCTATAGCAGCCTGACTCCTGTCTCTTACTGAAGATGTGGATGCTGTAATAGCTGCCTGGGGAGACAGTGCTGTGGAGCGAGTAGAACAGGGTTGGAACCATAAGGAGACGTGGGTTCTGCTCCAAGAATGTGTCCTGGGAAGGTCCATCAGCTGCTATTAGCCCCTAGGTATAGATGGAACCAGAGAGGCCTGTGGCGCAGAGCGGTAAGCCGCAGTACCGCAGTCCAAGCTCTGCTCACGACCTGAGTTCGATCCTGGTGGAAGCTGGGTTCCGGTAGCCAGCTCAAGGTTGACTCAGCCTTCCATCCTTCAGAGGTCGGGAAAATGAGTCCCCAGCTTGCTGGGGGGGGGGGTAAAGTGTAAATGACTGGGGAAGGCAATGGCAAACCACCCCGTAAAAAGTCTCCCTTGGAAACGGCATGAAAGCAACGTCACCCCAGAGTCCGAAACGACTGCACGGGGGATGTCCTTTACCTTTATAGGTGGAACCGGGGCTTTTATTGTCGCAGGAACTCCTTTGCATCTCAGGCCACACACCCCTGATGCAGCCGGTTCCATGAAAAAGTCCCACAGGGGAAAAAAAAAGCCCACAGGAAAAAAGCTCACAGAAAAACCCACGGTCATAAATGCTCACAGGAAAAATGCCCACATGGGAAAAGCCCACCCATTAAGAAGCCCATATAGACAAAAGCCCACATGGAAAGAAGTCCACATAGGAAAATACCATGTAAAGAACCATGGTGAATATGCTGTTACATATAATTTATAAATAGGAATTTATGAAGACATTTAGAATTGTAATAATAATAATAATTGAGTGTAGTTACACTAGATGTCTGCTGTCCCTGATGGTTTAAATGTCTTAAAATTTTAAATGTATTAATTATTTTAACTGTTTTTATGCTTAAATTCTATTTATGTCAAATTCTTATGTTGTGAGCTGCCCTGAGCCACTTGTTGGGAAGGGCGGGATATAAATAAAATAATAATAATAATAATAATAATAATAATAATAATAATAATAATAATAATAATAATAATAATAATAATAATAATAATAATAATAATAATAATAATAATAATAATAAATTTTTATTTATATCCCGCCCTCCTCGCCGAGGCAGGCTCAGGGCGGCTAACAACACTCATAGAATGATTATACAATACAGTAGTTATAAAAACATTAAAATCAACATTGTCTTAAAACCATTCTAATTCGGATTAACATATTTTGACAGTAACAGTGATGTTCCTGGCGCTATTCTGTCAGCTTACATAGAAGCGGAGATCACTGAGGCCAAATCATTTTGGCGGATCCATTATTCAGCGATCTATCGTCGGCAGTCTGCAAAGGCCAACCTAAAAAGGGTGGTCTTGCAGGCCCTGCGGAATTGGTCGAGACTCCGCAGGGCCTGCACCTCTTCCGGAAGCTGCGATGGAGAAGGCCCGTGTGTGGGTGATCTGCAATTTCACCTCCTTTGGCCCAGGGATGGTCAGTTTTTTCTTCCCAGCTGACCTCAGTGCTCTCTGGGGCTCATTGTGGATAACCCTTCACCTCCATTTATGAGAATAAACAGGTATTACCTATATATTATGTTGATATTTTAGGATTAAAATGTCATATTCACATGCAACCATTTGTGGTGTAATTTTATCAAGTATCATTAAATAATAATTTTGCTGACATTTGAACGTCTGACGGACTGCAGAGGGGCCTGGCTTGCCCAGGGCTGGTGTGTAACATTAGACGAGGTAGGTGGCAGCCTGGGGCGTCACCTCACCTACAGGGAACCACTGGGCGTCCCCACGCTTGGCTTCCCAGGTCATAGACCCATGAAGCTGAGAGTGCCTGGAGGACATCTCAGAAAGGCTCTCCTCCAAGACCGGCTTCCTTTGCAACTAAGAGAAGAACCTACCCCACCTGCCTGCTCTCACCTTGAAAGTGAGTGCAGGTGAGTGGGGAGCGTTCTTCTTCCTTGAGCTCAGCTTCCCTTGCAAGGGAAGCACAACTCAGAGGAGAAGAGTGCCCCCGGTCCTGCCCGAGTGCTATTGCCTTCAGGCGAGAGCAGCTGAGCTGGTTGCCTTCTCCTCCTCCAAGCTTGCCTTCCCTTCCAAGAGAAGAAGAGCTCAGGGGAGAAGAACATGCCCGGCCCTGTCTGCTCCATGGCCAGTGCATGGGAGTGGGCCAACTAGTCGGTCACCTAGAGCGCCACTTCTCCCCATGTGCAGCGTGAGTGCTCCTTGGAGCCTGCCTTGCCACAATGGAAAGATGGCTTCATGGAGAACAGATGCTGCCTGGCTAGTTTTGCAGCTCCCGGGTCTGTTGCAGACCTGGGAAATGCTAAGGTGGACGGTACCTGAGAAGTGCACTCCACGCAGCCGAGCAGGGATACCCAATTGTAAAAAATTAAGAAGAAGAGCCAATTACAGTTTCTAAAAATTGGCTCCTGTTGAAGTTGGATGTTGCCACTCGTCCTTCCTACTCCAGCAAAAAGGATCAAGTAGAAGTGGTCATGTGAAGGTCTCGTCCCCGGCACCTCCAGCTAAAAGGATCAAGTAGAAATGGTCATGTGAAGGTCTTGTCCCCGGCACCTCCAGCTAAAAGGATCAAGTAGAAATGAACATGTGAAGGTCTTGTCCCTGGCACCTCCAGCTAAAAGGATCAAGTAGAAATGGTCATGTGAAGGTCTTGTCCCTGGCACCTCCAGCTAAAAGGATCAAGTAGAAATGGTCATGTGAAGGTCTTGTCCTTGGCACCTCCAGCTAAAAGGATCAAGTAGAAATGAACATGTGAAGGTCTTGTCCTTGGCACCTCCAGCTAAAAGGATCAAGTAGAAATGGTCATGTGAAGGTCTTGTCCTTTGCACCTCCAGCTAAAAGGATCAAGTAGAAATGAACATGTGAAGGTCTTGTCCTTGGCACCTCCAGCTAAAAGGATCAAGTAGAAATGAACATGTGAAGGTCTTGTCCTTGGCACCTCCAGCTAAAAGGATCAAGTAGAAATGTACATGTGAAGGTCTTGTCCCTGGCACCTCCAGCTAAAAGGATCAAGTAGAAATGGTCATGTGAAGGTTTTGTCCCCGGCACCTCCAGCTAAAAGGATCAAGTAGAAATGAACATGTGAAGGTCTTGTCCTTGGCACCTCCAGCTAAAAGGATCAAGTAGAAATGAACATGTGAAGGTCTTGTCCTTGGCACCTCCAGCTAAAAGGATCAAGTAGAAATGGTCATGTGAAGGTCTTGTCCTTGGCACCTCCAGCTAAAAGGATCAAGTAGAAATGAACATGTGAAGGTCTTGTCCTTGGCACCTCCAGCTAAAAGGATCAAGTAGAAATGGTCATGTGAAGGTCTTGTCCTTGGCACCTCCAGCTAAAAGGATCAAGTAGAAATGAACATGTGAAGGTCTTGTCCTTGGCACCTCCAGCTAAAAGGATCAAGTAGAAATGAACATGTGAAGGTCTTGTCCTTGGCACGTCCAGCTAAAAGGATCAAGTAGAAATGGTCATGTGAAGGTCTTGTCCCTGGCACCTCCAGCTAAAAGGATCAAGTAGAAATGCACATGTGAAGGTCTTGTCCCTGGCACCTTCCGCTACAAGGATCAAGTAGAAATGCACATGTGAAGGTCTTGTCCTTGGCACCTCCAGCTAAAAGGATCAAGTAGAAATGGTCATGTGAAGGTCTTGTCCTTGGCACCTCCAGCTAAAAGGATCAAGTAGAAATGAACATGTGAAGGTCTTGTCCCTGGCACCTTCCGCTACAAGGATCAAGTAGAAATGCACATGTGAAGGTCTTGTCCTTGGCACCTCCAGCTAAAAGGATCAAGTAGAAATGGTCATGTGAAGGTCTTGTCCCTGGCACCTTCCGCTACAAGGATCAAGTAGAAATGCACATGTGAAGGTCTTGTCCTTGGCACCTCCAGCTAAAAGGATCAAGTAGAAATGAACATGTGAAGGTCTTGTCCCTGGCACCTTCCGCTACAAGGATCAAGTAGAAATGCACATGTGAAGGTCTTGTCCTTTGCACCTCCAGCTAAAAGGATCAAGTAGAAATGGTCATGTGAAGGTCTTGTCCCTGGCACCTCCAGCTAAAAGGATCAAGTAGAAATGAACATGTGAAGGTCTTGTCCTTGGCACCTCCAGCTAAAAGGATCAAGTAGAAATGGTCATGTGAAGGTCTTGTCCTTGGCACCTCCAGCTAAAAGGATCAAGTAGAAATGGTCATGTGAAGGTCTTGTCCTTGGCACCTCCAGCTAAAAGGATCAAGTAGAAATGGTCATGTGAAGGTTTTGTCCCCGGCACCTCCAGCTAAAAGGATCAAGTAGAAATGAACATGTGAAGATCTTGTCCTTGGCACCTCCAGCTAAAAGGATCAAGTAGAAATGGTCATGTGAAGGTCTTGTCCCTGGCACCTCCAGCTAAAAGGATCAAGTAGAAATGGTCATGTGAAGGTTTTGTCCCCGGCACCTCCAGCTAAAAGGATCAAGTAGAAATGGTCATGTGAAGGTCTTGTCCTTGGCACCTCCAGCTAAAAGGATCAAGTAGAAATGGTCATGTGAAGGTCTTGTCCTTGGCACCTCCAGCTAAAAGGATCAAGTAGAAATGGTCATGTGAAGGTCTTGTCCCTGGCACCTCCAGCTAAAAGGATCAAGTAGAAATGGTCATGTGAAGGTCTTGTCCCTGGCACCTCCAGCTAAAAGGATCAAGTAGAAATGGTCATGTGAAGGTCTTGTCCCTGGCACCTCCAGCTAAAAGGATCAAGTAGAAATGGTCATGTGAAGGTTTTGTCCCCGGCACCTCCAGCTAAAAGGATCAAGTAGAAATGGTCATGTGAAGGTCTTGTCCTTGGCACCTCCAGCTAAAAGGATCAAGTAGAAATGGTCATGTGAAGGTCTTGTCCTTGGCACCTCCAGCTAAAAGGATCAAGTAGAAATGGTCATGTGAAGGTCTTGTCCCTGGCACCTCCAGCTAAAAGGATCAAGTAGAAATGGTCATGTGAAGGTCTTGTCCCTGGCACCTCCTGCTAAAAGGATCAAGTAGAAATGGTCATGTGAAGGTCTTGTCCCTGGCACCTCCAGCTAAAAGGATCAAGTAGAAATGGTCATGTGAAGGTCTTGTCCCTGGCACCTCCAGCTAAAAGGGTCAAGTAGAAATGGTCATGTGAAGGTCTTGTCCTTGGCACCTCCAGCTAAAAGGGTCAAGTAGAAATGGTCATGTGAAGGTCTTGTCCCTGGCACCTTCAGCTAAAAGGATCAAGTAGAAATGGTCATGTGAAGGTCTTGTCCTTGGCACCTCCAGCTAAAAGGGTCAAGTAGAAATGGTCATGTGAAGGTCTTGTCCCTGGCACCTCCAGCTAAAAGGGTCAAGTAGAAATGGTCATGTGAAGGTCTTGTCCTTGGCACCTCCAGCTAAAAGGGTCAAGTAGAAATGGTCATGTGAAGGTCTTGTCCCTGGCACCTTCAGCTAAAAGGATCAAGTAGAAATGGTCATGTGAAGGTCTTGTCCCTGGCACCTCCAACTAACAGGATCAAGTAGAAATGGTCATGTGAAGGTCATGTCCCTGGCACCTCCAGCTAAAAGGATCAAGTAGAAATGGACATGTGAAGGTCTTGTGCATGGCACCTGCAGCTAAAAGGATCAAGTAGAAATGAACATGTGAAGATCTTGTCCCTGGCACCTCCAACTAACAGGATCAAGTAGAAATGGTCATGTGAAGGTCATGTCCCTGGCACCTCCAGCTAAAAGCTTCAAGTAGAAATGGACATGTGAAGATCTTGTCCCTGGCACCTCCAGCTAAAAGCTTAAAGTAGAAATGGCCATGTATGGTCTCGTCCCTGGCACCTTCCGCTACAAGGATCAAGTAGGAATGGTCATGTGAAGGTCTCGTCCCTGGCACCTCCAGCTATAAGGATCATGTAGAAATGGTCATGTGAAGGTCTCGTCCCTGGCACCTTCATAAGAACATAAGAGAAGCCATGTTGGATCAGGCCAACGGCCCATCCAGTCCAACACTCTGTGTCCCATAAGAACATGAGAAGCCATGTTGGATCAGGCCAATGGCCCATCCAGTCCAACACTCTGTGTCACACAGTGGCCAAAAAAGATTATATATATATACACACTGTGGCTAATAGCCACTGATGGAGCTCTGCTCCATATTTTTATCTAAACTCTCTTGAAGGTGGCTATGCTTGTGGCCCCACCACCTCCTGTGGCAGTGAATTCCACATGTTAATCACCCTTTGGGTGAAGAAGGACTTCCTGTTATCCATTTTAACCTGACTATTTAGCAATTTCATCGAATGCCCACGAGTTCTTGTATTGTGAGAAAGGGAGAAAAGTACTTCTTTCTCTACTTTCTCCATCCCATGCATTATCTTGTAAACCTCTATCATGTCACCCCGCAGTCGACATTTCCCCAAGCTAAAGAGTCCCAAGCGTTTCAACCTTTCTTCATAGGGATAGTGTTCCAGCCCTTTAATCATTCTAGTTGCCCTTTTCTGCACTTTCTCCAATGCTATAATATCCTTTTTGAGGTGCGGCGACCAGAACTGCACACAGTACTCCAAATGAGACCGCACCATTGATTTATACAGGGGCATTATGATACTGGCTGATTTGTTTTCAATTCCCTTCCTAATAATTCCCAGCATGGCGTTGGCCTTTTTTATTGCAATCACACACTGTCTTGACATTTTCAGTGAGTTCTCTACCATGACCCCAAGATCTCTCTCATGGTCAGTCTCTGCCAGTTCACACCCCATCAACTTGTATTTGTAGCTGGAAATCTTGGCCCCAATGTGCATTACTTTGCACTTGCTCACATTGAACCGCATCTGCCACGTTGACGCCCACTCACCCAGCCTCAACAGATCCCTTTGGAGTTCCTCACAATCGTCTCTGGTTCTCACCACCGTGAACAATTTAGTGTCATCTGCAAACTTGGCCACTTCACTGCTCACTCCCAACTCTAAATCATTTATGACCAAGTTAGAGCATGGGACCCAGTACCGAGCCCTGTGGCACCCCACTGCTTACCGTCCTCCACTGTGAAGACTGCCCATTTATACTCACTCTCTGCTTCCTATTACTCAGCCAGTTTTTGATCCACAAGAGGACCTGTCCTTTTACTCCATGACTCTCAAGCTTTCTAAGGAGCCTTTGATGAGGAACTTTATCAAAAGCTTTCTGGAAGTCAAGGTAAACAACATCTATCGGGTCTCCTTTGTCCACATGTTTGTTCACCCCCTCAAAGAAATGTAACAGGTTAGTGAGGCAAGATCTTCCCTTACAGAACCCATGCTGAGTCTTCCTCAATAACCCGTGTTCATCAATGTGCCTACTCATTCTGTCCTTGATAATGCTTTCTACCAACTTTCCTGATATTGAAGTCAGACTGACTGGCCTGTAATTTCCTGGATCTCCTCTGGAACCCTTTTTAAAAATGGGGGTGACATTTGCTACCTTCCAGTCCTCAGGAACGGAGGCAGATTTCAATGAAAGATTACAGATTTTTGTTAGAAGATCCACAAGTTCAACTTTGAGTTCTTTCAGAACTCTCGGATGTATGCCATCCGGACCCGGTGACTTATTAGTTTTTAATTTGTCTATCAGTTGTAGGACCTCCTCTTTTGTCACCTCAATCTGACTCAGGTCTTTCAACACCCCTTCCAAAATTAGTGGTTCTGGGGCGGGCAAAAAGTTCTCATCTTCCACAGTGAAGACGGAGGCAAAAAATGCATTCAGCTTCTCAGCCATTTCCCTATCCTCCTTCAGTCATCCTTTTACCCCATGGTCATCCAAGGGCCCCACTGCCTCCCTTGCTGGCTTCCTGCTTCTAATATATTTGAAGAAATCTTTATTGTTGGTCTATATGTTTTTTGCAATATGCTCCTCATGGTCCCTTTTTGCCTGCCTGATCACAGTCTTGCATTTGATTTGCCACAGCCTGTGTTCCCTTTTACTAATCTCACTTGGACTTGTTTTCCACCACTTAAAGGAGTCCTTCTTACCTTTTACAGCTTCCATTACTTTGTTTGTTAACCATGCAGGCCTTTTCTTATGCCTGTTTGTGCCTTTCCTAACTTGTGGTATTTATTTTATCTGAGCTTCTAGGATCATAGTTTTAAATAGTCTCCAAGCTTCTCCAAGGGTTTTGACCGTATTTACCTTTTTTTTTTCAATTTCCTCCTCACGTGCCTCCTCATCTCAGAGAATTTACCCATTTTAAACGTGGTTGTGGCAGTCTTTTTGGGCAACTCCCTATTTATACAAATGGTGAAATCAATAACATTATGGTCACTGCTCCCAAGTGGCGCAATCAGTTTTACATCTCTCATCAAGTCTTGGGCATTACTTAGGACCAAATCCAGGATCGCCCCACCCCTGGTAGATTCTGAGACCATCTGCTCCATAGCACAGTCATTGAGAGCATCAAGAAACTCAATCTCTTTCTCTAGACCAGAGCACATATTGACCTAATCAATCTGCGGGTAGTTAACATCACCTATTACGACACAGTTTTTACGTTTAGCTGCTATCTTTAAGCCTTCCATCATATTATAATCGTCCTCTCTCTTTTGATTTGGTGGGTGATAACAAACTCCCATAGTTAAATTTCCTTTTGGGCCCTCTATTTCAACCCAAAGCATTTCTAAAAGGGAATCTAATTCTCTGCCCTCAGTCTTACTGGACCGTATATCCCCTCTGACATACAGAGCCACCCCACCTCCAACCCTTCCCTCCCTATCCTTCCGATGTAACTTATATCCAGGAATCACTGTGTCCCACTGATTCTCCTAATTCCACCAAGTTTCTGAAATTCCCACAATGTCTATGTTTTCTCCCAACACTAAACATTCCAACTCACCAATTTTACTTTGAACACTTCTAGCATTTGCATACAAACATCTATAATTTCCCAGGCAAGCTAGGCTCACCGCCTTCCTCCTGCCGCCTCGAGACTCTGGCAGACAGTCCATACTGTTTGTCACCATCACAGTGGACAACTCTGATCCATCACTCGGTAGAAAAATAGCAGCCAACCCTTCATCTCTTTGAGACAAGTCCTCCCAAACCAGAGACATTTCATCTCCTGTCGGCTTTTCCCCAAGATTTAGTTTAAAAACTGCTCTGCCACCTTTTTGATTTTAAGCGCCAGCAGCCTGGTTCCATCCGGGGACAAGTGGAGACCGTCTCTTTTGTACAGCTCCCGCTTGTTCCAGAAAGCATCCCAGTGCCTAACAAACTTAAACCCTTGCTCCTTACACCATCGTCTCATCCACACATTGAGACTTCTAATTTGTGCCTCTCTCTCTTGCCCTGCATGTGGAACAGGTAGCACTTCTGAGAAGGCTACCTTGGAGGTCCTGGCCTTAAGTCTCCCACCTAGCAGCCTAAATTTTTCCTCCAGGACCTCACGACTGCATTTCCCCACATCGTTGGTGCCAACATGCACCACGACCACAGGCTCCTCCCCAGTATTGTCTATCAGCTGATCTACTATACGCGTATTGTCCGCTACCTTTGCACCAGGCAGGAAAGTCACCATACGGTCAGTACACGGTTTCGCCACCCAGCTGTCTACTTGCCTAAGGATCAAATCACCAACTACCAACCCCCCCCCCCCCCTGCCCAGGGATGGTTCCTTGGCTCAAAAGGATTCCCGCTCACCAACTGAAGAAGAGGTCCCTTCTGAGGGCGCATTCCCCTTATCCTCAGCATGGTGCCCTGCTCCCTCTCGACCCTCATGCTCTCTTGCAGCAATGGGGCTGCTACGTTCAGAGCGGGGCTCATCTAATACGCCCCCGAGAGTCTTCCCCAAGTGCCTAACTGACTGTCTCTGCTTCTCCAGGGCAGTCACCTCGGCCTCAAGGGTATGAACTCGTTCCCTGAGGACCAGGAGATCCTTGCATCGAGCACACACCCAAGACTTCTGTCCTTTGGGCAGATAGTCATACATGTGACACTCAGTGCAAAACACTGGAAAGCCCCCAACCCCCTGCTGGCATTCTATCTTATATATATATTTAAAATGTACAGTCCTCTTTAAATGGTGTTTGTTTAAGTGGCTCCCCTTCTGGAGGGTCAACTTACCTTATTGGGAGAACAAGGAAATCAGGAATCTGGGTTCCTGGTCCTTAGAGAACCACAGGCCAAGAGCCCTTTAGCTCTCCGGCAAGGCACAGCTTAAAATGCAAAGAGGGTGGAGCAGAGGCACTCCTAAGCCATCAGCAGCAATCACTCTCAATCACTTTCACCTTTAGCCCACTCAACCAAACAAACAGCAGTTCCCCGGCTATCACAACTCAGAATTTTAGGCAGTCCCACAAACCTCAGAATGAAGTCTTTCAAAACTCAGAAATTCTCAGCAACTTCTCCAGCTGTCTCAGCTATCAGAGCTGCTCTGCTCTGTTCTGCTCCTCTCAGACCTTCAGCTAAAAGGATCATGCAGAAATGGACATGTGAAGGTCTTGTCCCTGGCACCTTCAACTAAACGGATCAAGTAGAAATGGTCATGTGAAGGTCTTGTCCCTGGCACCTCCAACTAAAAGGATCAAGTAGAAGTGGTCATGTGAAGGTCTTGTCCCTGGCACCTTCATCTAAAAGGATCAAGTAGAGATGGACATGTGAAGGTCTCATCCCTGGCACCTTCAGCTAAAAGGATCAAGTAGAAATGGACATGTGAAGGTCTCGTCCCTGGCACCTTCAGCTAAAAGGATCAAGTAGAAATGGTCACGTGAAGGTCTTGTCCCTGGCACCTCCAGCTAAAAGGATCAAGTAGTATTTTCACAATTTTTATTGCTTAATCTCACAAGTTTTTTTTTATTTAAAAATTTAAAAATCAAAATAAAATATGTAAATGAAAATGTAAACAGTTCCAGATTTCTTCATTTTTCCTGCAATTCTGTTTTTAAAATTTCCGGGAGGGGGGCACTATTGGGCAGTTCTCCTAGGGCACCAAAAACCCTAGCAGCTGTTCTCCACCTTCATGGTGAGAGCTACTGGGCGGGGTACATTCTCCTCCAATCCTGGCTTCCCTTGCAAGGGAAGGCAAGCTTGGAGGAGAACGCCTACAAGTTCACTCTCAGAGGCGCTCTGAAACTGCCCTAAGAAGGGAAGTCTCAGATTGCTTCTGAGGTTACAGGCAGTCCCTTGCCATGTTGCTATGGCTGCCCTCCCTGTGGGTGAGGGTGCGGCCACAGGGCAGGCACAGGTGGAGGGGCAGGTGCCGGTCTGGGGCGCTCAAGGCCCTAGCACCGGACCTGGGCTTGCCACAAACTAACACCAGCTAATGCACAGGGAGGTCACCTAGAGGTGATAAAGAGGAAATATGACAGCCAGTTTGGTGTAGTGGTTAAGTGCGCGGACTCTTATCTGAGAGAACCAGGTTTGATTCCCCACTCTTCCACTTGCACCTGCTGTAATGGCCTTGGGTCAGCCATAGCTCTCGCAGACCTGTCCTTGAAAGGGTAGCTTCTGTGAGAGCTCTCTCAGCCCCACCCACCTCACAGGGTATCTGTTGTGGGGGGGAGAAGATACAGGAGATTGTGAGCCACTCTGAGATTCGGAGTGGAGGGTGGGATATAAATCCAATTTCTTCTTCACTGCATGAAATGGTTGCCAGTTCTGTGCAGCAATATGAGTAGGTGGAAGATAAACTTAATTGCTTAAGGAAACTGGCTAATTTGCAATGAAGATTTATATCTAAATTATTATTGTTGTTGTTATTGTTCTTAAATAATTGTTGCTTTTACTATTAGGATTAGGTAGTCTTTTGTCGTGGTCACTGGTTGAACCACAATGTATTTGTTAAAATACCAGTAAAGGGAAATTGAGCTAGGAAATTGACTTATTTTAATGTGATCATATGGTTTTGTTATCCTATGGTTTTAATTCTTAATAACAAAATAAGTAACTAATACTAATTATTTGAAAAAAATTAAACTGTATAGTTTTTCAAAAGCTGTGAATACTAGTACTTTAGAAATTACTTCATACCAACATTTAAAAGATCGACTAATTGTAAATTAATAAATTTAAAGTATTTATTTATTTATTTTTTAAAAAATCTCTACAGAATTTAAATTCTGTTATTTTTGTTTTCCCTTCTTAATAAAGTCCATTGATAACAAAAATGGTTGCTTTTATTTCCTGTATTTCCTCTTCCAAACCTTTACACTCAAGAGCGCTAAAGCCCTCTTCATACAGGCCACTTTTGTATAAGAATGAAACAATATGCTAATAACGTAGCAAAATTATTAAGTAATTATACTTGATAAATCACAACACAATTAACTATACTTGATAAATCACAACACAAATTGTTGCATGTGAATATGACATATTTTAATTCTAAAATAACACAAAATATAGGTAATACCTGTTCATTCTCATAAATGAAGGTGCATGGTTATCCACAATCATAAATATCTATGGTGCTTTACATGGTATTTTCCCATGTGGGCTTCTTTCCATGTGGGCTTTTTTCCTGTGAGCATTCATTACCATGGGGTTTTTCTGTGAGCTTTTTTCCTATGAGTTTTTTTCCGTCAACCAATGTAGCCAATCCTCCTGGAGCTTACAGTAGGCACTGTACTAAGAGCCCTGTAAGCTCTTGGAGGATTGGCTGCATCAGGGGGGCATGGCCTAATATGCAAAAGAGTTGCTGCTACAAAAAAAAGCCCTGGGTGGAACACTTTGTCTAGGGCAGTGATGCTCTATATTCTTTGTGCTTGTGTGTGTGAACATATATGAACATATGCGTATAGACAATTTTATTAGTAACATATGGTAGCAGAACTATATCTACAACTTATAAAAGCTTAAAGTAACAGAAAGATCTTTCTACCCCATATCTTACTTTCCCCCCACCCCTCCCTCCGTTACTTGACCCCCGCCAGTGTTTCTTAAAAAAAAAAAAACAAGTATTAAAGGTACCCTTAACTATTAAGAAAAAACAAAAAAACCCAAAAGTTATATTCTTATTTTAAAAATCTTAATCATCAAAGATTGTCCAATGTCCTTTTATTTTCCACTCTTTTTCTACGTATCTTCTGAATTTCTTCCACTCCAACTTAAAAAACATATATGAACATATGAAGCTGCCTTATACTGAATCAGACCCTGGGTCCATCAAAGTCAGTATTGTCTTCTCAGACTGGCAGCGGCTCTCCAGGGTCTCAAGCTGAGGATTTTCATGCCTACTTGCCTGGACCCTTTTGGAGATGCCAGGGATTGAACCTGGGACCTTCTGCTTACCAAGCAGATGCTCTACCACTGAGCCACCCCCCTTCTGTGTGTGGGGGGGGGAGTGGGAGGGCTTCTGGAGCTCTGGCCCTGCTGGTGGACCTCCTGATGGCACCTGGGGTTTGCCACTGTGTGACACAGAGTGTTGACTGGATGGGCCATTGGCCTGATCCAACATGGCTCCTCTTATGTTTTTATTGCCTTTCCCCACCTATAATTTTAGCTCTTCCTTGCCCAGCTGTTCCACCAGAAAGGTGAATTCAGGCTTTGAGGAATCACATCAGGTTGTAGAGAAAAATGTGAAAAGGCATTAAGGTGGCAGCTCCATCAAACTCTATATCTGCTGAAGGAACACACAATGTGGTCCTTCAGCAGATATAGAGTTTGATGGCGCTCCCACCTTAATGTCTTTTCACATTTTTCTCTACAGCTTCTGATGTGACTCCTGTAAGCTTCTAGAAACAATCTGAGATGTTCATTTCTAGGTGTTCAATGAAATCCTAGGTAGCTTTTCCCACTTCATTGTTGTGGTTGAAGCAGGGCTGAAATAAAAATATATGAAATAAGGTAAATTGAAGGCCATTACTTAGGCAAAAGGGCAAAAAGATTTTTAGAGTGCTTGCTAGGTGTCTCTGAAATAATCCTTCAAGATTGCGAAAGTAGGGAAAGAGAAGCGTAAGGTAGCAAAAGAGGAAGTTAATCTTTGACCCACCGGCTCACCGCAAACTGCCGAAAAGAGGAGCTAGAAGCTTGCTGGAATAAGCATTGAGTCGTATTCCTTGGAAAATCTTGGGATCAGGTCAAAGGGGCAAATGTGTTTTTGATGAAGGATATTGCTGCAAGAGTGTTAGCAACATCAATGCCATGTATGGAAAGACCCTCCCTGTCTCCTCCTTGATCCTTTAGTAATATGACGCTTGTAATGATGTATAGGATGTGGGGTTGTCCTTTCCTTTAATTGGGTGAGTGTTTACTGGATTGTCTGTGACTATAAAACCGTAGACCTTCCTGCAATCGGGGCTCCCAGATGTGTTCAGACATGAGTCTGGTCTGGGGCCCGTGTACACGTTAAATAAACCGCTGTTTCTTCCTGATTTTGCCTGACCACCAGCAGCTAAGGTTGCTGCTACATGGTTAAGTTAAAAAAAAAAGAAAGAAAAAGGTAAAGGTAGTCCCCTGCGCAAGCACCAGTCATTTCTGATTCTGGGGTGATGTCACATCACAATGTTTTCATGGCAGACTTTTTATGGGGTGGTTTGCCATTCCCTTCCTCAGACATCTACACTTTTCCACCAGCAAGCTGGTTACTTATTTTACCGCACTCAGAAGAATGGGAGACCCCGATTTGATTCCCCACTCCTACACTTGTAGCTGCTGGAATGGCCTTGGGTCTTGCAGAGCTGTCCTTGAAAGGTCAGCTTCTGTGGGAGCTCTCTCAGCCCCACCCCCTTCACAAGGTGTCTGTTGTGGGGAGGGGAAGGGAAAGGAGATTTTAAGCCATTCTGAGACTCCTTTGGGAGGTGGGTTATATATTTTATTTATTTATTCCATAATTTATATCCCGCCCTTCCCACAGAATGGCTCAGGGCGGCTCACAACAACGACAAAACGATAAAACAATAAAACAGAAGCAAAGTTATTACATTTAAAAGTTAAGCATTCAAAAACCTAAAAACTATAACATTATAACATTAAAACTACACAGTATAAAACACAGCAGTTTAGCAGGCTACATTTAACCAGTCAGGCGTAGGCTAACCGGAAGAGGGTTGTCTTACAGGCCCTGCGGAACTGAGTAAGATCCCGCAGGGCCCTCACCTCTTCCGGTAGCTGGTTCCACCATGTTGGAGCCATTGTAGAGAAAGCCCTGTCTCTAGTCGCCTTGAGACGGACTTCCTTAGGCCCAGGGATGGTGAGGAGATTTTGAGTCCCAGACCTCAGTACTCTCTGGGGAACGTGTGGGGAGAGACGGTCCCTCAGGTAGGCAGGTCCCAGGCCATATAGGGCTTTAAAGGTGATAACCAGCACCTTGTACCGGACTCGGTATGTTATTGGGAGCCAGTGCAGAACCCGAAGACCCGGCCGGATGTGCCCCCACCTTGGGAGATATCCAATCTCCTCCTCTTTTTCTTTTTCCTCCTCCTTCTCTTCCACCTCCTCTTCCTCTTTTTCTTCTTCCTCTTCCTCCTCCTCTTGTCCTTCTCCTCCTTCTTCTTCCTCCTGCAACTTGAAGGCACAAAAAGTTCATATAACTGACAATTCTCTGTTCTTTGATAGTAGTACCTCAAAATCTGTCCTCTATGGTGGCTTACCCCCCTGTACCCAACTCTAGGGCCAGCTTGGAAGCAATTCTCTCTGCCAAAAGACTAATCTGAGGCAAGGTTATCCTGCCTCAGGTTCAAGCTCGTGTGAGTTAAGAGCAAAGCCAAGTTTGTCTGATCATGTGGGGGAAAACACCCTTATTACATTTGAATGCAGACCTTTCTTTTCATTTTGTAACTGCTTCTTTTAATCTATTGGATTTATTTCTTGCCAGGTATTTGATAGCAAGAAAGAGGGGGAAAGGGGGGGGGTTGTCTTAACTCTTAGATGTTCCTCCCATGTTCCATTTTATTTGAGAACGCCCGAATAAATCCTGCGCCTCACATAAAGCTTTCTTTCAATCACACTGTTGTGCGTTTCTTCCCTTCTCCAAAGTCAGAAACTCTTTCTCTCATATTCAAAGCATTAAGCCGAGCGGCCCAGGGGATCGCCGGGATAAGGACTAGATGAGAGAGTTACATTGGGGCAGAAATTCGGGTCACATCATATCAAACTGAAAGCAACAGGGCAGCGATGGGTTTGGCTAATAAGGCTGGTACACAGTCATTTTAAATTGTTAAGACTCACCTTGAAATGTGGAGAGAAAGAAAAAGAAAGCTGAAAGGCACATGGCTACTGTTTTTGGGTTGGGGTGGTAACATTTGGTTTCCAGTATTTTATTTATTATTTAGCCCTGACCTGGATAGCCCGGACTAGCCTGTTTTCATCAGATCTTGGAAACTATGCTGGGTCAGCCCTTGATTATATTTGGATGGGAGGTGATCAAGAAAGTCCGGGGTTGCTATGCAGAGGCAAGCAATGGCAGCCCACCTCTGTCCATCTCTTGCCTTCACCTGGTTGGCCCATGCTAGCCTGTTCTCGTCAGATCTCGGAAACTATGCTGGGTCAGCCCTTGATTATATTTGGATGGGAGGGCATCAAGAAAGTCCAAGGTTGCTATGAAGAGGCAGGCAATGGCAAACCATCTCTGTCCATCTCTTGCCTTCACCTGGTTGGCCCATGCTAGCCTGTTCTCATCAGATCTCAGAAACTATGCTGGGTCAGCCCTTGATTATATTTGGATGGGAGACATCAAGAAAGTCCAAGGTTGCTATGAAGAGGCAGGCAATGGCAAACCATCTCTGTCCATCTCTTGCCTTCACCTGGTTGGCCCATGCTAGCCTGTTCTCATCAGATCTCAGAAGCTTAGCAAGGTTGGCCCCAGTTAGCATGTGTCTGGGAGGCCACCAAGGAAGTCCATGGTTGCTATGCAGAGGCAAGCAATGACAAACCACCGATGTCCCTCTCTTACCTTCACCTGGATGACCCATGCTAGCCTGATCTCATCAGATCTCAGAAGATATGCAGGGTTAGCCCTTGGATAGTATCTGGATGAGAGACCATCAAGGAAGTCCATGGTTGCTACGCAGAGGCAGGCAATGGCAAGCTACCTCTGTCCCTCTCTTGTTTCTCCTGAATGGTCTATGCTATTTTGAGCTCATCAGATCTTGGAAGCTATCCTGGGTTGGTCCTTGGATAGTATTTGCATGGGAGACCATGAAGGAAGTCCAGGGTTGCCATGCAGAGGAAGGCAATGACCAGTCACCTCTTTTCCTTTCTTGCCTTCATCTGGTTGGCCCATGCTAACCTGATCTCATCTGATTTTGGAAGCTTAGAAGGTTGGCCCAGGTTCATACGTGACTGGGGGACCACCAAGGAAGCCTAGTGTTGCTACGCAGAGGCAGGCAATGGCAAACTACCTCTGTCCCTCTCTTGCCTTCACCTGAATGGCCCAAACTTGCCTGGTCTAATTAGATCTTGAAAGCTATATAGGGTTGACTCTTGGAGAGTATTTGGATGGGAGACCATCAAAGAAGTCCAGAGTTGCTACGCAGAGTCAGGCAATGGCAACCTAGCTTTGTCCCCATTTTGTCTTCACTTGGTTACCGCCTGCCAGCCTGGTCTCATCAGATCTTGGAAGCTAAGAGGGGGCTGCCCTTGTTAGTACTTGGACGGGAGACCACCAAGGAAGTCCAGGGTTGCCATGCAGAGTCAGGTCACGGCAAACCAACTCTGATTGTCTCTTGCCTTGAAAATCTTGCAGGGTTGTCATTAGTCAGATGTGACTTGAAGGCACTTTCCACCAATTATTATTTATTTAAAGCATTTATTATCTGCCTTTCTCCCTTATGGAGTTCCAGGTGGATTCCAACAGAGATAATACACAAAATACCTTTTAGAAACATAAAAACCCCCACAAATTTAAAATCGCAGCTCAGTCTGGACCGCTAGTCAAGTGAACCAAAGGCAGCCCTACATAAAGCTACACGAAACTACATATCCTGCAAGTTCATCCTGATTCTCAACGAAGTGGAAAAATGTGTGTCTGGGTTGTCCCATTTCACAATGCAGGGGTGTTCACAGGTTTCAGTCTACATATGGTTTCAGAGGAGAGATGGAGATATTGGATTTATATCTCACCCTCTACTCTGAATCTCAGCGTCTCAGAGTGGTCACCATCTCCTTTACCTTCTCCCGCCCACAACAGACACCCTGGGAGGTAGGTGGGGCTGAGAGAGCTCTTCCAGCAGCTGCCCTTTCAAGGACAACTCCTAAGAGAGCTATGGCTGACCCGAGGCCATTCCAGCAGCTGCAAGTGGAGGAGCGAGGAATCAAACCCGGTTCTCCCAGAAAAGAGAGCTATGGCTGACCCAAGGCTATTCCAGCAGGTGCAAGTGGAGGAGTGGGGAATCAAACCCGGTTCTCCCAGATAAGAGAGCTGTGGCTGACCCAAGGCCATTCCAGCAGCTGTAAGTGGAAGAGTGGGGAATCAAACCCGGTTCTCCCAGAAAAGAGAGCTATGGCTGACCCAAGGCTATTCCAGCAGGTGCAAGTGGAGGAGTGGGGAATCAAGCCAGGTTCTCCCAGATAAGAGAGCTATGGCTGACCCAAGGCTATTCCAGCAGGTGCAAGTGGAGGAGTGGGGAATCAAACCCGGTTCTCCCAGATAAGAGAGCTGTGGCTGACCCAAGGCCATTCCAGCAGCTGTAAGTGGAAGAGTGGGGAATCAAACCCGGTTCTCCCAGAAAAGAGAGCTATGGCTGACCCAAGGCTATTCCAGCAGCTGCAAGTGGAGGAGTGGGGAATCAAGCCAGGTTCTCCCAGATAAGAGAGCTGTGGCTGACCCAAGGCCATTCCAGCAGCTGCAAGTGGAGGAGTGGGGAATCAAACCCGGTTCTCCCAGATAAGAGAGCTATGGCTGACCCAAGGCCATTCCAGCAGCTGTAAGTGGAAGAGTGGGGAATCAAACCTGGTTTTCCCAGATAAGAGTCCACGCGCTTAACCGCGACACCAAACTGACAGCCGTGCTGGTCCAAGCCAGATGTTGGCTGAGTGGTTAGCACAACTGAGGCTCACAAATTGATCGACATGTAGAATGATCATATTTGATAATATAGACAAGAGACAGAGATCGGTCCCTACCTCCATCACTTGCTGAAAAGTTTCCAGGCAGAAGCAAGATTTTGTCCCAAAAGTAGCAATTTGGAGACAGACAATGAATACGGGATAGACCCAAGCAGGGGTGGAATTCTAGCAGGATCTCCTTTGCATATTAGGCCACACACCCCTGATGTAGCCAATCTTCCAAGAGCTTACCAAAAAGAGCCCTGTAAGCTCTTGGAAGGTTGGCTACATCAGGGGTGTGTGGCCTAATATACAAAGGAGCTCCTGCTAGAATTCTACCCCTGGACCCAAGGAACCATTCTGTGCGTGATGTATTACTATTACAAAAAAAATTTAAAAACTTTTTATAATTTTATCAGTTGTTGACATATATCACAATTATCAACATTACAAAGTAACCACAAGATGCAAAAAGGAAGGATACCAGCAGAAACATTACTCAGTACTTAAATAGCACTTGAGTCTGATGGACTCCCCATTGGTTCAAAGAGGTTCTGAAGTCCTCCAGATTAATCCAAAGAGATTCTGAAGTCCTCCAGATTAATTCAAAGAGATTCTGAAGCCCACAGAGGTTCTGAAGTCATACAGATTAATCCAATGAGATTCTGAAGTCCAACGAGGTTCCAAAATCCTCCAGGTTAATCCAAAGAAATTCTGAAGTCCAACAAGGTTCTGAGGTCCAAAGAGGTTTCTGAAATCCAGAGGTTCTGAAGGCCTCCAGATTAATCCAAAGAGATTCTGAAGTCCAAAGAGGTTCTGAAGTCCAGAGGTTCTGAAGTCCGATGAAGAACCTGGAAATTTAATCTTTGTTTCAACAATTTTCTTTCACGTATGGACTATACCCATCTGCAATCAGAAATCACTCCAAGGGACACCAAAGTGAGGAACCAGTGCAGTGTTTAAAGCTGCTGATTGATTCTGGATACTTGAAATGTTTATGGAGTGCTGAGCAAGAAATAATACAACACCTTTAGCAAGATGGGACCTGTGTATCTGAAGGACTGCCTCTCTCCCCATAGTCCCCTCTCCCTGCTTCCAGTTTAGATCAACTTCTGCTACAGGTTCCCTCCTCTCAGAAGGTTTGTGTGGCCTCCACAAGTCATACATTGGCATGTCCCATTTTGTACCAGCGCCTACGCCTTGGACAGACAAGCAAGAAAAGATGTGGAGTGTTGGAAGTGAATGATATTGAGCTGTCTCTTAGCCTCAGACTCCAGAGGAGATCATAGAATTCAGAGTAATAGATAGGTCAGGAGTTGTGTATCCTTCTCTTTCTAGTGCTCTGAGACTGTCCCTTTGATGTGTAGATGACTACGTTTCCTTCCTTCCTTCCTTCCTTCCTTCCTTCCTTCCTTCCTTCCTTCCTTCCTTCCTTCCTTCCTTCCTTCCTTCCTTCCTTCCTTCCTTCCTTCCTTCCTTCCTTCTCTCTTTCTCTCGATATGATTTCCTGTATCTCTATCCACCCTAGTTTAGAATGCTATCTCTACTGTATGTTGTCTGGAACCGAGCTCCTTGCAATAAAGGATTCATACTAGTTACTATGATTAAATTCCACTTTGTCATGTACTTTGTGCATTCTGCAAAAAACCCCCCAAAAATCCAACCATGGAGAACACCATCTCTGGAATGATTTTGAAAGTTTGGGGAACTGCTTTGTTCCAGCAAGCCTTTGGAGATGAAACGTAACTCCCAAGCTCTTCCTCTGCTCTTTGGATGGAATTTGTCACTGCTGAATTTTGGCCGTTTTAGTTCACTGTGGAATGAATGAGTTTCTTCTTATTGGCTTGATTCCTGTTTTTCTGGGAGGCTAATCCTTTTGACAGTGGATCATAATTATGCTTCTTGTGGCAGTTGGACTGTTTTTATTTGGACATCATTATTGCATCATATTCTTGAAAGATGCTCTGTGTGCAGGGAAAATAGGGTACAGATGTTGGAAATAAAAGGAACAAAGGATGTGGTTTGCAGTCTGAATAGAAAAAGTTCTTGAAAAGGGAATGACAGGCGGAGTCAGAGATGGGGCCTCTAGAGGGGCCTGTAGAAGGACCTGATATCGGCTGTCTGCCTATCATCATTGTGTAGAAAAAGAGGTGCCAGACCTCATTAGCACAACTCATTTGCATAACTCATTTGCATCTGCCACACACCCCTGACATCACCGGAAGGTGGACTCAATTATATCAGCTCAGCATCTACCTTAAAATGCTTCTTGAATTAGAATTGTCAGAATAAAACATTATTAGCCCCAGGGCACAGAGTGGTAAGCTGCAGTACTAGTCCAAGCTCTGCTCATGACCTGACTTTGATCCCTGTGGAAAGAAAGAAAGCACAATAAAATTTAGAGGTTCGGGAGCTCTGCTCCTGTGAGCTCCTGACCAAAATGAGGCCTCTGTTTGTCCGGCTGCCTGCCTGCCTGCCTGCCTGCCTGCCTGCCTATCTATCTATCTATCTATCTATCTATCTATCTATCTATCTATCTATCTATCTATCTATCTATCTATCTATCTATCTATCTATCTATCTATCTATCATGTGTCTGTCTGTCTGTCTGTCATCTAAATATCTATCTATCTATCTATCTATCTATCTATCTATCTATCTATCTATCTATCTATCATCTATCTATCTATGTGTCTGTCTGTCTGTCATCTAAATATCTATCTATCTATCTATCTATCTATCTATCTATCTATCTATCTATCTATCTATCATCTATCTATCTATGTGTCTGTCTGTCTGTCATCTAAATATCTATCTATCTATCTATCTATCTATCTATCTATCTATCATGTGTCTGTCTGTCTGTCTGTCTGTCATCTAAATATCTATCTATCTATCTATCTATCTATCTATCTATCTATCTATCTATCTATCTATCTATCTATCTATGTGTCTGTCTGTCATCTAAATATCTATCTATCTATCTATCTATCTATCTATCTATCTATCTATCTATCTATCTATCTATCTATCTATCTATCTATCTATCTATGTGTCTGTCTGTCTGTCTGTCATCTAAATATCTATCTATCTATCTATCTATCTATCTATCTATCTATCTATCTATCTATCTGTCTGTCTGTCTGTCTGTCTGTCTGTCTGTCTGTCTGTCTGTCTGTCTGTCTGTCTGTCTGTCTGTCTGTCTGTCTGTCTCATCTATCTATCTATCTATCTATCTATCTATCTATCTATCTGTCTGTCTGTCTGTCTGTCTGTCTGTCTGTCTGTCTATCTGTCATCTATCTATCATCAACCATGTATCTATCTATTTATCTATCATCTCCGTCTCTCTCTCTCTTAACCATGACACCGCACTGCCTCTCCAGCCTGAGAAGAGATTTATTTATTTAAAATATTCGCATACCAGCCATTCTTCCAGGCAGCCTTGCACCTGAGGCAGAATTTGAACCAAGGTCTCTCCAGTCCTAGTTCACCACTCTAGTTGGAACTTGAGCCGGTAGGCATAGCTTGGCCCTGATCTTTGAGGGGACATGAAACTGCCTCTGACTGAGTCTTGCAAATTGAGTCTTGTCTACTCTGATAGGCAGCCGAACTCCAGGGTCTCAGGTCAAGGTCTTTCATATCACCTTCTAAATTACTATTTAACTGGAGGTGTTGAGAAATGACCCTGGGATGCTCTACCACTGACTCATACCCTTTCTCCAGAGAAGGAGAAGGGTTGGATTTATATCCCGCTCTTCACTTGGGGTCTAAGAGCAGCTTACAATCACCTTTCAGTTTGGTGTAGTGGTTAAGTGCACGGACTCTTATCTGGGAGAACCTGGTTTGATTCCCCACTCCTCCACTTGCACCTGCTGGAATGGTCTTGGGTCAGCCATAGCTTTGGCAGAGGTTGTCCTTGAAAAGGCAGCTTCTGAGAGAGCTCTCTTAGCCCCACCCACCTCACAGGGTATCTGTTGTGAGGGAGGAAGATAAAGGAGATTGTGAGCTGCTCTGAGACTCAGATTTGAAGCGCAGGGTGGGATATAAATCCAATATTTTTTTCCCTTTCTCTCCCCACAGCAGAAACCCTGTGAAGTAGGTGGGGCTGAGAGAGCTCTGACAGAACCTGCTCTGAGAGAACTGCGACAGACTCAAGGTCACCCAGCTGCCTGCACGTGGAAGAGGAATGGGGAATCCAGTCTGGTTCTCTAAATTACAGTCTGCCTCTCCTAACCACTACACCAAACTGGCTCCAAGGAAAGGAGGAAGAAAGAAGAAGACATTGGATTTATATTCCGCCCTCCACTCAGAGTCTCAGAGTGGCTCACAATTTCCTTTACCTTCCTCCCCACAACAAACACCCTGTGAGGTGGGTGGGGCTGAGAGAGCTCTCACAGAAGCTGCCCTTTCAAGGACAACTCTGCAAGAGCTACAGCTGACCCAAGGCCATTCCAGCAGCTGCAAGTGAAGGAGTGGGGAATTAAACCCGGTTCTCCCAGATAAGAGTCTGCACACTTAACCACTACACCAAACTGTAACCAACTATGCACAAATGGAAAATTATGGTCACAGATTGTGGAGGGGTTCTTTTTATTTTAGCATTCCACCCCCTTCCACAAAGAGCCAAGCAGCAAAAGCATCCTTCGTACACGGGCTCAGCTGAAATGTCTAAAATGCTAACAGAGCGATATTCTCCATTTCTCTAACCTGTCTGCTCCAGAACAGCTTATCACGTTGATACTCCAGATCTAAATTATTTCTAAGAACATCCCACGGAAGAATAACGAAGAGGAAAAGAGACCGTCAGAGAACACTCATTTGCATCTCGGGAGCAGCCGGAACCTGTTGAATGACATTTAAAAGAGGATTAAAGATGATTTCTAACAAGGAGCAGAATAATCGCATCCTCAGAGCTGAAACAGAATTAGGGCCCTTCCATTCATCTGCGAAACCTGTCTGCAGTTAAATCAACGTTCGGTAATTTACATGTCACATACAGGAACACTCATTGTGCCTTTAGTACCGTAAATATGATCTGAACAGCTTTTGATCTGAAGGCGCATTTGCAGAAACACATTATTGTTTTGAAGGAAGGGGGGGGGAGCAGAAAGGAAGGGCTCAGCTTTAGGAAGAAATGGGGGGGGGGAGGGAAAAGCAAGAAGCTGTTTTGCGATGTCAAAACAAATGTGTCAGCCAAATGGTAATATCATCGCCGGTTTCATTTATTTGAGCGCGGCGGATGTGAGGAGAGTTTAATGATTGTTTGTCAGAAAAATACATTTTTTAGCAGATTGCTGAGCAAGGAACATGTCTTTGTGGGATACGCAAACATCTTTTTCTGTGTGTGTGCGCACACGCCTGATCCAGCAGCATTGTAAGGCTAAGCGCATCAACGAGAAGTCAAGGGGACGGGAGACAAAACTCCTGTTTTGTACTTGCGAACACCTCTGTCAGCCATTTTGTTCTCCCGGGAAGGCAGAGGGGAGACGCGTGATTGGAAAGCAAAGTAACGAGAAGAATGGGGGAGATCTGGGTGAGGGGAGGGACGGTGGCTCAGTGATAGAGCATCTGCTTGGGAAGCAGAAGGTCCCAGGTTCAATCCCTGGCATCTCCAAAAAAGGGTCCAGGCAAATAGGTGTGAAAAACCTCAGCTTGAGACCCTGGAGAGCCGCTGCCAGTCTGAGAAGACAATACTGACTTTGATGGACCAAGGGTCTGATTCAGTATAAGGCAGCTTCATATGTTTATGTTCATGTTCATATGTTCATGTTCAATTTGATTGGGGGAGCGGAGTAGGATCCATTCCATTGTTATCTTTCCTCCAAAGAGCTCTGGGTGGCATGGACAATTCAACAAGATCTTGGGGGGACGGGGGGACAGTACGTTAAATATCAGCACTCAGTGTGACGCGGCGGCAAAAAAGGCTAATGCGATCTTGGGGCGCATCGGGACAGGCATAAAGTCTAAATCGTGAGATGTCCTAGTCCCACCGTACACTGCATTGGTTAGGCCCCACCTGGAGAATGGTGTGCAGTTCTGGAGGCCTCGTTTCAAGAAGGATGAGGACAGAATGGAGTGGGGGCAGAGGAAAGTGACGAGGCTGATCAGGGGCCTGGAGACCATGCCCTAGGAGGAGAGGCTGAGAGACTTGGGAGTGTTCAGTCTGGAGAAGAGGAGGTTTAGGGGGGACATGATTGCTGTCTTGAAGTATTTGAAGGGCTGTCCCCTGGAGGAGGGCAGGGAGCTGTTCCTGTGCAGCAGGAAAGGAAAGGTCCCCTGAGCAAGCACCAGTCGTTTCTGACCCTGGGGTGACGTTGCTTTCACAACGTTTTCACGGCACACTTTTTATGGGGTGGTTTGCCCTTGCCTTCCCCAGTCCTCTCCACTTTCCCCACAGCAAGCTGGGGACTCCTTTGACCGACCGCAGAAGGATGGAAGGTTGAGTCAACCTGGAGCCGGCTACCTGAACCCAGCTTCCGCTGGGATCGAACTCAGGTCGTGAGCAGAGCTTAGGACTGCAGTACTGCAGCTTTAAACACTCTGCACCACGGGGCTCTTTGTGGGCAGCAGAGGAGGGCTGTAAATTAAGGGCGGGGAAGTATCAGCTGGATATTAGGAAAAAGCTTTTTACAGTTAAGAGTCGTTCAGCAGTTCCCTCTCACTGGCAATCTTTAACCAGCAGCTGAGTGAACACAGACCAGGGATGCTCTAGGCCAAGGATGGCCAACCTTGTTTAACGTCGAATGCTTAAGAGTTGCAGGACGTGAATGTCAGATGTTTGAGAGCCACAGGACAGGAGCTTTCCAAAGACTTTTGGCGGGCGTGAGAAAGTGAATAGCCGTTGCCCCCCTCTACTATGAAAGAAGAAGAAGACGGTATTGGATTTATACCCTGCCCTTCACTCCGAATCTCAGAGTGGCTTACAACAGGGGTGGCCAGCGGTAGCTCTCCAGATGTTTTTCGCCGACAACTCTGTATTCGATCATCACTGTAATGTTTTGCCCAGCTTCAATCACGAGACTTTTTAAGTGGGATCAAAAGATGTTGAATGATGATATTCAGGGGTGGAATTCTAGCAGGAGCTCCTTTGCGTATTAGGCCACCCCCCCCCCCCCCCCCAATGTAGCTAATTCTCCAAGAGCTTACAAGGCTTTTTTTTTTTGTAAACTCTTGGAGGATTGGCTACATGCTGGCTGGGGCTGATGGGAGTTGTAGGCAAAAAACATCTGGAGAGCTACCGTTAGCCACCCCGGCTTACAATATCCTCTACCTTCCAGAGAGAGAGAGAGAGCCAGTTTGGTGTAGTGGTTAAGTGTGCGGACTCTTATCTGGGAGAACTGGGTTTGATTCCCCACTCCTCCATTTGCACCTGCTAGCATGAACTTGGGTCAGCCATAGCTCTGGCAGAGGTTGTCCTTGAAAGGGCAGCTGTTGTGAGAGCCCTCTCCAACCCCACCCACATCACAGGGTGTCTGTTGTGGGGGAGGAAGGTAAAGGAGATTGTGAGCCGCTCTGAGACTCTTTGGAGTGGAGGGCGGGATATAAATCCAATATCTTCTTCTTCTTCTTCTTCTTCTTCTTCTTCTTCTTCTTCTTCTTCTTCTTCTTCTTCTTCTTCTTCTTCTTCTTCTTCTTCTTCTTCCTCTTCCTTCCTCTCCCACAACAGACACCCAGTGAGGTGGGTGGGACTGAGAGAGCTCTTCCAGAAGCTGCCTTTTCAAGGACAACTCCTGCGAGAGCTATGGCTGATCCAAGGCGATTCCAGAAGCTGCAAGCAGAGGAGTGGGGAATCAAACAGTTGATAACTTTTGATAGTACTTCAGTCTGGCAAGACCTGGACTGGTATTCACTTGCCATATCATGTTTGCTTTAAGTATCACCAGGGGTGGGATTCTAGCAGGAGCTCCTTGGCATATTAGTTTTGTAGCCTTGTAAGCTCTTGGAGAATTAGCTACATTGGGGGGGGGTGTGGCCTAATACGCAAAGGAGCTCCTGCTAAAATTCCACCCCTGAATATCATCATTAAACATCTTTTGTTCCTACTTAAAAACTCTCGTGACTGAAGCTGGGCAAAACATTACAGTGATGATAGAAGACAGGTTCCTGGCAGACATTATAAATCTATCCCTGAGCCCAGCAACTTTTCCAGGGACTTAAAGAAACCCGCGTTTCAGAGCAAACTGACGATTCAGATAATAATGGCTGTGAGAACAATTTTGATTTTGTGCAACATGTCTGAAGAAGCTGAGGGGAATCAGGGCTTTTTTGTAGCAGGAACTCCTTTGCATATTAGGCCACACCCCCTTGATGTATCCAATCCTCCAAGAGCTTACAGCAGGCTCTGTGTTAAGAGCACTGTCAGCTCTTGGAGGATTGGCTACATCAGGGGTGTGGCTTAATATGCAAAGGAGTTCTTGCCACAAAAAAAAGCCCTGGGGGGGACTCAACTGTTCACTTACATTGAGAATTGGGACCGTGCGTCTGTGTCGAAAGACTGAGCTATCCCAAACCCAAGGTAGAATTTGTTCTCATCATAAATGTTAGGGGCTTGCAAAGCATTCTCAAGACAAGTCAGTTAAATTTTATGCTAACAGTCTGAAGACATTAATTTAACAATCATTTTACAGGGATCCAAGCTGATGACTAATGGATGTTCAGATGTCATCATAATTAAAACAAAAGAAAACTTCAGAAGGCAGACTTTTGAAATGTTTACCTTCACGACTTCAGTGGAAGAATATTTTCAGTAGGGGGTTCCCATTTAAATTAGTAATTTCCTTTGTGTGTAACGATAGGTTTGGGAATAAATCAAGTGAATTCGAATCATCTCTTTTACAAAAAAGAGAGGAAAAAATGGGAACCAGATCTTTGTTATATTCCCTTTTATTAGAAAATAAGTGCAAGGAGACTCCAGGATGTATTAAGAAATGGAGGAGATCATTGATCTATAATTTAAACCCAGGAATTTGGACTTGTCTTTTATTATGTTCCTTCTGCATAAGCAGGGGTGCGATTCGAGCAGGAGCTCCTTTGCATATTAGGCCACACACCCCTGATGTAGCCAATCCTCCAAGAGCTTACAAAAAACAGGCTTGTAAGCTCTTGGAGGACTGGCTACATCAGGGGTGTATGGCCTAATATGCAAAGGAGTCCCTGCTAGAATTCCACCCCTGTGCATAAGTATTCTTTGTAAAGGGAACACATGCAAAATATTGCATCCATGGCACTTACCATCTGTCAGGCATAAAAAACTTCTCTAGCCGTTGCTGGTTCTGTGGCCAATTAAATGCTCCTTTTTGGCACCTTTGGTGACAAATCCAGGTGGGCAGCTGTGTTGGTCTGAAGTAGTAGAACAAAGCAGGAGTCCAGTAGCACCTTTAAGACCAACAAAGTTTTTTCCAGAATGTAAGCTTCCGTATGCATGCATACTTCTTCAGGCAAGGGGATGGGGTACAGTGAGCAGAACTACATATAGCTGGTGGGTCGTGGTTAAGAATGTAAAAGAATACAAAATTAGGATCCAAGGGCAAAGCAGTGTAATAAACAAACTGAAAGACCATTTGGTCTGGATAGCATTTGCGTGGGAAACTAACACAAGTTGCCTGTTTAATTGCTCTTGCTACTTGTCTAGGTAAAACAAAAGGACACGTACCGGGTTGGAACGGGTTAGAACGGATAAAAGGAAGTACTTCTTCACCCAAAGGGTGATTGGCATGTGGAATTCACTGCCACAGGAGGTGGTGGCAGCCACAAGCATAGCCACCTTCAAGAGGGGTTTAGATAAAAATATGGAGCAGAGGTCCATCAGTGGCTATTAGCCACAGTGTGTGTGTATATATAATTTTTTTTGCCACTGTGTGACACAGAGTGTTGGACTGGATGGGCCATTGGCCTGATCCAACATGGCTTCTCTTATGTTCTTATGTACTTTGGTGACACTGTGCTAGATCTAAAGGATCTGGAGGAAGGTTGTGTCTGCTGGCTCTTCTATTAAACCAAAAAACTCTGTCAAACTTGTTTGGCTTAATTATGTTATTTCTTTCCCACAGAAATACCAGTGCATAGTTCTTCCTTGGGAAGGGCCATAGCTCTGTGGAAGAGCTTCTGCTAGGCATGCAAAAGGTCACAGGTTCGATTCCTGGTATCTCCCATTAAAAGGATCTGGCAGGAGGTGATGTGAAAGACCTTTTCCTGAGACCTTGGAGAGTCACTGCTAGATGGTGTAGACAATGTTGACTTTGATGGACCAAGGGTCTGATTCGGTAAAAGGTAGCTTTGTGTGCTCACATCTTCATTTGCTGACAACAGTACGGTTAACCATCACTAAAGTTTGGCAAACCAGATTACATTCACAAAAACAAGACTCGATGGAAAGGTCAAAGGAATTTACGTATTTGTGAAATTACCGGCTATGAAGTCATATCAGGATACGAAAGAAGAATCAGATAGTATATGGGAAAAGAGTTAAAATGAAAGAGCCCCAGTAGAATGGCATTATTACATTATCAGATAAGCATTGTACTTGGTGTGCTGTAATTGGTTATGAATTTGCAGTTTTTGGCTCTCTTGTCTCATTGATTTATGTTCAATGAAAGACACACTGAAGTTATTCATAATCTGCCCCAATTACTGTTTTTGTGAATCTTTTTATTATTCAGAACAGCCTTATGGAGCAATCCTAAATACACCTAGTCAAAATAAGTCTGTTTGCATTCAGTGCCACCTACTTCTTCAAAAGCAAAACTCTTTCTATAGACGTCCATGAAAAGGCTGCATTTTTTTCCCCCACAGTTGGAACTACCAGAAGTGCCTACTGAAATTTCCTCATCAGGGTTCCTAGCATCTTAAAGTTTTGTTTTGCGTTACAAAAATATTGTTTGTATTACTAGTGTTATCTGTGGTGTTTCAGTTCTGCTATTCTAAAGACTGATTCTTATGTTTTCTTTTTAAAATTATGAGTACTTTTTTTGAGAGAGAGGGAGAGACAGAGAGATAATTCATTATGCTCTGGCTATGTGGCTGTATGCATTTGTTATTACAAAATAAACAAATTAAAACTGTGAGCCTGAGTGTTTTTCTCAACATGGATGACCATTTTATTTATTTTATACCTCACCTATTCCCCTTAAGCTCAAAGCAGCTTACAAAATACATGTCTTAAGGCATACAAGAATATACAGCTGGGGTCCCCAACCTTTTTGAACCTGTAGGCATTTTTGGACTTCTGACACAGCATCATGGCACAAAATCGTTGCCACAAAATGGCCACCACAGGAGATGGAACAAGCCACAAAATGGCCACCACAGGCGATGGAACAAGCCACAAAATGGCTGCCGCAGCTTACCTTTAATCACACAGTGAAGATTCTTGTGCTGTAGTGGCAGCTGCTGCCAAAGCAAAATTTTTTCTTCAAAAACATCTGCCCAGCCAATCAAATCTCCAGTGGCCAATGAGAAGCCTTGTTGGGCAAAAGTCCCAACTGGACCTGCCCTAGGCTTCCCAATCCCCAGGTCCCAGCGGGGGATCCCCTGGTTTTACAGGCTTCCCCCCTCCCCCAGTCAGCTGGCCGGTGGGGGAAGCTCCACCCCCATAGCCATTATGCACCTCCAGGAACGATTCCCATAGGGAATGATGGGGAATTGATCCGTGGGTGTCAGGGGCTCTGGGGGGGGCTGTTTTCTGAGGCAGAGGTGCCAAATTTTCAGTATAGCATCTAGTGCCTCTCCCCAAAATACCCACCAAATTTCAAAAAGATTGGACCAGGGGGTCCAATTCTATGAGCCCCAAAAGAAGGTGCCCCTATCCTTCATTATTTTCTATGGAAGGAAGGCATTCTAAAAGGTTGCTGTCCCTTTAAATGTGATGGCCAGAACTCCCTTGGAGTTCATTTATGCTTGTCACACCCTTGCTCCTGGCTCCGCCCCCAGTGTCTCCTGGCTTCATCCCCAAAGTCTCCTGGCTCCGCCCCCAAAGTCCCCAGATATTTCTTGAATTGGACTTGGCAACCCTAACCTGCCCCCTTTCTAAAAACACTTGGCAGATGCCAGGAAAAGTATTGTCGATTGCCTTGGCACCCATGGGCACCATGTTGATCAGGGCTTTTTTGTAACAGGACCTCCTTTGCATATTAGGCCACACCCCCCCAATGTAGCCAATCCTCCTGGAGCTTACAGTAGGCCCTGTACTAACCCTACATGGGCCTAATGCAAAAGAGATAGTTTTATGTGTTGTTTATGCTGCTACCGATTCCTGTATCCCAACTCTTTCCTCACCTGCCTCAGACACAGTGGCTTAACAAGGGTGGCTAACTCTGGGTCCAGAAATTCCTGGAGATTCAAGGGTGGCACTCAGAAAGGCAGCACAACAGGGATGTGATGGCACAGAGTTCCCCCCCTCCGTACCTGCCATTTTGTTCCTCTGCAGTCTGGAGATCACTCATAAATCCAGGAGATCTCCAGGCTCGTGTTGCCAGGTTGGTTGGATAAGCAGACTGGGAATGCAGCTTACCTTTCCAAGAACAAGGACAGAGAAGAGAAAATAAGCCGGGTGTTCTTGTGTCAACAGGAAGTGATGCATGCACGTCACCAGGAAGTGAGGTATGCATATCAGGAAGTGATGTATGCATGTAAGTGATGGGAGGGAGACACTGTGGTTTGGGGGCAGAATCGTAGAATCATAGAGTTGGAAGCGACCTCTAGGGTCATCTAGTCCAACCCCCTGCACAATGCAGGAAACTCACAAACACCTTCCCCTAAATTCACAGGATCTTCATTGCTGTAAGATGGCCATTTAGCCTCTGTTCAAAAACCTGCAAGGAAGGAGAGCCCACCACCTCCCGAGAAAGCCTGTTCCACTGAGGAACTGCTCTAATGGTCAGGAAGTTCTTCCTAATGTTGAGCCGGAAACTCTTTTGATTTAATTTCAACCTATTGGTTCTGGTCCTACCTTCCAGGGCCACAGAAAACAATTCCACACCATCCTCTAGATGACAGCCCTTCAAGTATTTGAAGATGGTGATCATATCACCTCTCAGCTGCCTCCTCTCCAGGCTAAATCCATAGGACCCTATGGTTTGCCATGGAGTTTTGCCCAAAAACCAGAGCATCACCCTTGTCATCACCGATGTGCCTACATCACTTCCTAGTTATGTTGGCACATTGCATTTATTTCCTGCTTCTTGCCTGTGGGGAGTAATTCCTGCCATGGAAAGGGGCACTCCATGGCCATTTCTCTCTGTTTTCTGATGGCTCTGAAGAGAGGGCAGGGACTCCAAGCCAGGGGATCCTCCACCCCAACTGGGGATTGGCAACTCCACTCCAGGGCCCTACTCAGAGCCTGGCAACCCTGCTGTGGTACGTTTATTGTACTTATGTATGTATGCTAATGGAACAGTCTGAACCTCCCCTAATATCTGTGTGATTTAGTTTGGTCCTATTGGGGGGAGCTCTTGTTTCAGTTTCCAGTTTCGTACATTCGCTGAAGTTGTTGATTGTTAGAGTTGTCTCCTTGCAAACGAATGGCTGATGCTTTGAGCCAGCTTGTCTCTGCTGAATGGACCTGAGAATGGGTGCCTGAACGAGTATTCTAACCTGGAAACCCACAGCAAAAGAGGGACAGTACATCTACCCGGGGGTCGTTTTGTAGAAAAATTGGTGGTGGGGCTCATTAGCATAACTCATTAGTATATGTTGCCCCCCCCCCACTAGCCAAAAGCAACCCAATGCAAGAAAGGAGAGCCCTGGGTGAGAGAGGCCTGCTTGGGCTGGCTAGAGATCCAGCCAGCCCAAGCAGGCCTCTCTCACCCGGGGCTCTCCTTGGCCACCCCCCTCCACAGTCAAAAGGCCAGCAAGCCACCTGCTGCCCAAAAACACATAAGAAGTGGAGAAAGGGTGGTGTGGGCTTCTCCAGGGGCTAATGAGGGCTGCTGGGGGTGTTGCAAAGTTCCTTGTGGCTGGCTGGCTGCCTGCTCTCCTAATCCAGGGATTGTTATTCAGCTGCATCTACTATTCAATGGACAAGGTAGGTGGGGAGAAGGAGGTGGACATCAGAAAGGTTCAGGAGCTGTGCTCCGGTGAGCTCCTGCTGAACTCAAGGCTTGCATCTACCATTTAGCTAAGCTTCAGACTTTGAACCACCACTCAACTCAGCAGAAGAGCTCAGGGAGCCTTCTTTCTATTTAAGTGGCTGTTCGTACTAAACTGAATGGTGAGTTCCAGGTGAACGTGTCCACCAGCTTGTGCTTTTCCTAGGTTCTCTTAAGGGCAAAGGAGGAGTGAGACGAACAGTGTGTGTGCTTGGGGAAACCTCAGAGAATTAAAGAAACCAAATGCAGGAGGTAGAAGCTCTATAGGCCCACATCATCCTTCCCTGGATTCAAATAAGTAGTTGAGCAGAGGGGTGGAATTCTAGCAGGAGCTCCTTTGCATATTAGGCCACACACCCCTGATGCAGCCAATCCTTCAAGAGCTTACAGAAAAGAGCCTTGTAAGCTCTTGGGGGATTGGCTACATCAGGAGTGTGTGGCCTAATATGCAAAGGAGCTCTTGCTAGAATTCCACCCGTGGTTGAGCACAGATACTTTCTCTAACTAGAACGGGAATATTCTAGAGCGTGCAGCCTGCAGCATAGCTGCTAGGATGCTTTCGCTCCATTTGCCTCCCTGGGAGGAGGAGGAGGAGTTCGCCCATTTGGGCGCGCAATTTGAGGGGTGGAGCATAGCCATGTTAACAGCTAGCTCAATGCTCCCTCCAGGCACTCAAGGATTCCTGGTGCTGAGATCAACCGCAACACTAACTGCATCAACGAAGACGAGGATCAAAATCTGAATAAGCAACCACACCTACACCACATGGGTCGTTTTGTAGAAAAATTGGTGGTGGAGCTCATCCACGGATTGTTATGCAGCTGCACCTGCTATTCAATGGACAAGATGGGGAGGAGGAGGTGGAACTCTCAGAAAGGTTCAGGAGCTGTGCTCCTGTGAGCTCCCGCTGAATCCGAGGCCCGCTACACCAACACACAAGTTCCTTTTGGACAAAATAACCTCCCTTCAAACTCCACAAAAGCAATCGCCTACCAAATGAGCTCCGTTACATGAAGATGTCGTGGATGTACAATTCATTAGTGCTCATTAAGAGCGCCCACCTTCAGGTGGGAGGAAAACTGCCATGGGAGCAATTGTTGTTGTTATTGTTATTATTTCATTTTGCAACAAAGCAAGAGAGAGAAAGCAGCAAAACTGTACATAGCGACGCGACTCTCTCCGACTGAAGAGGCCATTATTTTGCAGCTGTGATTAAAAGCTACAAGCAGGGGGAACCTGGAGCAGGGCACTTCCTGTGCAGCAGAACGCTATGCCTTTCATTAGCGATGGAGGCCCTAAAGAAAGGAAGCAAAGAAAAGAGAAGGAAGCAAGAAAAGAGAAGAAGAAATAAATGAAAATGGCTTTCGATCCGCACACTGTTTAAATAATTAAAGCGGTATTTACAAATGCTTCCAGGGTCTTTTGTTCCCTCTCGTTTAGCAAGGGTTACTTTCCTTCTTGTTCATATATATATATATAGAGAGAGAGAGAAAGAGAGAGAGAGACAGACACAGAGAGAGATACAGAGACAGAGACACAGAGAGAGAGAGGGACAGAGAGATAGAGAGACAGACAGACAAAGACACAGAGAGAGAAAGAGAGAGACAAACAGACAGACAGACAGACAGACAGACAGTGCAACAGAGAGAGAGAGAGAGCGCAGAGAGAGAACTAATAAGTAAATTGCAAACATACATTATTCCTCACCACTCTCCACTTGCCTTCCCCCCACTGGCATCCAATCCACCAGAATTTTCTTCCATTCCCATTAATTGGTCCTTGGAGAGACTCACTCTCCTACCTTTGCAGTGACAGTCAGTTGAACATTCCTTAGTAATACTGAGTCAGTGGCCCTCTGATAGCTCGGAAGTCACATCCTGGAACCGGAGCTCCACGACTCCCTTCCATCATGTTTAATGCATGAGACTTTTTTTTAAAAAATGGCACAGTTAAAGGTGACGGCTGATGCGCTTATTTTTTCCGAAAGCTTCACAAATCCCTGGGTCGCGCCGGACGTGTACGGTGTGTATCCCTGTGTACTAAAAATATATAAAATATATTTTACGCGTCGTACATAGGATAATTGCATGGATGATCATGGCAGGCCGTTCTCTTAGCGACGTGACTTCAGCCTCCAGAAGCTTCAAGGGGAACAAACTCTAAAGAGAGCTTTGGAGGGCAGCCATGTTGTGTTGCAGGAGGATAGCTCGATTGGAGTCTGATTGCACCTTAGAGACCAATGACATTTTCGGGGTAGAAGCTTTCGAGAGTCCCTGATGAAGGGATCTTCGACACTCAAAAACTTATACCCTGAAACTCTCGTTAAGTCTCTAAGGTGTTACGGGACTCAAACTTTAAAGGAGAGGTCTTTACATTCCCCTTTTCCTCCAAATTGAAAAAAAAAACCCACAAAATGTTGCATTACATTCCCAATGTTGTAATTGCTTGAACCTTTCAATTTAGAAGTAAAAAAACCTCCTTAGCAGGGCTTTTGGGGGGCAGGAGCGCACAGGGATGCAGTTCCAGCTGGCTTGGTGTCAGGGAGTGTAGTCTAATATGCAAATGAGTTCCCACGGCTTTGTAGAAGAAGCCCCGTGTGAAATAATGGTGACATCAGGGAGTGAGGCCTAATATGCAAATGTGTTCCTGCTGAACTTTTTCTGCAAAAAAGCCCTTTGAGAAACAATTGTGACATAGGGGGTGTGACCTAATATGCAAATGAGTTCCTGCTGGACTTTTTCTACAAAAAAAGTTCTGCTCCTCAGTATTGATTCCACATGAACACATGAAACTTCCTTATACGGAATGAGATCCTTGTTCCATCAAGGTCAGTATTGTCTACTCAGACTGGCAGCAGCTCTCAAGGGTCTCAGACAGAGGTTTTTTTACATTACTTACTGTCTTTTTAACTGGAGATGCTGGGGATTGAACCTAGGACCTTCTGCATGCCAAGCAGATGCTCTGTCACTGAGCCACAGCCCCTTAGACTGGCTGCAGTTCTCCAGGGTCTCAGGCTGAGGTCTTTCACATCACTCACTGCCTGGTCCTTTTAACTGGAGGTGCTGGGGGTTGAACCTGGGACCACATTTCCCCCCCAGTGCAGGCTAGAGTGTTGAGGGCAGGACAGAGAGCCAATTTGCTGTAGTGGTTAAGTGCACAGACTCTTATCTGGGAGAACCGGGTTTCGTTCCCCACTGAGGAGCTGCTGGAACAACCTTGGGTCAGCCATAGCTTTCAGCGGAGCTGTCCTTGAAAGGGCAGCTTCTGTGAGAGCTCTCTCAGTTCCACCTACCTCACAAGGTGTCTGTTGTGTGTGTGTGTGTGGGGGGGGGGAGGTAGAGGAGATTGCGACCGCTCTGAAACTCTGAGATTCAGAGTATAGGGTGGGATATAAATAAATCCAATATCATCTTAATGCCAGGGATCTTGACTGATAGGGGGTCGAATACTACAGCAATATGAAATGCCAGCTGGGAGATCTAGATGGAAAAAAGAAGGAATATGTTTCTGATTACAATACCAGTGCTCTTGAGGATGGAGAACAAAGGATGGAGAAGGTACATATATAAATAAAGCAAGCAAGCAAGCCCTGGAAAAAGTGCTGAGATATTATATACAGCGGTTAAGAGTGTCAGACTAGTATCTGGGAGACCTGGGTTTGAATCCTCACTCATGCTATGGAAGCTCGCTGAGTGACCTAGGGCCAATCACATGCCATCAGCTTAACCTACCTCTCAGGGTTGTTGCCAGGGCTCACTTTTTAGCAGGCGCTCCTCTGCATATTAGGCGAAGCCCCCCCTGATGTAGCCAATCCTCCTGGAGCTTACAGTAGGTCCTGTACTAAGAGCCCTGTAAGCTCTTGGAGGATTGGCTACATCAGGGGGGCATGGCCTAATATTCAAAGGAGCTCCTGCTACAAAATGAGCCCTGGTTGTTGCAAGGATAAAATGGAGGAGAGGAAAACGATGTATGCCCTGGTCCCCATTGTTGAAAGGTGAGATACAAGTGAAGTTAATGAACTACAATAACAATGAATAAAATATCTGTGGCTGTTTCAGCCAGAGCTTTTTTTGTAGCAAGAACTCCTTTGCATATTAGGCTACATCCATTGATGTAGCCAATCCTCCTGGAATTTACAGTAGGCTCTGTACAAAGAGCCCTGTAAGGTCTTGGAGGATTGGCTACATCAGGGGTGTGTGTGGCCTAATATGCAAAGGAGTTCCTGCTACAAAAATAGCCCTGCTCTCTAAAAGAGTATTGAGAGCTCTCTAAAAGTGTCAGTAGAAGTGTTCTCCTTTTTTCCTACAGTGCAGAATCAGGGCCATGGGGCATGCATGTTTGGTGGTGGGCTCCTTCATCACATCTCTTTGGCCAAAGTGACAGTCTATAATTTAAAAGGGTCCCACCGTATTTCAGTAGCACCCGACTCAGTTTCGCAGTTGTTTGTCTTGAGTTACTCCATCAGCTTTGCATTTCTCATCCAGCTCGGTAGGGGCTACGCCGGTGGCAGGTGTTCGGCTTAACAATTTATAGGGTACGTGCTAGAAATTTTAGTGGGGAAATGGAGCAGAAAGGATGGGAGATTTTTAACAGCGTGTAAAGTTTTGAAAAGTGGATGGCGAAAGGGAAAATCACATTTTGTGTATTAACAATGAATGAAGTGGGTCGTGTCATATCCTAAAGAATTTATAAGGCCAGGAAATTAGGAAATAGGCAAAATAGAAGACCAAGTCAGTTTATGGCCAGTTGTGAATGGACAAACCTTCGACACGGCCAACAGGTTTCAGCTCTGAAACAAGAGAAAGGAGAGCCTTGACTTAGAACATGCATAATGGCCATGGAAGAATAGATGTAACTGTCATGACTTCTCCTGGAGGAAGTTTGGGGCTTGTAGTTCTTGAATGCAAGAGAGAGTTCGGTATCCTCAAAAAACCACACATTCTGGATGGAAGCAATGACCTTTATAATGCACGCTAAGCGCCATCAAGCCACTTGCAGTGACCCCAAAGGGCTTTTTAAGGTAAGGCACCAACAGAAGAGGCTTGTCATTGCCTGCCTCTGCATAGCAACCCTGGACTTCCTTGGTGACCTCCCATCCAACTACTAACCCCGCCTGACCCTGTGTCAGAACTTAAGAACTTCAAACGGATCCCATACTTGGTTTCAAAGTTAGGATTTTATTGAAGAGAACTAAGCACTGGAAAAGGCAAGATAACAGTGATGGCGAGAGCCAGCACCAACTCAATTTTATACACGTAAAGCAAACATCTCACAAAGCCACAATTCACACCGTACAGGCACATCTGTCTTCTCACCATCACTATCAGTAGAGAGGATGCCTCCCTACTCCGAAGGCCATGCTGTTCGGCTTCAAAGGGTCCCAGTGTGAGAATGTGCAGAGACACAACATAACTCATTCTACAGCCCCAAATATTTTGGATACCAGTGGGGCAAGGTTAATTACTATTCAAGCACTTTGGGTTAAGCAAGGGTTACAACATGGAGTCGGTTTGGTTCAGTAACAAAGCAGCTCTGAGCCACAGTAAAACTACAATACAGCATTGGTCACATTATAGGGACCCAGCAGTAAAGATACAAGTTCTGACATACTGCCCCCCCTAAGCGCCCCCTCCCGCGGGGCCAGCCTTGGGCTTGTGCGGGTACAGTAGGTGAAACTTTTTCAGCAGTTGCGGTGCAGCTACGTTCTGAGATTCGACCCACTCGTCACAGCTCGGGGGGAAGTGTTTCCACCTGATCAAATAATACAGCTTCCCCCGTTTGACTTTGGAGTCCAGGATCTCCTGGACTTCATGGTGACTCTGACCCCTCACTGTCGTCGGAGGGGGCGGTGGGGCCCTGGGATGGAAGGACGTAGCACCAGGGTCTTTCCAAAGCAAGCTGCAATGAAAAACAGGATGGATCTTACTTAGAGATTTGGGTAGTTCGAGTTCCACCGTTACTTTGTTTATCACCCTTTTGATTTTGAAGGGCCCAAGAAACTTCAGTGCAAGTTTACGGCAGGACTGGGGAAGGGGAAGGTTTTTAGTTGACAGGAAAACTGTATCCCCCACCTTTAGGTCCCACTCTGGGGAGTGTTTTTTGTCAAACTGCTTTTTGTAGGCTTTTTTCGCTTCCTCCAGGTTTTCCTGAATACCCTTCCAGCCTTCACGAAGGCCCTCCCACCATTGTTGGCATGATGTTGGTGCAGACGGGCTGGCAGGGAGGGCGAGTGTGGGAAACGGCTTGCCCTCGTAACCATTGATGATTTGAAAAGGGGAGGCTTTGGTTGATGATTTGAAAAGGGGAGGCCTTTGCGGGGTCCATTGACAATCCCTCCCCCGACACCCGGAAACCCAAATAGTCCAGTTCGGTCTTGTGAAATTCGCATTTCGACAGTTTGGCATACAGTTTGTGTTTACAAAGGGTGCTTAACACTTTTCTGACCAGGGGCACATGAGACTTTAGATCTTGTGAATAGATAATGATGTCATCAAGGTACACCACCACCCCCTTAAAAAGGAAGTCCCGTAGCACTTCATTGATAAAGTTCATGAATACACCAGGGGCCCCTTGCAGCCCGAAGGGCATAACTAGGTACTCAAACTGTCCCAGAGGGGTGTTGAAGGCTGTCTTCCACTCGTCCCCCTCCTTGATGCGGACGCGGAAGTACGCGTCTCGGAGATCAAGCTTGGTAAATACTTTCCCCTTTGCTACGGTGTTCAACAAGTCTTTTATCAACGGGATCGGGTAGGCGTTGGACATGGAAATCCCGTTTATCGCACGAAAATCTGTGCAAAGTCTAAGAGACCCGTCCTTTTTCTTTCGGAAGAGGACGGGGGCGGCATGGGGGGCCGTGGCCGGTCGTATGAAGCCGCGCTTAAGATTCTTGTCCAAAAACTTTCGGAGTTCAGCTTTCTCCGCCCAACCCATGGAGTACAGTTTCGCCTTGGGAAGCTGCTGCCCTGGGATTAGCTCAATAGCACAGTCCGTAGGGCGGTGGGGCGGTAGCTCGTCCGCTTCCTTCTCGCTAAACGCCAGCCTTAGATCCCGGTACTCCTTGGGGATTGAGGCGACTTCCTCGAGTGTGAGGCAAGCCCGCATGTTTTGGGGGGGAGCGTGCGGCCCCCATTCGGGGCACCAATGGTGGTGCTCACACCTCCAATCCGGGAACCGGACGATTTGTTCCTCCCACCTTATGTCGGGTTGGTGGCGGGCGAGCCAAGCCGAGCCTACCACCACGTCGAAAGAGCAAGAGGGGGCAATTACGAAAGTCTCAATCCCCCAATGCTCCTCGGTTCCCACCGGGACCGCCTGAGTCTCTAAAGTACATGGCTCCCCCCTCATGGGCCCCCCGTCCATCTGCTGGAACTGCATCGGTTGTGGCAGGGGCGAGGTGGCTAACCCCAACGCCTCAACTAGGCGGGGGGTGATCAGGTCCCTGTTACACCCTGAGTCGATCAGCGCTCGGGCGTGCATGAATCTCTTTAGGTTCGGGTTAAGGAGGGTAACGGCCATAAATAGTAAACCCCCAGTTGCTCTCACCGTGAGGAGTGCCGGCTGTTGTTGGACCTGCTTTGCGGCACCCATTAAAGCAGGTCGCTGTCGTTTCCCGCCGACTCGGTGTCGTCCGACTCCTCGGTCGATTCTTCTACTGTCGCCAAGTCGGTGGTAAAATCCTCGTCAGTCGCCAAAGAAGTGGCGACGGAGCCCCGGCTGGGCTCCTTCGAGCGGCTGCTCTTTTTCTTTTTCGGCCCCGGGGTGGTTTGCTTCGCTGTGGGTGGGGTGGAACCCGCTTTCCCTGGGCAGTTAGCAGCGAGATGATTTGGGTCTCCGCATTGGAAGCACTTGCGGGCGGGAGACGGGGTGGAGGTCGCCGGGGCCTTCCTCCCTTCGGATTTAGTCGGGGTGTGTTTGACCCCCTTCTTCGCCAGCTGCTGACGTCGCATCCCCACATGTTGGAGGTTGGTCTCCACTTCCCCGGCCAGCTGGATCCATCCGACCAACGTGTCGGGCCTCCCTTGACTGTAGCAGCGGTCGAGGATGTTCGGGTTCAAACCATTGATGAATGCGGTATACTTCATGACCTCGTTCCATCCCCTCGCTGCTGCGCAGTACCCCAGGAACTCGGTGGCATACTCGCGGGTGGAGCGGTTGCCTTGCTCTATGCGCTGAAGGGCGGCGACAGCCTTCTCCTCCCGTAGAGGATCGCCATACTGGCGGAGCATCGCGTGCAGGAACCCCGCCACGGTAGCTAGTTCGGGCTTTCTCCCCATGAAAAGCCCCACGTAACACTTGCGGGCCGCACCTCTCAGTCGGGATGCGATGTGGTACACTCGACTGGCTTCGGTCGGGTAATCTGCACCCCAGTGGGTGAAGAACGTGTCGCATTGTATAGTAAAATACTCCACGTCCTCCGGATTCCCATCGAAAGTAATCTTCAACTCCCTTCCTCGACCCTCAGCCCCCCCCGGGGCTCGTGGCGCCCCCGGCGGCGGCGCTGGGCCCGGCGGAGCCGGCAGGATCGGGGCGGGTGGCGCCGGGGCCCCCGGAACGGGCAGAGCCGGTGGCGCCGGGGCAGCCGGGGCCAGCGGAGCTGGTGGTGCCGGGGCAGGCGGAGCCAGCAGCGCCGGAGCGGCCGGAGCCGGCGGGGCCGGGGCGGCCGGAGCCTGCGGGGCTGGGGCCGGCGGAGCCGGCGGGGCCACGGGCGGTTGCCCCAGTGGTAGCCCTCCAATCGGCACTCCCAGGACCGCAGTTTGCAAGGTGCGGAGCTGGTCGTAAATCGCGCCCAGGTTCTGCTGCAACTCCTCGGCCATCGTCACGCGGGATCGATGCACGTCGTCGTGGATCTCCCGCACCCAGTTGAATAAGTCGTTGCGGAGAGTCCGGATCTGGTCGTCTCCCCCTCGGGGCTCCGGGCCCTCCGCCTGGTCGTCGTCGCCGTCTCCGGCTCCCCCTTCGCCCAACATGCTTCGGTACCGTTGCTCCGCGGCGTCGATTGCTGCCGTGGACTTCCGCGGGCTCCAGGTTCGCGGGGCGGGGAACGCGGCGTCGACCGAGAAAGGCGCTGGGACCTTAATTTTGCGCCGAACCCCCGTCACCTTCGGGTCGAGTGGCGGGTCCTCTGTTGGGGTGGTGGGCTCTCCGTCGTCTGGCACTTTTGCCGCCATCGGGCCAAGCCTCCAGTACAGATAAGCCACGAACAATGGGATCACTGTTATAATGTCAGAACTTAAGAACTTCAAACGGATCCCATACTTGGTTTCAAAGTTAGGATTTTATTGAAGAGAACTAAGCACTGGAAAAGGCAAGATAACAGTGATGGCGAGAGCCAGCACCAACTCAATTTTATACACGTAAAGCAAACATCTCACAAAGCCACAATTCACACCGTACAGGCACATCTGTCTTCTCACCATCACTATCAGTAGAGAGGATGCCTCCCTACTCCGAAGGCCATGCTGTTCGGCTTCAAAGGGTCCCAGTGTGAGAATGTGCAGAGACACAACATAACTCATTCTACAGCCCCAAATATTTTGGATACCAGTGGGGCAAGGTTAATTACTATTCAAGCACTTTGGGTTAAGCAAGGGTTACAACATGGAGTCGGTTTGGTTCAGTAACAAAGCAGCTCTGAGCCACAGTAAAACTACAATACAGCATTGGTCACATTATAGGGACCCAGCAGTAAAGATACAAGTTCTGACACCCTGCTTAGCTTCTGAGATCTGATGAGACTGGGCTAGCCTGGGCCATCAAGGTCAGGGAAGAGATAGTTTGCCATTGCCTGCCTCTGCATAGCAACTCTGGACTTGGTGGTGTCCTGCCTGGATGGATGATGGATGGATGGATGGATGGATGGATGATGGATAGAAGATAGAGGATAGATAGATAGATAGATAGATAGATAGATAGATAGATAGATAGATAGATAGATAGATAGATAGATAGATAGACAGACAGACAGACAGACAGACAGACAGACAGATAGATGATAGATAGATAGATAGATAGATAGATAGATAGATAGATAGATAGATAGATAGATAGATAGATGATAGATAGAAAATAAATGATAGATAAACAGACAGACAGACAGATGGAGAGATAGGTGGACAGATGGATGGAGAGAGAGAGATGGATGGATGGATGGATGGATGGATGGATGGAGAGTGGAGAGAGAGAGATGGACGAATGGAGAGGAGGGGATTTCCTAAGATGGTGATGACAGACAGACAGACAGACAGACAGACAGACAGACAGACAGACAGACAGACAGACAGACAGACAGACAGACAGATAGATAGATAGATAGATAGATAGATAGATAGATAGATAGATAGAAAATAAATGATAGACAGACAGACGGAGAGATAGGTGGACAGATGGATGGAGAGAGAGAGATGGATGGATGGATGGATGGATGGAGAGTGAAGAGAGAGAGAGAGAGAGAGATGGATGAATGGAGAGGAGGGGAAGAGAGATTTCCTAGTGATTAGTCAATGCTATAGAAAGGCAAACATTTCGATGCTGTCTTCCAACAAAACATAGAAACTTGTAAAGCAAAATCAGTAGCGCATATTTCTGGCATTGAGTTGGGAGAGCAGAAGTGTTGCAAAAATTTGCTAAACATGCTAGAAAAAACCTGGACTTGTCAGCTGGAGGTTGTCTTGTCCTTTTCAGGGCAGGGGGAAAAACATATGACAGAGGCTGGCCCTTTAGGCGGGAGAGCTGTCAATCTGTCCGAGGATGTAATACATGCCCAACAGTGTCACTTTACAAATGATAGATTTGCAAGGGTTCTTAAGAAGGGTGTGCAGGAAAACAGATGGATTCTGCTTGTTTGTGGTAAGTGCTGTTAAGCACTCAAATGAGACTTTGTTACCGCGTATCACAAAATAATGATGCCACATGACAATGAGCAGACAATGCTTAGGTGCTTTAATGGTTTATAGCCAAATAGCAATTAAAGCCAAAGAGCCAGAAACAGAAACTAGGCATCTATTGCGTTGATCCAAACCTGAAGATTCATGTACTGTGGCTCTAGCATTGCCAAAGTCCAATTCAAGAAATATCTGGGGACTGTGGGGGTGGAGCCAGGAGCAAGGTTGTGACAAGCATAATTGAACTCCAAAGGGAGTTCTGGCCATCACATTCAAAGCGACCGCACACCTTTTAAATGCCTTCCCTCCACTGGAAAAAATGAAGGATAGACCCCCTTTGGGGGGCTCATAGAATTGGACCCCCTGACCCAATATTTTTGAAACTTGGAGGGCAGTTTGAAGAAGAAGATATTGGATTTATACCCCGCCCTTCACACCGAATTTCAGAGTGGCTCACAATCTCCTTTATCTTCCTCCCCCACAACAGAAGTGGGTGGGGCTGAGAAAGCTCTCACAGCAGCTACCCTTTCATGGACAACCTCTGCCAGAGCTGTGGCTGACCCAAGGCCATTCCAGCAGTTGCAAGTGGAGGAGTGGGGGATCAAACCCGTTTCTCCCAGATAAGAGTCCACACACTTGATTCATAGAGAAGGGCATGGTATGAATCTGCAGTTCTTCTTCTTCTGACACCAAACCAGTCAGAACTGTGTTCCTGTGTGTTCTTGCTCAAAAAAAGCCCTGATCTTAAGAGAACCTAGATTTTGTTAAAGGACTAATTGCTGCATTCAAGGCAAAGGTCGTATTGTATTTTTTTTTTAGAAAGTAATTCTTTTTTCAAAATCCCAAAATTACAATGACTATAACAATAAAAGTTAAATGCATAATATTCACTTGAGAGTCATACGTATAATACCATTAAACGTTTAACAGATGAAAGGTTAGTGGAATGCCATTAATGAGACATACTCCTCTTGCGTCACTGTCTTGAAATAAGATGTGTTCCATCGAAGGAAGGTTCTCACTTTTGGCATAGGTATGAGTGAGTCCGAGTATCTACCTTACTTCGTTATATTCAGTAATTTTATCCAGTAGGAAATATTCCCACAATTTTAGCGCCCACATGTGAATTGAGGGCAGAGAGGATAACCACCACTGAATAGCAATGGTATATTTAGCTGCCGAAAACATTATGTGTATTGTATGCAGGCCTCAGATTCAGTGGGAGCTCACAGGACAGCAGCTCCTGAACCTTTCTGAGAGTTCCACCTCCTCCTGAGAGTTCCTCCTCCTCCTCCTGAGAGTTCCACCTCCCTTTTCTGAGAGTTCCACCTCTTTGTCCTTTGAATAGTATGTGCAGCTGCATAACAATCACTGGATGAGCTCCATCACCTATTTTTCTACAAAACGACCCTTGGTTGTATGAATGATGTGCTTTAATTGTTGTTTGTATAAAAGTTATTAGGATGTGCACATTTTGAGTGTGAGAGTTAAATAATTCCCAGTGAGTTGCTGCTATTCCACTTTTAACAGCAATTATTAGCTTGAATTTTGGTTAGTGCGGGCACGCAAAGTGGCAAGAACCAAAGTAGTTAAGTTAGAAACCAAGGAAAGGGTCAATTGCTTAAAACATATGTATCCTAAATGTAATCAAAATACGTGTATTTATTTAGCAAATGGTTAAAAACATTTATGGGCTCCACTGCAGCAACATTACATAATAAAAATACCATCTACACACGTGGGAACCTGTGTTGCCTCTAGGCTGTGGAGTCTTGTGAGCAAAAATTCCACTATGTGAGCTACTGGCAGGGGTCATTTTGTAGAAAAATATATGGTGGAGCTCATCCAGGGATTGTTATGCAGCTGCACATACTATTCAATGGACAAAGAGGTGGAACTCTCAGAAGGAGGAGGAGGAACTCTCAGAACGGTTTAGTAGCTGCGCTCCTGTGAGCTACCACTGAATCTGAGGCCTGGTTACTGGCATTAAAGTTGTGAGCTACTGCATAAATTAGTTCACTCTAGGGCCATTTTTCCTGAGCTGAGATAAAAACGTGTGAGCTGGAGGCTAAGAAATTGTGAGCCAGCTCACATTAACTCAGCTTAGAGGGAACACTGGTGGAAACTATTGTGACCAGGAACAGACAGGAATGCAGTTCCTATTGGCTTGCTTGGTACTTGGCAAACTTTGTTGTCCTATAGCTCTTTTGGTACAGTACATTTGGTTGTGGGCAGGGCTTTTTCTGAGCAGGAACACACAGCGTCAGGGGGTAATATACAAATGAGTTCCTAATATACAAATGAGTTTCTGCTGGGCTTTTTCCACAAAAAGAGCCCTGTGTGAAACAATGGCAGGGGGTGTGGCCTAATATGTAAATGAGTTCTTGCTGGGCTTTTTCTACAAGAAAGTCCCAGTGTGAAACAATGGTGATGTTAGGGGATGTGGCCTATAATTCAAATAAGTTCCTGCAGTGCTTTTTCCAAGAAAAAAAAAACCCTGTGTGAAACATAAGGTTGCCAAGTCCAATTCAAGAAATATCTGGGGACTTTGGGGGTGGAGTCAGGAGACATTGGGGGCGGAGCCAGGAACAAGGAGGTGACAAGCACAATTGAACTCCAAGGGAGTTCTGGCCATCACATTTAAAGGGACAGCACACCTTTTTAAATGTCTTCCTTCCATAGGAAATAATGAAGGATAGGGGCACCTTCTTTTGGGGCTCATAGAATTGGACCCCCTGGTTCAATCGCTTTGAAACGTGGGGGGTACTTTGGGGAGAGGCACTAGATACTATACTGAAAATTTGGTGCCTCTACCTTAAAAAACAGCTCCCCCAGAGCCCCTAAAACCTCCAGATCAATTCCCCATTATACCCTATGAGAATCGATCTCCACATAGGGAATAATGAAGTGCTCAGCAGACATTTCCCTCTCCCCCCCTTTTCTGGTGACTCTGAAGCAATGGAGTGGCCTCTCTACTCACGAGTTGCTGCCAACTTCTTCAAAGTAACACAGACACCCCATCCGAAGAGGAAGCCTTTCAATCGGAGACTGAAGCCTCCAAAGGCACATGGTCCTCTGGGGGTGGGGCTTCCCCCTGCCAGCCAGCTGACTGGGGGCGGGAAGGAGTCTGGGAAAGTGGACGAACCCCCGCTGGGACCTGGAGATTGGCAAGCCTAGTGAAACATGTCAGGGGGTATAGCATAATAGGCAAGTGAGTTCCTGCTGGGCTTGTTCTACTAAAATGCCCTGTGCAAAACAATGGTGACATCATGGGATGTGGCCTAATATGTAAATGAGTTCCTGCTGGGCTTTTTCTACAAGAAAGTACCAGTGTGAAACAATGGTGATGTTAGGGGGTGTGGCCTATAATTCAAATAAGTTTCTGCAGTGCTTTTTCCAAGAAAAAACCCCTGTGTGAAACATAGGGTTGCCAAGTCCAATTCAAGAAATACCTGGGGACTTTGGGGGTGGAGCCAGGAGACTTTGGGGCGAAGCCAGGAGACATTGGGGGTGGAGCCAGGAACAAGGGTGTGACAAGCATTATTGAACTCCAAGGGAGTTCTGGCCATCACATTTAAAGGGACAGCACACCTTTTTAAATGTCTTCCTTCCATAGGAAATAATGGATAGGGGCACTTTCTTTTGGGGCTCATAGAATTGGACCCCCTGGTTCAATCGTTTTGAAACTTGGGGGGGTCTTTGGGGAGAGGCACTAGATACTATACTCAAAATTTGGTGCCTCTGCCTCAAAAAGCAGCTCCCACAGAGCCCCTGAAACCTCCAGATCAATTCCCCATTATACCCTATGAGAATCGATCTCCACATAGGGAATAACGAAGTGCTCAGCAGACATTTCCCTCCTCCCCCCCCACTTTTCTGGTGACTGTGAAGCAAGGGAGTGGCCTCTCTACTCACGAGTTGCTGCCAGCTTCTTCACAGCAACAGAGACACCCCATCCCAAGAGGAAGCCTTTCAATCGGAGACTGAAGCCAAAGGCACATGGTCCTCTGGGGGTGGGGCTTCCCCCCGCCGGCCAGCTGACTGGGGGCGGGAAGGAATCTGGGAAAGTGGAAGAAGCCCCGCTGGGACCTGGGGAATGGCAAGCCTAGTGAAACATGTCAGGGGGTATAGCATAATAGGCAAGTGAGTTCCTGCTGGGCTTGTTCTACTGAAAAGCCCTGTGCAAAACAATGGTGACATCATGGGATGTGGCCTAATATGCAAATGAGTTCCTGCTGGGCTTTTTCCTACAAAAATGCATATTTTAAAAACTAATTCACAAAAGTATAATTCCTTTTTTATGATAATTTTTTTACTATTAAGTTTTCAGTTATGGGGACGGAAAGAAGGAACACGGGGGGCAGAGGAAAGAGGGGGTGGGGGGAGAGCACATATCTTTCCCATATATGTTTTTCTTTCATTTTATCACTTAATATTTACTATCGTTTCATACTTTCTAACATTTACCTTTATATTTGGTCTTTATCTTCATCTCTTATATCGTCCAAGCATTTTGTTGATGCTCATCTTATAATTCACATTTTCATCTTTCTTATACTTACATCTTACAGGTTGCTCCTATTAGAATACATCCTGTCAACCTCGTATCTAATGTACCTTTATCCAATCATATACATCTTATATACATGAACCAAGAAATTATACATTTGTGAATTAATGGTTGCATATGCATTTTGGTATTGTGTTGGAGTGTTTTTGGTGTCATAGGAGATTTTGCATTTGCATTCATATTTATAAAGACTCTTTGGTAATATTTGACCTGGTGAGGTTTTGGTTTTTGTGGCTTTCAGAGGGAGCCAATTCATGTTCCATGCCAATCAGCAGGTGTCTGATCTTGGAAGGCAGAAAGGCAGGAAAAAAGGAAAGAGGAGGAGGAGATATTGGATTTATATCCTGTCCCATACTCTGAATCTCAGAATCTCAGAGTGGTCACAATCTCCTTTACCTCCCCCCGCCGCACAACAGACACCCTGTGAGGTAGGTGGGGCTGAAAGAGCTCTCCCAGAAGCTGCCTTTTCAAGGACAACTCCTATGACAGCTATGGCTGACCCAAGGCCATTCCAGCAGCTGCAAGTAGAGGAGTGGGGAATCAAACCTGGTTCTCTCAGATAAGAGTCTGCACACTTAACCACTACACCAAACTGGCTCAAGGAAGGAAGGAAGGAGTGGGAAGGGAGGGAGGGAGGAAGGAAGGAAGGAAATAATGGGATTTGTAGGATGAGGCCCAGGCTAGCCCAATCTCCTCAGATCTCAGAAGCTAAGCAGGGTCAGCCCTGGTTAGTAATTGGATGGGAGACCACCATGGAAGACGAAGGTTGCTATGCAGAGGCAGGCAATGGCAAACCAAGGCAGCATCTCTTGCCTTGGAGACCCTATGGGATTGCCATAAGTTGGCTACAATTTGACAGCACTTTACAGAGAAAGAGAGAGAGAGAGAGAGAGAGAAGATCAGGCATCAGGCTAGCCCTCCTCCCCCCAAAAAACATTTAAAATAACAAATCGATCCAATGGGAAGCCATCACATCTCTCCCTCCATGCACCCCTCTCTTTCCAAGGGGCCGACCCAACTTCTGAAGACTCGGCGCTCGCGATTTCCAAAGTTCTATGAAGCGCGGTGACGACGCGCTTGTGAAAAGCGCAGCCTCGGCTCCTTTTTTGACGTGTGTCATTTGAATACGCGGGAAACCAAAGCCAAGCCGCTCGTCTTCCCCGGCTCTGATATTTTCAAAGACACCTCTCCCAGCATGAAGACACCCAGAAACAAAGACGAGAACGACTGCGCATCATCGCACTGAAATATTCGCACCTCCTTGAAGAGCCAAATGGGGACAGTGATCTGCGAATTACTGAGTGAACATCCAACACCATCTGTACGGGAACTCTATACAGTGACAATCGGCATCGACAGCCTGACAGTTTCCTACCGTATTTGGCGTGGAAGGAGGGGGGAGACTGCAAGCATGGATGCCAGCGAACGCTCCCCTGATGTATCACACACCAAAGTGTATCATTGAAGTTGGAGAAGGAAAGGAATGGTTCATCCCCATTTATACATCGGAACGAGTGGGAGGCTAAATCCCGCAGCTCAAAGCCAGGTCAAAAGCGTTGCCAGTATTACTTCAGTTTGCCCCAGGGGTGGGATTCTAGCAGGAGCTCCTTTGCATATTAGGCCACGCACCCCTGATGCAGCCAATCCTCTGAGAGCTTACAAGGCTCTTTTTTGTAAACTCTCAGAGGATTGGCTACATCAGGGGGGTGCGGCCTAATCTGCAAAGGAGCTCCTGAGAGAATTCCACCCCTGGTGTGCCCTGAGCTGGATAGCCCAGGCTAGCCTGATATCCTCAGATCTCAAAAGCTAAGTGGAGTTGGCCCTAGTTAGTACTTGGATGGGAGACCACCAAGGAAGTCCAGGGTTGTTACAATGAGGCAGGGAATGGCAAACCATCTCTGCACCTCTGCCCTGACCTGCATAACCTAGGCTAGCTTGATCTCATCATATCTTGGAAGCTACGCAGGGTCAATCTGGTTATTACTTGGATGGGAGACCGTCAAGAAAATCCAGGGTTGTTACACAAAGGCAGGCAAGGGCAAATCATCTCTGCACCTCAGCCTTGACCAGGATAACCCAGGCTAGCCTGATCATATCTAGGAACATAAGAACATAAGAGAAGCCATGTTGGATCAGGCCAATGGCCCATCCGGTCCAACACTCTGTGTCACATAAGAACATAAGAGAAGCCATGTTGGATCAAGCCTGTGGCCCATCCAGTCCAACACTCTGTGTCACATAAGAACATAAGAGAAGCCTTGCTGGATCAGGCCGATGGCCCGTCTAGTCCAACACTCTGTGTCACATAAGAACATAAGAGAAACCATGTTGGATCAGGCCAATGGCCCATCCAGTCCAATATTCTGTGTCCCATATGAACAGAAGAGAAGCCATGCTGGATCAGGCCAATGGCCCATCCAGTCCAACACTCTGTGTCACATAAGAACATAAGAGAAGCCATGTTGGATCAAGCCCATGGCCCATCCAGTCCAACACTCTGTGTCACATAAGAACATAAGAGAAACCATGTTGGATCAGGCCAATGGCCCATCCAGTCCAACACTCTGTGTCCCATAAGAACAGAAGAGAAGCTATGCTGAATCAGGCCAATGGTCCATCCAGTCCAACACTCTGTTTCACATAAGAACATAAGAGAAGCCATGCTGGATCAGGCCAATGGCCCATCCAGTCCAACACTCTGTGTCACATAAGAACATAAGAGAAGCCTTGCTGGATCAGGCCAATGGCCCATCCAGTCCAACACTCTGTGTCACATAAGAACATAAGAGAAACCATGTTGGATCAGGCCAATGGCCCATCCAGTCCAACACTCTGTGTCCCATAAGAACAGAAGAGAAGCTATGCTGAATCAGTCCAATGGTCCATCCAGTCCAACACTCTGTTTCACATAAGAACATAAGAGAAGCCATGCTGGATCAGGCCAATGGCCCATCCAGTCCAACACTCTGTGTCACATAAGAACATAAGAGAAGCCATGTTGGATCAGGCCAATGGCCCATCCAGTCCAACACTCTGTGTCACATTAGAGAAGCCATGTTGGATCAGGCCAATGGCCCATCTGGTCCAATACTCTGTGTCACACAGTGGCCAAAAACCTCAGGTGCTAAGCAGGTTCAATTTGTTTGTTACTTGGATGGAAAACCACCAAGGAAGTCCAGGGTTGTTAGAGGCAGGCAACGGCAATGACAAATCATCTCCAGGGATCAAGCACGGCTCCACATTTCTCTTTGTCCTTAGTTTCCTTTGAATGGGCCGAATAAGAAAACCACAGGAGCCAAATTTATAAGGCGCTTACCTGGTGTTTCCAATTTCATTGGGAGTATGCTAGAATAAGACTTCTAATTTACAAAAATCCAGAAACAACTTAGAACTTTCAGCAATAACAACCATTTTTACAGGATGAGCCATTGGCCTGATCCAACATGGCTTCTCGTATGTTCTTGTGTTCTTAACTCTCTGTCTGGGCAGTGATGCTCTGTATTCTTGGTGCTTGGGGGGGGGGGGGGCACAGCGGGAGGGCTTCTAGTGTCCTGGCCCCACTGATGGATCTTCTGATAGCACCTGGTTTTTTGACCACTGTGTGACACAGAGTGTTGGACTGGATGGGCCATTGGCCTGATCCAACATGGCTTCTCTTATGTACTTATGTGACACAGAGTGTTGGACTGGATGGTCCACTGGCCTGATCCAACATGGCTTCTCTTATGTGACACAGAGTGTTGGACTGGAAGGGCCATTGGCCTGATCCAACATGGCTTCTCTTATGTTCTTATGTGACACAGAGTGTTGGACTGGATGGGCCATTGGCGTGATCCAACATGGCTTCTCTTATGTCCTTATGTCTGGGGCATGTGATGCTCTGTATTCTTGGTGCTTGGGGGGGCACAGCGGGAGGGCTTCTAGTGTCCTGGCCCCACTGATGGACCTCCTGATGGCACCTGGTTTTTTTGACCACTGTGTGACCCAGAGTGTTGGATTGGATGGGCCATTGGCTTGATCCAACATGGCTTCTCTTACATTCTTAAGTTCTTACTCCAGGTGTGGCCTGACTAATGCAATGAACAGAGGGACTAAGACATCTTGCAATCATCAGCTAGTGGTCATTGGCCTTTTCACCTCCCTAGAGGGCAACAATGGAGCTTTTATATATCTTCTGGGTTCTGGCGAGCTGATGTCAGCCTGCAAGATATTGGCAGATGTCTCTTTTGGTCTACACTGATTCACTTCCAGCTGGATTGGGAGCTCTCCCTCTGCCTTCTGCACACAACCCATCCAAGCGTCCTTGTCAGCTTGAGTTACATTTGACACCAAACTGAAAGGGATGACTTTTGAAGTTTTGCAAAACCTTCCCTCTCTGCCTCTCGCAGTGGCAGTTGCCAAGCCCTTTCAGTTTTCGACACTCAGCTTCACTCTGTCTCCAGGTAACTCTTGGAAAGTGCAGAAGGTTACCAAGCAACTGGGAGAATTCACAGAGGGCTCCTGGGGTATCTTGAAACCTTGCAAAGATATGTCAAAGAGTCTTGTGTTCAGATATGCTAAGGTGATGGGTTTGCCACAGCCATTGTCAAGCTGGGGATGGTTCGGCTGTTGAAAAAGTTCCTGGCATCAGAAAAACCACCAAAGGAATGTGTCAGTTGGTGGTTAGAAAAGGGGGGGGAAAAAAAACAAATACACCCCCATGATGGATGTCCTTTTATCCAGAGAGGGGAGAAATGCTGACAAAATAGTGGTAAGCCGTAGAAGAAGACCTGATAAGGGGCTTCCCGGTCTCTGGCTGACCTTTGACCTGGAAGTAGTCATTGCCATGAAATTCAGCGCCACCAGCTCAGCCAGCTTCTGAACTTGCTTCCGAAGTAATATGAGAGTAAATCAGTGCAGGCGCAATGACGTGGGTCAGAATGTCCCACAAAATGTCTCCTTTAAGGCCTTCCCTGGCCATAACGAGGTTGTTGCTATGCACCCACAGAGGTTGTTGCTATGCAATGTTCTCACGGATGCTCTGACAAAAGCAGTACCTGGAGATGGAAGCTTTGACTCTTGAAATCTCATACCCTCGTGAGTCTCTAAGGTGTTGCTGGACTCAAATTTAGCAAAATGCTCCTCATCGTAACAGGAAGGAGAGCTAGCCTCCCTAATGCTGATGGAAATACAATTTATGTTAAATAGCTTTAAAGATAAATGTGAAATAGAATCCATCTATGTATCCATACATACCCCCCATATATATATCCATCCATCCCCACGAGCCAACCATGCTTATACCTACACATTCTTCATCCCCCTCCCAAATATTTTTCTATGGCCCGTTGTATTTCTTTTTGCAACGGGCTTTACTGCTAGTGACAATTATATTTCAAGAAGCATTTTAAGGCAGATGCTGAGCTATATAATTTAGTAGTAGTAGAAGAAGGAGATATTGGATTTATACCCTGTCGTATACTCTGAATCTCAGAGTCACAATTTCCTTTACCTTCCCCCACCCCGCAACAGACACCCTGTGAGGGAAGTGGGGCTGAGAAAGCTCTTACAGCAGCTGCCCTTTCAAAGACAACTCCAACAAAAGCTATGGCTGACCCAAGGCCATTCCAGCAGCTGCAAGTGGAGGAGTGGGGAATCAAACCCAGTTCTCCCAGATAAGAGAGCTCTGGCTGACCCAAGGCCATTTCAGCAGGTGCAAGTGGAGGAGTGGGGAATCAAACCCGGTTCTCCCAGATAAGAGAGCTCTGGCTGACCCAAGGCCATTTCAGCAGGTGCAAGTGGAGGAGTGGGGAATCAAACCCGGTTCTCCCAGATAAGAGTCCATGCATTTAACCACTACACCAAACTAGCTCTTAACCACTACACCAAAAAAGTACACCTTCTGGTGATGTCATGGGTGTGTGGCATATGCAAATCAGTTGTGTTAATGAGCCCTGGCACCTCTTTTTCTACGCAATGACCCCTGCATAAAACCATTCTTTGCTAGAGAATGATTTGCGCGGTCAGAAGGTCAGAGCGCCTGCTCCGGCTGCAACACCATTGAGGATGTTCTCCGCAGCTGAGAACGAAATGTCTGGAAGAAAAACTTTCTCCAGTAGAACATGGCACTTGAGCCCAAGATTCTACAAACCCTAATGATGTTACCAGCCTGAAACCTTTGATAATGATTTGAGACTTTATTGTAAATTAGATTGCCACATGTGTTTAATTTCAGCCTTGTGAATCTCATGTACATAAAAGTCACACGCAGGTAAATCTCTGCAGCGCTTTATCTTACTTGGAACTGTAATACAGTTTGTGTTAATGTTTATTGCACCAGTATCTACTGTTATGACACCCTCTCTGTAAAAAAACCTCACTCCACTATTGTGCTTTAACTAGCAATAATATTGCCAGATGTGCATTTTGGAAGCCACAATAATGCTTGGAAATACCAATTGCAGAAAAATGTCGACATTTAAAATGTTATATTACTCAAGTTTAAAGTACAGTTTAAACAGAAGGAGAAGAAGACTGCAGATTTATACCCCGCCCTTCTCTCTGAATCAGAGACTCAGAGCCGCTTACAATCTCCTATATCTTCTCCCCCCACAACAGACACCCTGTGAGGTGGGTGGGGCTGAGTGTGCTCTTACAGCAGCTGCCCTTTCAAGGACAACTCCTGCGAGAGTCATGGCTGACCCAATGCCATTCCCGCAGGTGCAAGTGGAGGAGTGGGGAATCAAACCCGGTTCTCCCAGATAAGAGTCCGCGCACTTACCACTACACCGAACTAGCTCTCAAGAATAGGCAGGATCTCTGTTATTATAGGTCAAAGGGGATTCACTAAAATGCAAGCAACGTTAAAATACAGCATCTGAAAATCTGTTATTTTTATGACAAAAGGCAACTATTGCTTTTACACTCAAAAGGGGAGGGGGTGAGAAATCCAGCTACGGTAAGCAGTTTTAATTCTCATCTTCATTCCTACTGACACACGAATTAAAAGCAGGGCTTTTTTTTTTTTGAAGCGGGAACTCCTTTGCATATTAGGACCCACCCCCCTGATGTAGCCAATCCTCCAAGAGCTTACAAAAAAAAGAGCCTTGTAACAAGAGCCCTGTAAGCTCTTGGAGGATTGGCTACATCAGGGGGGTGGGGCCTAATATGCAAAGGAGTTCCTGCTACCAGTGCCAGATTAAACCCTGTAGAGGCCCCTAGGCAGTCATCTTGGGGGGGGGGGCCTTGCAAATTATCTCAGAGTTGGAGCGCCCACCCCACCATCCATGGTCCCCACTGTAGGCACCTTCTTAAAAGCCCCTTTTACTAAACTGCGGTGGAGAGGCAGAGAGAGGAAAACTAGGCAACAACGCCGGCAGCAGCCACATTGGCATGTTGGGCAAAGAGTGACTGTAGCTGCCTCCTTGTGCAGGCTCAAGGATTACAAGCAGGGGGCAAACTGTGGGGGGAAAGCATCCCGGAGCCCCTAAAGGTGTGAGGGCTCGTAGGCTAGTGCCTACATGGCCTAATTGTTAATCCAGCCCTGCCTGCTGCAAAAAAAAGCCCTGCTTAAAAGACTTACTGTCGGCTTTCTTTATTAAGGAAAGGGGGGAAGACTCTATGAGAGGCTGTGGCAAAGTGGTAAAGCACTTTGTTTGTGCCCTGGATATCTTGTGGGGCTACTGGACTCAAATCTTGCTCTGTTCCAGTTTTGACCTTCTAGACCAGGGGTGGCCAAACTGTGGCTCGGGAGCCACACGTGGCTCTTTCACACATGTTGTGTGGCTCTAGAAGCCCCCACCTCCCCATTGGCTGGCAGCATGGAGAAGGCATTTGAAGCTGCTTTCTTTCCACCTCTCTCTTCCTCTTCCCTTCCCATCTATTTCCTTCCTTCCTTCCTCCTTCCCTTCTTCCCTCCCTCCCTTCCGTCTTGCAGCTCTCAAACATCTAATGTTCATGTCTTCTGGCTCTCAAACTTCTGATGTTTATTCTGTGTGGCTCTTACATTAAGCAAGTTTGGCCATCCCTGTTCTACACTCTACATGGCTTGGGCATATGGAAGACCGTCTTCTCCCATATGTTTCTGCCTGGGAATTAAGATCACAGAGCAAGGCGCTCCTGAGAGTCCCAGGAATCGAAGAAGCTCATCTGGCTGGCACAGCAGAGGGAGCACAGGAGAGAGACTTGGGGTTGCCATCCTCCAGGTGGGGCCTGGAGATCTGAATTTACAACTGATCGCCAGGTGGCGGAGATCCGTTCCCCTGGAGAAAACAACAACAAAAGCAATGTATATGCACCGAATAATAACAACAACAATAAAAATAATGGCTCTTTTTCAAGAAGAAGTTCCTCTGCATATCAGGCCACGCCCCCCTGATGTAGCCAATCCTCCTGCAGCTTCCAGTAGGCCCTGTAAAAAGAGCCCTGGAAGCTCTTAGAGGATTGGCTACATCAGGGGGGCGTGGCCCAGGGATGGAATTCTAGCAGAAGCTCCTTTGCATATTAGGCCACGCCCCCTGATGCAGCCAATCCTCCTGCAGCTTACAGTAGGCCCTGTAAAAAGAGCCCTGGAAGCTCTTAGAGGATTGGCTACATCAGGGGGGCGTGGCCTACCATGCAAAGGAGCTCCTGCTAGAAAAAGAGCCCTGATAATTATAATAATAAAAAAGGAATCATTTCATAGAAAAAGAGGTGCCAGAGCTCATTAGCACAACTCATTCACCACACACCCCTGACATCACCGGAAGGTGGGCTAAATTATATCAGCCCAGCATCTACTTTCAAATGCTTCTTGAATCAGAATTCTCAAAATAAAACCAATACTCCCTCTAAGCTGTGGAGTCTTCTGAGCAAAAATTCTACTTTGTGAGCTACTTATATTAAAGTTGTGAGCTACCGCATACATTGGTTTGCTCTGGAGCCATATTTTCTGAGCTAAGTAAAAAATGTGTTAGTTGGAGGCCAAAAAAAACTGTGAGCTAGCTCACCCTAAGTCAGCTTAGGGTGTTTTTACACTGGCAGTTTGCGACTCTCTATCTCCTCATTGTAAACTCGCCTTTTATATTATATAACGTTCTGATAACTGTTTCATATCGTCGGTTCCCGAAGCATTTACATTTGTTTCAGTGAAATGGGTTTCGACGATGACACAGAAGCGTTTTTCTCAAGACTAGTTTTGGTCTGGTCTTTTCTCTACAGGCATTTCAAACTTGTATTGTAAAAGTTTTCCTGCGTTATAAAAGACTCCTCCAAAAGCCACCGCAAGGTGCGGTAATTTGCATGAGAACTGACAGCACTTGAAATTTTTATGTATCATTGCTTGCCTCATCTAGTGATTTGAATTTGTATTGTTTTTACAGTGTTGACACGATTTCCAAGCAATCGTATACATTTAACGAAACGCTGGTATTCCGGCTGCCCTCTGATCAGAGACACCCCCCCTCCCCCAAATTGAAACGCTTAAATATAAAAGGAAAATAATTAAAGCGGAACAGTGGCAGGTGATTTGAAGACTCTAAAACTCTGGATCAAACGGAATGTAAAAACACCCTTAGAGGGAACACCGTTCCCATCGTACTTTTCAAATGACTTTCTCCTATGTGACCACAGTGGCATGATGAAGATTTCCATTTCTCTGTGTTATATGTTTTGGTTATTTTCCCATTTTTTTAATGGGGAAGAAATATTAGACGGTTTGTCGAATTTTAGCAAAATTCTCCCAGGGGGTTTGAACAATGGAGCCCAGAAGCAAGTATTTTGGGGTGGGGGTGTAAGAAAGAAAGAGCACAATCAAATTTAGAGGTTCTGGAGTTCCGCTCCTGTGAGCTCCTGCCCAGCATGAGGCTGGGCCTCAAGCAAGAAAATGCTTCCGCAACTTTCTCAGGGAGGGTCTAAGTGTTTCTGTGTCCCTGGGCAAAAGTCTAGAAAAGGAGTTCCCAAGTTGGTATTCCAGGTGCCATGGCACCCAATCACACATTTTCAGGTGCCTTTCTTTCTTAAACCCCCCCTTTTGCCCAGCAAGGCTTCTGATTGGCCACTGGAGATTTGAGAGGTTGTGCTAGGAGGCTTTCTTCGTGCACGTTTCGTGCGCAAGGCGTGATGACGTCACCCGGAAGTGACATCATTTTTTGGGGGGGTTAAGAAAGAAAGCGCACAATACAATTTAGAGGTTCCGGAGCTCTGCTCTTATGCGCTCCTGCCCCGAATGAGGCCAGGTTACAGCTGTTTCATAATTCCATCAACCACTTTTCAGAATTTGGAGGAAAACCTATGGACAAAAAGTATATTCAACTAGCGGAACGAATGTCAGTTACCCGCAATACCTTTCCCCCACCCTCCACCCACCCTGGCCCCTGTTGTTTTGTTGTGTTAAGAAGCCGTTTGAGACTGACCTTATTTACTTTCAGAAACTCTGATGAAGGAGAAAAAGCACAAAGGTACACATCAAGACAGAATCTCGAGTGAATCCTTGTGTACAGTTTACCTGCAGTCCTTCTATGATCTTTACGAAGCTCAGTAAGTAGCACAGCTAGTGAATACTGAGTCAAACATGCTGGACATATAGCACAGGTACAGTGTCCCATGGTATCCTAAATATATTTACTCACTTAACTTACTTAAATGATTGGCTACATCGGGGGGGTGTGGCCTAATATGCAAAGGAGTTCCTGCTACCAAAAAGCACTCTGCTTGGGCATATGAAGGGCCATCTTCTCCCATATGTTCCTGTCTGGGAATTAAGGAGATTGTGAGCCGCTCTGAGTCTCTTCGGAGTGGAGGGCAGGATATAAATCCAATATCTTCATCTACCTCACAGGGTGTCTGTTGTGGGAGAGGAAGGGAAAGGAGATTGTGAGCCGCTCTGAGACTCTCCGGAGTGGAGGGCAGGATATAAATCCAATATCTTCATCTACCTCACAGGGTGTCTGTTGTGGGGGAGGAAGGGAAAGGAGATTGTGAGCCGCTCTGAGACTCTTCGGAGTGGAGGGCGGGATATAAATCCAATATCTTCATCTACCTCACAGGGTGTCTGTTGTGGGGGAGGAAGGGAAAGGAGATTGTGAGCCGCTCTGAGACTCTTCGGAGTGGACGGCAGGATATAAATCCAATATCTCCATCTACCTCACAGGGTGTCTGTTGTGGGGGAGGAAGGTAAAGGAGATTGTGAGCCGCTCTGAGGCTCTTCGGAGTGGAGGGCGGGATATAAATCCAATATCTTCTTCTATCTTAAGAACATAAGAGAAGCCATGTTGGATCAGGCCAATGGCCCATCCAACTACTAGTCAGGGGTGGAATTCTAGCAGGAGCTCCTTTGCATATTAGGCCACACACCCCTGATGTAGCCAATCCTCCAAGAGCTTACAAGGCTCTTTTTTGTAAACTCTTAGAGGATTGGCTACAACAGTGGGGTGTGGCCTAATATGCAAAGGAGCTCCTGCTAGAATTCCACCCCTGCTATTAGCTTAACCTAGAGGCTTTCTGAGAAGTGCCTCATTAAAACCTGTGTAAAATAAGCTGCTAAATCAACTTAAAATCATTGTTTACAAGCTATAATGTATGATTTCCCCCTCCCCCAAAGTACCCTCTGAATCCACCCTAGCCAAAAGTCTCAATTTTTCTCCCACTGATGCACCTACTATCGCACTCAGAGATATCGCTCAGATTTGAGGGATAAAAGGGGCACGCCAACAAACAGTGTGCCATAGTATTGATTTCACCAGAAGTAGGGGTCATTTTGTAGAAAAAGAGGTGCCGGAGCTCATTAGCACAACTTATTTGCATATGCCACACACACTTGACATCACCAGAAGGTGTACTAAATTATATCAGCTCAGCATCTACCTTAAAATGCTTCTTGAATTAGAATGCTTCTAATAAAACCTTACTCCCATCATACTTTTGAAATGACTTTCTCCTATGTGGCCACAGTGGCATGAGGAAGATTTCCATCTGTCTGCTTTGTATGTTTTGGCTATTTCTCCCCCTTTTTTGTGGGTAAAATATTAGAAAGCTTGTCAAATCACAGAGTTCAGCAAAATTCTCACAGGGGGGGTTGAACAATGGAGCCCAGAAGCAAGATTTTTTTTTGGGGGGGAGGGGAGGTTTAAGAAAGAAAGACCACAATAAAAATTAGAGGTTCTGGAGCTCCATTCCTGTGAGCTCCTGCCTGGTGTAAAACTATTATTTTTACAAACAGCAGAGTGTATAGAGAAAGTATCACAAATGCACTAATGCATTATATCCTTATAGATCCTGATTAGGTGGAAAGGAGGCATAAGGATGCTCTAAATAAATAAACAAAAACTCTACTTACCTACTAACCCCCCTCCCTCCATTATCTATCTATCTATCTATCTATCTATCTATCTATCTATCTATCTATCTATCTATCTATCTATCTATCTATCTATCTATCTATCTATCTATCTATCTATCTATCTATCTATCATCTATCATCGTCTGTCTGTCCGTCCATCTGTCATCTACACAGCACATAGCAAAAGAGTAATAGTAGATTTAGAGAAGGCAAAGAACTCAATTTGAAGCATACCTCCTCAGAAACAGGTCCTGAGGAAACGGAAGGGACTTTCTTTTGTATAAATAAGGTCAAGATTAGTCTGAAAAATATTAGGCACTGCCTGTAACATGGCTAGAGGGGCAGAATACCACTAACCAGATCTGGTTGCCTGTTGACACCCTGCGCGACTGATTTTTGATCCATTGTCTGTTTTACTAAGTGACAGGTACTAAAAGTAAGAAAGCCAGGTTCTAGGTCATGACGGGGTTCACCGAAAAAGACACAAATATGTGGATAAATAGCCACTCCCTGAGTTCAGCAATGAGGATGGCTGTAAAGAGGACCATGAGACAGGCACAGGTTTTTTGTTCTTCCCAGAAAGAAAGAGGGAAAGACCAAGCTACATTTTAAAACTTTGCCTAGCCGCTGCAAGATATTTCACCTTCACCCGCTTCCATCTCCCTCGCCTGGTGATGGTTTCTTATGTTAATATCATGTTTTATTAACCTAATACAAACACTGCTTGCACGTGTACTGTATGGCTTTCCTCGCTAGCGGCTTTCACATCAAATGTCATACTAAATTGTATTTCCCTCTAATAAAAGGTGACTTGTACGTTATATGAAGGTAGGGGAACGACACACAGGATAACATAGAAATCATGGAACGTGTTTCCAGTGTGTGACAAAGTGCAGAGACAATGTTGTACCAAGGAAATAATCCAGAGAGTACATCATGATTTGTTTTTGGAGGGTGGGAGGAATCGCGCTCTTCACCTTTCTGGAACCTCACTCTTTCCCTTGTCAAAATATCACATTATACCATTCAGTGGAAGTGAACTTATTGCTAAATACCCATTAGATTCCCAGGAGATCCCTCGCATTAATTGTTTAGCGAAAGCACCCCTAGGCTATCACCAGGGAAGGGCATTAAATGCAGAAAAAGAGAAGTTGACAGAGATCCCTGTAGAACAAGCTCCATCCACCCGCATAAAAACTTCCCTAAGAAAGACAGGGGAGGGGGGGGGGAACTTGAAGCTTGAATGGTCATTTTGGGGTTTGTATCTTTTTCCTTTCCTGGAAGTACAAACACAATTAAACTGCAAAAAAAGAGGGAGGGGGGAAATCGATGGAGGCAGCACCGGAATGGTAAGCGAGATTTTTAAAAAATGAAAAGACGCAGTTGGACCAGAGGTGCCTGTTATATGGTTGAGAAGGACAAAAGGAAGAAGATGGAAAGTTAGAGGGTCTGGGTGTTTGCAAGACCTGCACAGAAAAAGATTGAAGGGAAATGAAGGCAAAAAGAAATGAGTGTGGAAAATCTAAAATGGAGCAAGAATTGTTCTTGGGAAAAAGGATAAATGGTTGGGGAATTTAAAATCATAGTGCCAGATTAGCAAATCAACTTGGTGGGGTTTTTTTGCATTTTCTTTCTTTATTAAAGGAAGAAATTAAAAAAATCAACAACTTCAACAAAATCTTTTACACTACTCATACTTAATATCACTTAAACATTATATCTTCGTGTTTTCTTCATCTTCCTCTTCTTCCTTCGTTCGTCCCTCAAAGATTAAATAATATTTGTAAGATTTACTAGTTAATCTTAGCTCATTATATTAACTTTACATTGCATGTTTCAAATCAAGTTTGAGCTACATTATTCTACAAACAATATGATATAGCTCAGCCCTTAGACCTTAAAATTTCAGAACTGGAGGAGAACAAAACTCCAGCTTCCACAGGCTGATCATACCTTGGAGGAACATACCCAGACACTTGTTAAGAAATTTAAGGCACAAAGGTCTTCTCCCTCCCCCAAAATGAACAGAATTCTATGAGCACCTTAAATACTGATAAAAGTTTTATTCCAGCCGTCCATTTTGTGGATGAGTGACCACCTCAGTGCAAAGCTTCTGTCAGGATAAGATCTTGTTAGTCTGTAAAGTACCAAAAGATTCCTGGTTATTGTTTTGACTTGGGACATTCACACTGTGCCCTTCTCTTGGTCTGCTTTCAAGGGATCCATACCTTCGCCCTCACGCTTTCTAGGTTTCTTGATATTGCTTTAAACCATCGTTTTTCTCTGCTGAGAATCTGTTTGTTCAGGAAGCTGGGTTCTCAGCGCTTTCGATGAGAAAGAAAGCAAAGCAAAATCAACCGGCTGTTACCGTTAGGCAAAGCGAAGTGTGGTGCTTTGGCTCTTATTTTAAAATATTTTTTTCTCTACTAGTATTGCTGCAGCAGAACCACTAGAGGGACCACTGGTTATAGAAGAAGCAAAAAAATGGAACTTTTCCCCCTGTGTTTTTTAAAAAGCCAATGAATGGAAGAAGAGGGGGAAATAAACTCATAATGACTTCTATACTCCAAGTTTTTTGTTTTTTTTTAAAGATGATCGTGTGATTGTTATCAGAGGGGAAACAGCGACTATATAAAATAAAAAAAAAAGATAAAGCAAATCATTTGCAGAATCCTGAGATTTCAGTCAAGAAGTTTCCGTTTTAAAAAAATGCTTTTTCGAAAGTGCAATTCAAATATAAGCAGCAGTCTTCCTCAATAAATATAAAACTGGAAGCTTCGTTCTGACTGAAGCCCCTGGTTAGCTGGAATCTAAAAGCTCTTTATTTTTAATTTTGTGCATATATAAGGAAAACAGTTCACTACAGTTAGCATGATAAGCCAAAGTGTTCTCCTATGCTTTTCTCCTCCTTATCAAAATTCTTTATACCTCTTCTTTATAAGGACAGCACCACCCCAAACTACAATTTTCAGGGCCTTTTTTTGCAGCCGGAACTCCTTAGCATGTTAGGCCACACCTCCCTGATGTAGCCAATCCTCCAAGAGTTTACAGGGCTCTTAGTACAGGGCCTACTGTAAGCTCTTGGAGGATTGGCTACATCAGGAATGTGTGGCCTAATAAGCAAAGGAGTTCCTGCTATAAGAAAAGCATTGGCAATTTTAAAAGTTAACACATTGTCTACTTTTTAACCTATCGAGCAATTAAATAAATTACACTGAAATGACTACGGGTATGTGCTCAGACCTCCGTTTGGACATCCTGAACGATATTCTGAGAAGGGTGAGGTAGCTGACATATAAACAAAAGTTCCCCACATGTTGGGAAATTAGCAAAAATCACCCACACACTCTTCTGCTCTACCTTCTACTCAAGAGAGAAAGGTATCTTTAGTATCCTCTTCCTTGTGCCCCTTTTGTGGGAAAAGAGGTACTGGAGCTCATTAGTACAGCTCATTTGCATGTGCCACAAACCGCTGACATCACTGGCAGGTGTACTAAATTCTATCAGCTCAGCATCTATCTTAAAATGCTTCTGGAGTTGTAATGGTCACGATAAAATCTTACTCCCATCATACTTTTTAAATGACTTTCTCCTACGTGGCCAAAGTGGCGAGATGAAGATTCACACCTGTCTGCTTTATATGTTTTGGTTATTTTTTCATTTTTTTTGGGGGGGGGGGAATATTAGAAAGTCTGTCAAATCTTAAGAAGAAGAAGATGATATTGGATTTATTTCCCGCTCTCCACTCCGAATCTCAGTCTCAGAGCGGCTCACAATCTCCTTTATCTCCGTCCCTTACAACAGACACCCTGTGAGGTGGGTGGGGCTGAGAGGGCTCTCTCAGCAGCTGCCCTTTCAAGGACAACCTCTGCCAGAGCTATGGCCAAACCAAGGCCATTCCAGCAGGTGCAAGTAGAGGAGTGGGGAATCAAACGCGGTTCTCCCAGATAGCCACTTCACCAAACTAGCTCTTAGGAGTTCAGCAAAATTCTCATAGGGGGGATGAACAATGGACCCCAAAAGCAAGTATTTGGGGAGAAGGGTTTAGAATGAAAGAACACAATAAAATTTAGAGGTTCCAGCCTGTGCAAATGAGTTGTGCTAATGAGCTCTGGCACCTCTTTTTTCCACAACATGACCCCTGTCTATATCTATACAGCTTCAGCCTTGACCCGGATGTCTCAGGCAAGCCTGATCTCACCAGTTCTCAGAACCTAAGCAATATCAGCTTGATTAGTATTTGGACTGAAGACCAACCAGGAATTCTAGGTTTGATATGCACAGGAAATGATGATGATATATTGGATTTATATCCCGCCCTCCACTCCAGATCACAGAGTCTCAGAGCTGTCACAGTCTCCTTTATCTTCTCCCCCCACAACAGACACCCTGTGAGGTGGGTGGGGCTGAGAGGACTCTCACAGATGCTGCCCTTTCAAGGACAATTCCTACAAGAGCTATGGCTGACCCAAGACCATTCCAGCAGCTGCAAGTAGAGGCGTGGGGACTAAACATTGTTCTTCCCAGATAAGAGTCATAAGAATAAATATAAATAATAAATAAACTTTTATTTATACCCCACCCTCCCCGCCTAGGCAGGCTCAGGGCGGCTAACAAGACATGGTAAAACCATGATACAAATAAAACAATATCTCTCTCTCTCGGCTTGGCTTCGCGAACGAAGATTTAAGAAGGGTGCAATAGTCCACGTTTGCTGCAGGCTCGCTGGTGGCTGACAAGACCAATGTGGGACAGGCAGGTCCGGCCACAGCGGCTGCAGGGAAAAGTCTGATTTAGGGTTGGTCCTGTAAGGATGCCCGTTGACCGCGGCTAGCCAACTGAGGTGGGGGAGACGAGCTTTGTTTAGGCCACCTTTTCTAGGCCCCTCTCCATGTGGAGCAAGCAGTGCTGTCCCTAGATAAGGCTGCTTGGTCGTTCAGGGTGCTGCCGAAAAATGCTTTCGTCTCCGGGTTAGCATCAGGCGACCAATACCCTGAACCGCCTACATGCAGGATTGGGACTGCGGCTTCCAGTGGCACCTTCCACCTGCCGTTTCGCCCCTTGCCCATCGCTGCAGGACTTGATGCGTTGTGTGTTGTGTGTGTGGATATGCCCTTCAGGCCTGCGCAGAGGAATTTTTTAGGTGAAGCGCAGTGTGCGCGGTACTGGCTCCACCCTTTCACCTGGGGGTCATCTGCCATGGCCCAGTAAGCCGGGACGCCGGCAGCGAGTCCTCCAGGTGGTAGGTGTTACATTAACGAGCTCTATCTGCCTGGGTTTGATGTTAGAGTTTTCCTTCTCTTAGGCTGGCTAGGTTGGTGGGCCCAGCCTGTCCATCCGGTTATACCGCCGGACATTCGGTCGCACCATGACGTAGCAAACTCTGTGAAAACGGGGGGGACCAGCGAGAAGGTGTTGCTACGGATGCAGTAATGCAGGAGAGGCCATTGCAGTGACCATCTGCCAGGCATAGCCAGACAGTGACCACACGGCGTTCACTACACTGGGAGAGGAGAGGCTATGTATTGCGCATGCACTTTCCCTGGGGGGGGTAGGATTCCCAGAGGGAGCCCACCCCCCACCCCCCCAAAACAATATATAATATAATTAATAATTTAACAGTAAAACCAATAAAACAGTATGACATTAGAATACAATCGAATGGCGTGTAAGATGGCTCGGTATTACTGATCTTATCAGGAGTTCCGTCTTAAAAAGCTAGCTGGAAGAGGGCAGTTTTGCAGGCCCTATGGAACTGGTTAAGATCCTGTAGGGTCCACACCTCTTCCGGCAATTGATTCCACCATTGGGGGGCCTTTGTAGAGAACACCTGTTCTCTAGTAGCTTTTAATTTGGTTTCTTTTGGCCCAGGGATTTCAAGAAGATATTTTGAGCTTGATCGCAGTGCTCTCTGGGGAACATATGGAGAGAGGCAAACCCTAAGGTAGGCAGGTCCTCAACCATATAAGAACATATGGAAAGAGGCGGTCCCTAAGGTAGGCAGGTCCTCGACCATATAAGAACATAAGAGAAGCCATGTTGGATCAGGCCAATGGCCCATCCATTCCAACACTCTGTGTCACACAGTGGCCATATATATATATATATATATACACATACACAAACATGTATATACACATTGTGGCTAATAGCCACTGATGGACCTCTGCTCCATATTTTTATCTAACCCCCTCTTGAAGCTGTCTATGCTTGTAGCCACCACCACCTCCTGTGGCAGTGAATTCCACATGTTAATCACCCTTTGGGTGAAGAAGTACTTCCTTTTATCCGTTTTAACCTGACTGCTCAGCAATTTCATTGAATGCCCACGAGCTCTTGTATTGTGAGAAAGGGAGAAAAGGACTTCTTTCTCTACTTTCTCCATCCCATGCATAAACTTGTAAACCTCTATCACCCCGCAGTCGACATTTCTCCAAGTTAAAGAGCTCCAAGCGTTTTAACCTTTCTTCATAGGGAAAGTGTTCCAAACCTTTAATCATTCTAGTTGCCCTTTTCTGCACTTTTTCCAATGCTATATCCTTTTTGAAGTGCAGTGACCAGAATTGCGCACAGTATTCCAAATGAGACTGCACCATCGATTTATACAGGGGCATTATGATACTGGCTGATTTGTTTTCAATTCCCTTCCTAATAATTCCCAGCATGGCGTTGGCCTTTTTTATTGCAATCGCACACTGTCTTGACATTTTCAGCGAGTTATCTACCACGACCCCAAGATCTCTCTCTTGGTCAGTCTCTGCCAGTTCACACCCCATCAACTTGTATTTGTAGCTGGGATTCTTGGCCCCAATGTGCATTACTTTGCACTTGGCCACATTGAACCTCATCCTCCACGTTGACACCCACTCACCCAGCTTCAACAGATCCCCCTGGAATGCCTCACAATCCTCTCTGGTTCTCACCACCCTGAACAATTTAGTGTCATCTGCAAACTTGGCCACTTCACTGCTTACTCCCAACTCCAAATCATTTATGAACAAGTTATAGAGCATGCTTACTCCCAACTCCAAATCATTTATGAACAAGTTATAGAGCATGGAGCCCTGCAGCACCCGACTGCTTACCATCCTCCACTGCGAAGACTCCCATTTATACTCACTCTCTGTTTCCTATTAATAAGCCAGTTTTTGATCCACAAGAGGACCTGTCCTTTTACTCCATGACTCTCGAACTTTCTAAGGAGCCTTTGATGAGGAACTTTATCAAAAGCTTTCTGGAAGTCAAGGTAAACAACATCTATTGGGTCTCCTTTGTCCACATGTTTGTTCACCCCCTCAAAGAACTGTAACAGGTTAGTGAAGCAAGGTCTTTCCTTACAGAACCCATGCTGAGTCTTCCTCAATAACCCGTGTTCATCAATGTGCCTACTCATTCTGTCCTTGATAATGGTTTCTACCAACTTTCCCTGTATTGAAGTCAGATTGACTGGCCTGTAATTTCCCGGATCTCCTCTGGAACCCTTTTTAAAGATGGGGGTGAAATTTGCTACCTTCCAGTCCTCAGGAACGGAGGCAGATTTCAATGAAAGATTACATATTTTTGTCAGAAGATCCACAAGTTCAACTTCGAGTTCTTTCAGAAATCTTGGATGTATGCCATTCGGACCTGGTGACTTATTCATTTTTAATTCATCTATCAGTTGTAGGACCTCTTCTCTTGTCACCTCAATCTGACTCAGGTCTTTCAACACCCCTTCCAAAATAAGTGGTTTTGGAGCGGGCAAATACTTCTCATCTTCCACAGTGAAGACGGAGGCAAAAAATGCATTCAGCTTCTCAACCATTTCCCTATCCTCCTTCAGTAATCCTTTTACCCCTTGGTCATCCAAGGGCCCTTGTCAAGTCTGCAGATTCAATGATGAGTCGGTATGGATACAAAGGGCATTTTCCCACATAGCTTACCTCGGAGTGACATCCCTCTTCACCGCGCAGCGTCTGCGCGGATTTCGCACCAACTGCTCCGCATAACCAGGAAGAGCTGCGGCTTTTGCGTCGCAGATGTAAACTGGTTTTTAGCGGTTTACATCTGCGACGCAAAAGCTGCGGCTCTTCCTGGTTATGCGGAGCAGTTGGTGCGAAATCCGCGCAGACGCTGCGCGGTGAAGAGGGATGTCACTCTGAGGTAAGCTATGTGGGAAAATGCTCAAAGACTCTATTTTATTGATACTGATACTTGTGGCCTAAGCCAGGTCTTGAAAAGACTAAAGTACATACAGTAGATACATTGCATATAAGGTATACTTCAAAGGGATTCCTATGGAAGGGGGAATTGTGCAGAGAACATTCACACATAGATGTTACAAATACATTCTCATGTTGATTAGAGGCTTGTTTGGCCTTGATACTCCCAGGCTCCTTCCTCTCCCCCAAGCCTGAGCTGAGAAGGCACAGATAAGACTTTTCACACATTACCATTTCAAAGCAGGAACAGATCTCTAATGGGAGGGGGGAAGAGGAGAGGATGAGCTAGCAGCATTTGGTTATACTTTGGTTCTACCCAGCATGCCCTTTGCTTGAGCCAGAGTTATAAACAGACTTGACAGCACCACTGCCTCCCTTTCCTGCTTCTAATATATTTGAAGAAATTTTTATTGTTGGTTTTTGTTTTTTGCAATATGCTCCTCAAAGTCCCTTTTTACCTGCCTGACCACAGTCTTGCATTTGATTTGCCACAGCCTGTGTTCCTTTTTATTAATCTCACTCGAACTAGCTTTCCACCGCTTAAAGGAGTCCTCCTTACCTTTTACAGCTTCCATTACTTTGTTTGTTAACCATGCAGGCCTTTTCTTATGCCTGTTTGTGCCTTTCCTAACTTGTGGTATATATTTTATCTGAGCTTCTAGGATTGTAGTTTTAAATAGCCTCCAAACTTCCCCAAGGGTTTTGACTATATTTACCATTCCTTTCAGTTTCCTTTTCACATGCCTCCTCATCTCAGAGAATTTACCCCTTTTAAAGTTAAACGTGGTTGTGCTGGTCTTTTGGGGCAACTCTCTATTTATACAAATGATGAAATCAATAACGTTATGGTCACTGCTCCCAAGCGGTGCAATCACTTTTACATCTCTCACCAAGTCTTCGGCATTAGTACCAAATCCAGGATCGCCCCACCCCTGGTAGGTTCTGAGACCATCTGCTCCATAGCACAGTCATTGAGAGCATCAAGAAGCTCAATCTCTTTCTCTCGACCAGAACACATATTGACCCAATCAACCTGCGGGTAGTTAAAATCACCTATTACAACACAGTTTTTATGTTTAGCCGCTATCTTTAATCCTTCCATCATATTATAATCGTCCTCTATCTTTTGATTTGGTGGGCAATAACAAACTCCCATAGTTAAATTTCTTTTTGGGCCCTCTATTTCAACCCAAAGCATTTCTAGAAGGGAATCTAATTCTCTGACCTCAGTCTTGCTGGACCGTATACTCTCTCTGACATACAGAGCCACCCCACCTCCAACCCTTCCCTCCCTATCCTTCCGATATAACTTATATCCAGGAATTACCGTGTCCCACTGATTCTCCTCATTCCACCAAGTTTCTGAAATTCCCACAATGTCTATGTTGTCTCCCAACACTAAAGATTCCAACTCACCAATTTTACTTCGAACACTTCTAGCATTTGCATAGAAACATCTATAATTTCCCAGGCAAGTTAGGCCCACAAACTTCCTCCTGTCACCTCGAGACTTTTGCAGACAGTCCATACTGTTTGTCACCATCTCAGTGGACAACTCTGATCCATTACTTGGTAGAAAAGTAACAGCTAACCCTTCATCTCTATGAGATGAGTCCTCCCGAACCAGAGATATTTCATCTCTTGTCGGCTTTCCCCCAAGATTTCGTTTAAAAACTCCTCTGCCACCTTTTTGATTTTAAGTGCCAGCAGCCTGGTTCCATCCGGGGACAAGTGGAGACCATCTCTTTTGTACAGCTCCCGCTTGTTCCGGAAAGCATCCCAGTGCCTAACAAACTTAAACCCTTCCTCCCTGCACCATCTTCTCATCCACATATTGAGACTTCTAATTTGTGCCTGTCTCTCCTGCCCTGCACGTGGAACAGGTAGCACTTTTGAGACGGCTACCTTGGAGGTCCTGGCCTTAAGTCTCCCACCTAGCAGCCTAAATTTTTCCTCCAGGACCTCACGACTGCATTTCCCCACATCATTGGTGCCAACATGCACCATGACCACTTGCTCCTCCCCAGCACTGTCTATCAGCCTATCTACTACACGTGTAATGTCCGCTACCTTCACACCAGGCAGGCAAGTCACCATACGGTCAGTATGCGGTTTTGCCACCCAGCTATCTACTTGCCTAAGGATCGAATCACCAGCTACCAAGACCCCTCCTCTCTCCCTGCCCAGGGATGGTTCCTTGACGCGAAAGGATACCCACTCACCAACTGAAGAAGAGGTCCCTTCTGAGGGCACATTCCCCTTATCCTTAGCCTGGTGCCTTGTTCCCTCTCAACTCTCATTCTCCCAGGCAGCAATGGGGCTGCCACATTCAGAGTGGGGCTCATCTAATACATCCCCGAGAGTCTTCCCCGAGTGCCTGACTGTCTCTGCTTCTCCAGGTCAGTCACCTCAGCCTCAAGGGTACGAACTCGTTCCCTAAGGACCAGGAGCTCCTTGCATCGAGCACACCCCCAAGACTTCTGTCCTGTGGGCAGATAGTCATACATGTGACACTCAATGCAAAACACTGCAAAGCCCCCACTCCCGTGCTGGCATTCTACCTTCATGATAGCTTTTTTTTTTTTTAATATACAGTCCCCTTTTAAATCCTGTTTGTTTATGTGGCTCTCCTTTTGGAGGGTCTACTTACCTTATTGGGACACAAGGAAATTAGGGATCTGGGTTCCTGGTCCTTACAGAGCCCCCAGGCTAAGAGCCACAGGCCAAGAACCCTTTAGCTCTCTGGCAAGGCGCAGCTTAACAATGCAAAGAGGGTGGAGAACACAGCCACTCCTAATCAATCAGCAACAATCACCTTCAGTCACCTTCACCTTCAGCCCACTCAACCAAACAGACAGCAGTTCCCCAGCAACCACAAACTCAGAATTTTCAGCAGTCACACAAACTCAGAAATTCTCAGCAACTTCCCCAGCTGCTAACCCTTACATCAGTTATTCTCTGCTCTATCTCAGAGCTTCTCTGCTCTCTCTCAGAACTCGCTGAAATGTGCCACATACTTAACCATTGCACCAAACTGGCTCTGGTAATAGCAAATCACTTATTTAGTCTATTGCCTTGAAAACTCTATGGGGTTGCCATAAATTTGGTGGCACATCACACACACAGATGGAGCCTGATATTCATCACCAAAGTTTATTGAATGAGCACATCTTCTCCTTCCGGTTCTGTGGAATGCCAAATACAAGCTGCATAGTTCAGCTCAACTGGGCATTTTTTATTTATAGTCTACTTTTTTCCAGGGTTTTTTTCTTTTCTTTTTTCTTTTTGCAGCAGGAAATCGTTTGCATATTAGGCCACATGTCCCTGATGTAGCCAGTCTTTCTGGAGCTTGGAAGCTCTTGAAGGATTGGCTACATCAGGGGCATGCGGCCTAATATTCAAACGTCAGGCCCGTAGCTACAGGGGGCCTAGGGGGAACCAGGCTTCTCTATGTAAACCCCCTTCCCTTTGTAGGGCCCCTCCATTCCCAGGCTATTTTTCTCCCCCCCCCCTCCCATGAGAGAGTACAAGAGGTAGTGACAGCAAGAGACAGAGAGCAGGAGAGCGAGAGGAGGCAGTGACAGTGAAAGTGACAGAGAGAGAGAGCAGGGGGAGAGAGAGAGTGGGAGAGTGAGAGGAGGCAGTGACAGCAAAAGCGACAGAAAGAGCGAGAGCAGGGGAGACAGAGAGTGGGAGAGTGAGAGGAGGCAGTGACAGTGAAAGCGACAGAGAGAGAGAGAGCAGGGGAGAGAGAGAGTGGAGAGTGAGAGGAGGCAGTGGCAGTGAAAGCGACAGAGAGAGAGAGAGAGAGCAGGGGAGAGAGAGAGAGTGGGAGAGTGAGAGGAGGCAGTGACAGAGAGAAAGAACAGGGGAGAGAGAGGGGGAGAGTGAGAGGAAGCAGCAAGAGTGACAGAGAGAGAGAGCAGCAGAGAGAGCATGTGTGCAAGAAAGAGCCCAAGAGAGAGAATTGGGGCAGGCCGGATGGCCCCTGGAAGAAGCAGCCAAGCCCCACGCCCCCCCCACCCAAAATTTTATCTCCTCCCCCCCCCCCCAAAAAAAAAAAATTCTAGCTGCAGGACTGAAAGGAGTTCCTGCTACAAAAAAAGCCCTGGGAGAGGAAATTCTCCTCACCATAGTAGCACTAGAAACCTGACAGATGGATGGATGGATGCTTCAGTCGAATAGCAGTGCTGGGCATGTTAAGAACTTGTAGCATACTTGCAGCATACACCAGTATGTTTGGTCTAACTGCACTGCAAGGCAGAACAAGCCAGTGTGGTGTACGGACTAGAGCAGGGGTACCCATGAGCACAATGGGACCCTACAAGACCTTTCCTTATGTCTGCCAAGTGTTTTTAGAAAGTACAAGGGACCAGGAGGCACCCTTGCCCAGCAGAGTTTCTGATTGGCCAATGAACAACTGATGAGCTGTACAGCTTAGAGTAATGTTCTCAGTGTGTGCATGGCTCCACTTCTTATTGTGGCCATTTTGTGGTCAACACCACCTCCTTCAGCAGCCATACTATGGTTATATGTCCATCAACTTTGTGGCAGAATTCTAAAGGTGCCCACAGGACTGGATTGGAAAAGGAGGGGGGTGCTCCTGATTAGAGTGCCATACTTGAACCCTGGAGAATTGGGTTCGAATCCCCACTGTCACCAGTCATTCTCTCTCAGCTCAACTTCCGCCACATGTATCATTTGTCTACCAAATACAACAGATTCTGTTTCCTATGGCAACGTGAGCTAACTGAATGAAGCTGGGATGGACAGGTTGCTACCTTGTCTTTCTCTTGGAGAAGAAGTAATCCCCTGTCACCAGGTTTTGACTGTGCAGAGTCTTAATGACAACCAATCAGGAGGGAGAGAATGTTTGAATGCAGAAGGTGGGAAGCTAACTGTCAATTCTAACTGTTACTCTTCCAGGAGAGATAAATGGTCAGAGTGTCGTAGGGGATCCAGAGGTCTCAAGGTCTGGTTCAGGGAGAGAAGAAAGGTTAAGACTGCAACAGAAGACTGGTTTTAATTGGGAGGGGGTCCATCTTCAAAGAGAAGTAGACAATTTACCATGGCATTGCCATGACTGAAATGTCTAGCTGATTTGATCAGCTCTTAAAGGCGGTTCTGTTTAGGGATGTGCATTCGGTTTGGCCGAACCAAATAAACCCCCGAATACAAGTCAGCTTGGCTGTATTTAGTGCCGAATACAGCCGAATTAGATTCTCTGATCAGATTCAGCTACCAAATAAAGCTGTCTGAATATCACCAAATAAGGATTCAGGGCTCCCGAATAACAGCAGGGAAGGGGGTTAAGAATTACTTACCTCCTTTCCCAATGTTTCTGAGATTTTACCTCCTTCTTTGGGATCAGGGTGGGAGGGGGAGATGGAAGAGGGGTTCCAACAGCCAATCAGTGCCATGTACTTTAAAAGTCTGGTTTTATCTCTTTGCATTTAAAATATTATTGCTGGATTACTGTCATATCTTTTTGTTGCTGGGTGGGTGGGACTGGGGGTGTTGTTCACTGTATTTAGTTGTACTGTGCTCATATCATTACATTATTCTCGCTGTTGTAAGTTGTGTAGTGATCTTGTGGTTTTGTTGCTGGGTGGGGGGACTGGGGGTGGTGTTGTTCACTGATGTTAATTGTGTAGTGCTCTTCTTCATGTTGTTGTTGTTACAGTATTGTCACAATTGTTGGTTATGTAGTGTTCTTCTGCACTGTTGTGAGGTTTTGGTTTTTAAAGTTCTGCTTCATTCCTTCTGGCTGCTGGGAGGGAACTGGGGTGTGTGGGTGGGTTCTTGTGAATTACACAATTGTTGTTCACAGCCTGTGTTAATTGTGGTCAGTGGTTCCTCTAAGCTGAGTTAGTGTGAGCTAGCTCACAGATTTTTAGCCTCCAGCTCACACCTTTTTGTCTTAGCTCAGGAAGGATGGCCCCAGAGCACACTAATTTATGCAGTAGCTCACAATTTTAATGCCAGTAGCTCACAACTTTAATGCCAGTAGCTTACAAAGTAGAATTTTTGCTCACAAGACTCTGTAGCTTAAAGGGGACATTGGTTGTAGTGCATTGCAGTAGTGTGAATCTCTAAGTTTTTTATATTTAAAAAAAGTTGATTGTTGTCTTTGGTTCTTAGTAGCTTACATTCCAGCGGGAAAAATTACATAGGAAACAATAATAGACCAGGACTCCCTGGTCCAATCTTTTTGAAACTTAGGGGTTCTCTGATGGAGAGGCTCCTGCAGCTGAACAGCAGATTTGGTGCCTTTCCCTCAAAACCCTCCCCTTCAGCTGCCATTCATTATACCCTATTTTGCCACTGAGTTCAATGCCCCATAGGGTATAATGAGGCTGAATATTTGGGAGTAGCCGAATATCTCCCAAATCAGATTTGGGTACTGAACCTGATATTTAGGGATGTTTGCCCCTCCCAAATATTTTTGCCCCCGAATCTGAATTTTACTGCATTTTTTGCACAACCCTAGTTTTCTTATGTGTTAATTCACTGAAACAGTTGTCAGCCAGCATTGTAGGAGGCTCTAAGCTCTGAAAGGATTTGGTTACATTGCAGGTAAGTGCTGTAGTCACATACTCCAGTTAGAAGTCCTATCTAACAGCTAGGACTCCCCCCCTCCCTGCTGGTGGGGTCCCAAACACTGCCTCAGCAGGAAATTTTGGGGGACTGTGCCTGTGGGAAGGTGGCATTTGAAGATGGCATGCTATCACCAGCAGGAGATGGAGTGATAGGGCAGCCAGATCTAGGTTGTGAAACTCCTGAAGATTTGAGGATGGAGCCTGGGAAGGGACCTCAGTGGAGTACAATGATGAGTCTACTCTCCAAAGTATCTATTTTCTCCAATGGAACTGATCTCTGTAGTTTGATGATGAGCTGTAATTCTGGGGGATCCCCAGATCTCACCTGGAAGTTGTCAACCCTACTTCCGAGTGATGCTCTAGACTGCCTTCCTTAGTCTCTAAGGTCTTTACCATAGAGATTGGGGGAATTCTTACACTACCACTATCTGGAGGCCATTTTTTTGTGCTGCATTCTAAATCCTTTGGGCAGAGAACTGGCGCTGATAATTCCCCATCCCAGGTGGTTAAATGAGAAACCTAAGTGCTGGTGATCTAGCAAGGGTGGACAATTTGCTCCTAGAAATGGCTCCTCTCCCACCATGCCCCTCAATGAAAGGAGGAATTTCTGGGCCTCGTGGCAACCACCACAAAACTTGCCGGGGCCCTGCAGCTTTCCTCCACTCACCACATACTCCTCTGGGGCCTTAGACATGAAAGCTGAGAAGACCTAACCCTTTACGGGGTGGTTTGCCATTGCCTTCCCCAGTCATCTACACTTTCCCCCCAGCAAGCTGGATATTCATTTGACTGAACTTGGAAGAATGGAAGGCTGAGTCAACCTTGAGCCGACTACCTGAAGCCAGCTTCTGCTGGGATCAAACTCAGGTCATGAGCAGAGAGCTCAGACTGCAGTACTGCAGCTTTACCACTTTGCGCCACAGGGCTGCTCCCAAATCTTAGAACGAAGCAAACACCCTCAAAAGTTTGAGAGTTAAGGCTCCAGGCAAGCCAAGAAATTAACTGGCTTCAGAAATTAACTGGTTTCAGAACTGCAGGCAAGCTAAGAAATCAACTGGTTTAAAATTAATCTGCATTTAGCACTGAAGCTTAAACGATGAAGAAAATATTGGAGCGCCAACGGAGATTATACGGAAGGCTTTTGCAAGAAATGTACCCTACTTGGGCTGTGGAGCTTCTCTCAGTTTTGTTTTTAATTGTTTATCATTATTACTTTATTTATTCCCCACTTTTCTTCCCAATGGATACCCAACATGGCTCACATCATTTTCCTCTTCGCCATTTTCTCCTCACAACATCCCTGTGACAGAAATTCAGTTTGAAGTGCATGAATGGCCCAAGGTCAGCCACAAGCTCCCATGGCAGAAGTGGGCATTCAAACCTAAGTAGGATTGCCAAGTACCCATCCGCCTCCTGTACCATAGAGTTTCCCTCCAAAATTGCTAAAGTGTCTGAGAAAGCCATAGAGTTTTCCCGGAAGCTCCTAAAGCGGCCAGCACGCAACATTGCCGACGTGATGACATCACTTCTGAGTGAGTTCATCGCTCCGGCAACATTGGGAGGGGATCCCCCTGATGCGGGTCGGTGGGTTGGGGATCTCCTGAGTGCGAAAACCCCTGCGCAGCCTGGGGGCTTGGCAGCCCTAAACCTAAGATTCCCAAATCCTAGTCTGAAACCCTAATCACTATATCAGTTCAGGGACTGTACACAGATCCTTTCCCCAAAAGCTCTAGAGTAGAATGCCCCAACTTTTTAAGCCTAAAGGCACATTAGGAATTCTGAGGAATGGTGGCGGGCTCTACCACAAAATGGCCAGCATGGGGGAAGTACCAGGCTTGTGACAGGAGAAGAGGGAATCACAAAATGGCTGCCAAAGGAGCAGCAAGGTTTACAAAATGTTGACAAGTTCCATGAAATGCTTCTTACAGTGGAAGCAGCTACTTCCAAATGGACATGTCTTGCAGACACAACAGGGATGTCTCTTGGGCTCTTCTCATGCTCGTCCAGCACAGAAGTGGAAAGCTGAGATGGGCTCATTACTTTGCAGATGAAAAACTGGCTTCAGTTTCCAAAGAAAGGGGACCGTTTCCTCCCAGTTTGGAAAGGGACCGTGGCTCATTGATAGAGCATCTCCTTGGTACGCAGAAAGTCTCGGGTTCAATCCAGTTGAAAGGATAAGGTAGGACGTGATGTGACAGACTTCCTGCTGAGACCACGGAGAGCTGCTACAAGACAGAGCAGACAATGCTGACGTTGATGGACCAGTGGTCTGTTTCAGTAGAAGGTGGCTTCATGCATTGGTGTGTTCAGCCTCGCAGGGAATACTTTCCAAGCCCCGAAATGTGGCCGTGATGGACCCCCTGCTTTCCTGGTCAATCTGCTGATCAGGAGTTGGGCTGCTGAGCCCCAACCCACCAGCAGGGAGCAGGTCACGAGGAGGATCCCCACCCCCAAAAAGCCCTGTTGCCACAAGCCATCCCCGGTGGGATGATATCACCCGGAAGTGATGTCATCATGCCAGGGATGTCACTCTGGGGATGCTCTAGGAGTTGCGCTTAAACTCTATGGTACCATACAGTTTTACCGTGACTCCGAGAGTATCCCCAGTGCGATGCTCTGTGAATCACGGTAAAACTCTATGGTACCATAGAGTTTTACTGCAATTCCTACAGCGTCCCAGGTGCGGCATCCCCAGTGCAATGATGTCACTTCTGCCGCATGAGAGAGACAACAGACTTAGCAACTTAGAAGAATTCTCCAATTCTTCTCTTCCCATTATAACCTTTGGATTTTACCTCCAAGCCTAAAGAAGCAAGTGAGCGACAAACGTTTGTGTACAAGATGGGTGTGAGTGTCATCTTTTCCTGAAAAGACCCTGGTAAGAATCTTCATAAATTGCAATTCATTTCAAATTCAAGTTAGGGAGAAGAAGAAACGACAGGTACGCGTATTTGCTTTTAATCTTTTTGACATATGCTAATGCTCTCTGTACATTTGTGATCCTTGTTTACTTAATCATTTCAAGAATAATTATGCTAATGGTAAAAATAAGGGGGTTTAAAAGAGAAGAAGAAGAAGAAGAAGAAGATATTGGATTTATATCCCGCCCTCCACTCCGAAGAGTCTCAGAGCGGCTCACAATCTCCTTTACCTTCCTCCCCCACAACAGACACTCTGTGAGGTGGGTGGGGCTGGAGAGGGCTCTCACAGCAGCTGCCCTTTCAAGGACAGCCTCTGCCAGAGCTATGGCTGACCCAAGGCCATGCCAGCAGCTGCAAGTGGAGGAGTGGGGAATCAAACCCGGTTCTCCCAGATAAGAGTCCACACACTTAACCACTACACCAAACTGGCTCTCAAACATGGAATGATCTCTGGCTGGGATATAATGTGTTTTTCCAATACCAGGAATCAATAGACTTCTGATCTCCATGGTCAGGAGCGATACTCCCTCTAAGCTATGGAGTCTTGCGAGCAAAAAAAAAAAAAATCACCTTTGTGAACTACTGGCATTAAAGTCATGAGCCACTGCATAATTCAGTTTGCTCTGGGGCTGTATTTCCTCAGCTAAGACATAAGTGTATGAGCTGGAGGCTAAGGAACTGTGAGCTAGCTCCCACTAACTCAGCTTAGAGGGAACACTGATCAGGAGGCTGGTTCCTGGTAAGGAGTGATCATTTTAAGAAATGGACATTCACCCCCGGGGCACTGCGGATTAGTGACTGGTGCATTCCTTCAGAACAGCCAAAGAGATGTGTCGTTTCCAAGCAAGTTGGTTAGAAGTTTATTAAAGTTTGCGGATGACACTAAATTGTTCAGGGTGGTGAGAACCAGAGAGGATTGTGAGGAACTCCAAAGGGATCTGTTGAGGCTGGGTGAATGGGCGTCAACGTGGCAGATGCGGTTCAATGTGGCCAAGTGCAAAGTAATGCACATTGGGGCTAAGAATCCCAGCTACAAATACAAGTTGATGGGGTGTGAACTGGCAGAGACTGACCAAGAGAGAGATCTTGGGGTCGTGGTAGATAACTCACTGAAAATGTCAAGACAGTGTGCGTTTGCAATAAAAAAGGCCAACGCCATGCTGGGAATTATTAGGAAGGGAATTGAAAACAAATCAGCCAGTATCATAATGCCCCTGTATAAATCGATGGTGCGGTCTCATTTGGAGTACTGTGTGCAGTTCTGGTCGCCGCACCTCAAAAAGGATATTATAGCATTGGAGAAAGTCCAGAGAAGGGCAACTAGAATGATTAAAGGGCTGGAGCACTTTCCCTATGAAGAAAGGTTGAAACACTTGGGACTCTTTAGCTTGGAGAAACGTCGACTGCGGGGTGACATGATAGAGGTTTACAAGATAATGCATGGGATGGAGAAAATAGAGAAAGAAGTACTTTTCTCCCTTTCTCACAATACAAGAACTCGTGGGCATTCGATGAAATTGCTGAGCAGACAGGTTAAAACGGATAAAAGGAAGTACTTCTTCACCCAAAGGGTGATTAACATGTGGAATTCACTGCCACAGGAGGTGGTGGCGGCCACAAGTATAGCTGCCTTCAAGAAGGGTTTAGATAAAAATATGGAGCACAGGTCCATCAGTGGCTATTAGCCACAGTGTATGTGTGTATATAAAATTTTTTGCCACTGTGTGACACAGAGTGTTGGACTGGATGGGCCGTCGGCCTGATCCAACATGGCTTCTCTTATGTTCTTATGTTCTTAATGTATTTTTCACATATATTAAGGGCTTTTTTTGTAGCAGGAACTTCTTTGCATATTAGGTCACACCCCTCCTTTGTAGCCAATCCTCCAAGAGCTTACAGGGCTCTTCTTACAGGGCCGACTGTAAGCTCATGGAGGATTGGCTACATCAGGGGGGCGTGGTCTAATATGTAGGGTTGCCAAGTTCCCAATGGCTGCTGGTGGGGGAATTTTTTTGCACGTGCATAGCGTGTGGGGCGCCATGACATCACCTGGAATATGGGATGCAAATTTTAGAGATGTCATTCTGAACCTATTAATGAGCCCGCCTTTGGCGGGGGAGGGCGGGATATAAAAATAAAGTTATTATTATTATTATTATTATTAATGAATCTTGTTATATTTGTATTTTAATGCTTTTGTACATTGGTCTTTTGGCTCCATGCCTCTATTGCATATCTCCCAAAGCCCTCACAAGCTGGGAAAGGGTAATTAATAAATCAAATTCTTCTTCTTCTTCTTCTTCTTCTTCTTCTTCTTCTTCTTCTTCTTCTTCTTCTTCTTCTTCTTCTTCTTCTTCTTCTTCTTCTTCTTCTTCTTCTTCTTCTTCTTCTTCTTCTCCTCCTCCTCCTCCTCCTCCTCCTCCTCCTTCTCCTTCTCCTTCACACAGAGCATAAGCTTCAATAGTATCCTTAGGCTAAGGACCAAACACAGAACACAAGAGATATAGAGGAGAGTGTGTATGGGAACAGTTGAGAACTTTCTCCATGCATAGTGCTGTGTGAGTGATCCGTTGTAACTCAGTAAGTAGAAATTGAATAGGTTGAATAGTCTCAGAGCAGCTTACAACTTCCTTTCCCTTCCTCTCTCCACACCCTGTGAGGTAGGTGGGGCTGAGAGAGCTCTTGAGAGAACAGCTCGGAGAGAGCCGTGACAGGCCCGTGGCCACCCAGCTGGCTTCATGTGGAGGAGTGGGGAATCAGAACCAGCTCTCCAGAGTAGAACCTGCCGCTCTGAACCACTACGGCAAACTCCGCCTCCCTTTTTTTAAACTTAGGACTGCAGCTGCTCTGTATGGGGCTGAACATATTTCACTCCTGATTTTTCACTCCTGATTTTTTGACTGGCAGCGTCTGAGAGAATCATTCGCTCTAACGCATACCCATCCGGCAGGTCGTCTGAGCATAACCACGGAGCTGGGCGGCATCCTTACATTTTCCTCAGCTCAAGAGAGGGGAAGGTGACTCAGAGAGGGCAGCTGTTTGGAGATCTCTTCGGGGAGTTCTCTAGTCCTGGAGTCTCTCCTTCCCATGGCAGTCTTCACCTTTGAGTCTGTCCAAAAGAGGGAGCTTCTAGGCGTATCTTGCACGGGTCACCGAGCAGCCATCTTCCAGCTACGACAGCCGTAGGACAGAAACAAACGGACCCGCTTTTGGCAACAAAAGTCTCCGTATCCTGTGAGGGATCCCCCAGGGTTGTCATTCAGCCTCAAACCCAAAGGACTCATGGTTGAGAATACAGAGAAAAGTGAACAAGATATACCTCCGGGGCTTACTACCTCGAGAAATGTCAAGGGATTCCATGGGGAAACTATCCTACAGAGGTCGTGGCCCCTTCGAGTTTCCTCTTGCCGTCTATGCAGTCGGATCCTCTCTTGAGAAGGAGTATGAGACTAACTGGGGGAAAGAGAGCCCCCAAAGGAAGATGCCTCAGTCCTCACTAAAGATTCACATGCAAATCTGCAGGTGCACATTCAGTCCTCACTGAAGATGCCAAAAAAAAAAAAAAAAGGCAAATGCGATTTTGGCCTGTATCAACAGAAGTCTAGTGTCCAGATCACGTGAAGTGATGGTATCACTTTACTCTGCTCTGGTAAGGCCTCACCTGGAGTCTTGTGTTCAGTTTTGGGCGCCACATTTTAAGAAGGATATAGACAGGCTGGAACGGGTCCAGAGGTGGGCGACGAAGATGGTGAGGGGTCTGGAGACCAAGTTCTATGAAGAAAGGTTGAAGGAGCTGGGCATGTTTAGCCAGGAGAGGAGGTGGCTGAGAGGTGATAGGATCACCATCTTCAAGTACTTGAAGGGCTGTCATATAGAGGATGGTGTGGAATTGTTTTCTGTGGCTCCAGAAGGTTGGACAGGAATCAGTGGGTTGAAATTAAATCAAAAGCGTTTCCGGCTCAACATTAGGAAGAACTTCCCGACCGTTAGAGTGGTTCCTCAGTGGAATAGGCTTCCTTGGGAGGTGGTGAGCTCTCCTTCCTTGGCTAGATGGCTATCTGACAGCAATGAAGATCCTGTGAATATAGGGGGAGGCATTTGTGAGTTTCCTGCATTGTGCAGGGGTTTGGACTAGATGACCCTGGAGGTCCCTTCCAACTCTATGATTCTATGTAATCTGTAGTAGTTAAGGACTCTAATCTGGAAGAACCGAGTTTGATTCCCCACTCCTCCTTCAAATGAAGCTTGCTGAGTGACCTTGGGCTAGTCACAGTTTTCTCAGAGCTCTCTCCACCCAACCTGCCTCACAATGTGCCTGTTGCAGAACAAGAAAGGGAGAGGGTATAAATCCGACCTCCTCCTCCACTGGACCTAACAGCATAATCTACACCGTCTCCGGCTCATTCACTTGTTCACCTTCCAACATTATACATGCCATTAAATGCCCACAATGCCCTTCAGTTCTCTACACAGGGCAAGCAGGATAAACCCTCCGCCAAAGGATAAATGGACACAAATCTGACATCAGGAATTACAGAACTGAGAAATCTGTGGGGGAACACTTTAACCTTCCGAAGCATTCAATGGGTGGCCTCAAGGTAGCTGTTTTAGTGCAAAGGAACTTCAAGAACAGAATGGAGAGAGAAATTGCTGCATGACAAATTATTATGAAACTTGGAACAAACACCTCTCCAGGACTGAACAGGGATATTGGGTTTTTTTAAAAATCTCATTACATATGCTAAACCCACTGTCAGTGAGCATAGCTATACACCCACAGTATTCCAGTGTATTTCTCTTTTATAATAGTGTATCAGAGTAATGTTTTATATTGACATACTCAAATAAGGGATATTGGCTATTTATCTCATTACATGTGCTTAACCCATTTTCATTTTATGTATTTTTATTTTCTAATGGCAGACTAGAATGATGTTTATAATGTATAGATTGATGTTGATAAGTAAATTAGGTCGCCTACAACTAGGAAATACATGTCCTCCTGCGATTTGCAAAAACACCAATTGGCAGGGAACTTTATTACCTTTTATGGCTATCCCAGACTAAATGGCCAAGCCATACTGTTTGATCATGTGACCACAGCCAGTTTGCAACAAACTGCATGTATTTCAGCCCACAATACCTAATCCTCTCGTCTGATGAAGTGTGTTTAGAGAGGACACAAAAGCTTACATTCTCAATAAAACTTGGCTGGTCTTAAAGGTGAAACTTGACTCCTGCTTTGTTGTTGTTCTTCTTCTTCTTATGTTTGGTGTAGTGGTTAAATGCGTGGACTCTTATCTGGGAGAACCCGGTTTGATTCCCCACTCCTCCACTTGCACCTGCTGGGATGGCCTTGGGTTAGCCATAGCTATCACAGAGGTTGTTCTTGAAAGGGCAGCTGCTGTGAGAGCTCTCTCAGCCCCACCCACTTCACAGGGTGTCTGTTGTGGGAAGAGAAGATAAAGGAGATTGTAAGCCACTCTGAGTCTCTGATTCAGAGAGAAGGGCGGGGTATAAATCTGTAATTCTTCTTCTTCTGTTTGGTGTAGTGGTTAAGTGTGTGGATCTGGGAGAACTGGGTTTGATTCCCCACTCCTCTACTTGCACCTGCTGGAATGGCCTTGGGTCAGCCAGAGCTCTGGCAGAGATTGTCCTTGAAAGGGCAGCTGCTGTGAGAATCCTCTCAGCCCCACCCACTTCACAGGGTGTCTGTTGTGGGGGGAGAAGATAAAGGAGATTGTAAGCCGCTCTGAGTCTCTGATTCAGAGAGAAGGGCGGGGTATAAATCTGTAATTCTTCTTCTTCTGTTTGGTGTAGTGGTTAAGTGTGTGGATCTAGGAGAACTGGGTTTGATTCCCCACTCCTCTATTTGCACCTGCTGGAATGGCCTTGGGTCAGCCATAGCTCTGGCAGAGGTTGTCCTTGAAAGGGCAGCTGCTGTGAGAGCCCTCACAGGGTGTCTGTTGTGGGGGGAGAAGATAAAGGAGATTGTAAGCCGCTCTGAGTCTCTGATTCAGAGAGAAGGGCGGGGTATAAATCTGCAATTCTTCTTCTTCTTCTCCCCCCCCCCACTCCCATGCACCATTTTTTTTCTTGCTCTTCGGTTTGGTTCAGGACACAAACGCCGAGAGCCGCAGGTGACACACCGAAGGCCTCCCCTTTCGCCACACCTGGCTCTGCCCGTCTCCCCGTAATGGCAGGCGAGACCCACCGAGGCTTCCCGAGCTTCTCCCTGCTCTCGCTTCGCAGACGGGAAGGTGACAGCTTCGCCGGGGACTAATGCGGTCCGACATAATTGAACGTGGCCTGCAGCAAAGCAGCTGCCTGGAGCCACACTTGATTGTCACTGTCATCCGGGGGAGTCATCTGCAGGAAAACACGCTCCCGTAGTATGCCAGCCTGCCATGCAGATCCACGCTGATAGCTTATTTACCTCCCTACGACAGGGCAGTAGCACGTAGTCGTCGGCAACAATGGCATTGTCTAGGGTTGCCAAGTCCAGTTCAAGAAATATCTGGGGACTTTGGGGGTGGAGCCAGGAGACTTTGGGGGTGGAGCCAGGAGATACTGGGGCGGAGCCAGGAGCAAGGGTGGGACAAGCATCATTGAACTCCAAAGGGAGTTCTGGCCATCACATTTAAAGGGACGGCACACCTTTTTAAATGCCTTCCTTCTATAAGAAATAATGGATAGGGGCACCTTCTTTTGGGGCTCATAGAATTGGACCCCCTGGTCCAATTTTTTTGAAACCTGGCGGGTATTTTGGGGAGAGGCACTAGATGCTATACTGAAAATCTGGTGCTTCTATCCCAAAAAACAGCCCCCTGTGAGCCCCAGATACCCACGGATCAATTCTCCATGATTTTCTATGGGACTAAATCTCCATAGGGAATAACAGAGTTCCCAGCAGACATTTCCCTCCCCTGCCTCCGCTTTCTGACGACCCTGAAGCGGGGGGAGGGCCTCCAAACCGGGTGTTCCCCTGCCCCCACCTGGGGATTGGCAACCCTAGCATTGTCAGATGAGCTCAGAGAGCTGGAAGGATCGAGAATCAGGTTCCCAGAACCGAACACATGATTTGCACTGGCAACATGTATCTCTCCATATCCATTGCCGGAGCTTTTTTTTTTTTTTTTTTTTGAGCAGGAATGCACTTCCGGCTGGCTTGGCATCAGGGGGTGTGGCCTAATATGCAAATAAGTTCCTGCTGGGCTTTTCCCCTACAAAAATCCCTGTCCGTTGCCTTTTGTTATCTGCATCCCCTATTGATTTGGTGGTGGTGAAAAATGCCATCAGGGGACAGCTAACTCGGTGGGGGAGGATTCTATGGGTTTTTTGAGATGTTCAGAGGTGGTTTGTTCTTGCCTGCCTGTGCACCAACCCTGGACTTATTTCTATGTGTCATTTTTAGCATTTCATGATGGTAGTGGAAAACCAATCCGCTAGATCAGGGGTGGCCAAACTGTGACTTGGAAGCCACGTGTGGCTCTTTCACACATATTGTGTGCCTCTTGGCCAGCTTTGAGAAGGCACTTGTCTCTTTAAATGACATCTCCAAACCAAGCCAGCTAGTGGCTCGGAAAAGGCATTTAAAGTTAAAATTGCTTTCTTCCCACCTCTCTCTTCCCATCTGTTTGCCTGCCTTTCTTCCTGAGAGCCAGTTGGGTGTAGTGATTAAGTGTGCAGACTCTTTATCTGGGAGAACCGGGTTTGATTCCCCACTCCTCCACTTGCAGCTACTAGAATGGCCTTGGGGCAGCCATAGCTCTGGCAGAGGTTGTCCTTGAAAGGGCAGCTGCTGTGAGAGCCCTCTTAGCCCCACCCACCTCACAGGGTGTCTGTTGTGGGGGAGGAAGGTAAAGGAGATTGTGAGCCGCTCTGAGACTCTGTCCTTGAAAGGGCAGCAAGTGGAGGAGTGGGGAATTGAACCCGGTTCTCCCAGATAAGAGTCCGCACACTTAACCACTACGCCAAACTGGCTCTCACACCAAACTGGCTCACAGCAACCTTGCTTCACTTCTGTGATCTGACGAGATCAGGCTAGCCTGGGACATCCAGGTCAAGGCCTGTGTTCAAATTACGGTCCTGTTATTCTTCCATTGGAATTTTACTACACCCATGCTCAGAAATGGGCCCCTGATACGCGAAACGCACCAGCAACCCAAGAGTTGGGAACTGCACACTCAGGGCTTTTTTTTTTTTGTAGCAGGCCACACCCCCTGATGTAGCCAATCCTTCAAGAGCTTAGAGGGCTCTTCTTACAGGGCCTACTGAAAGCTCCAGGAGGATTGGTGACATCAGGGGCGTGTGACCTAATATGCAAAGGAGTTCCTGCTACAAAAAAGACCCTGTGCACATTTATTAAAAAGAGAAACAAATGCTTAAATCTCTCTCTCTTTCTTTAATGTTATCTGCATTCCCCCCCCCCCAAAAAAAAGCCTACATATCAATACTTTGTAGACATGAATAGCTTATACATCAGTCAACAAGCAGGCAGGCTCAAAGCTACATGTACATCAAAGAGCACAAAATGGATTGATTCAAAAAGGGGGGAAATCTAAAGGGGGGGGGGAATGACGTTTGAATATGTAATGGGGAATGTGGTCAGCTTTTGCCCACTGAAAATTTTTGGAGTGATTTCACCATTCTGCTCAAACTGAAGAGGCAGGTTTAAAAAAAAAAAAAAAACAGGAACACTGAGGAACGCAGTTCCGGCTGGTTCTACATCCGGGGGTGCGGCCTAATATGCAAATGAGTTCCTGCTGGGCATTTTCTACAAAAAAAAACCTGGGAAGAGCTAATTAATTAATACAATGTCTGTCTTAAGGAATTTGGCTTTTCTTAGTAAAAGGAAAACTAACTGAGATGTAAGGGGAAATAGCAGTACTTTTAAAGAAGGCGAAAATCCAGTTCTTCCGATTAGAGTCCACCACTCTTAACCACTGCAACAAGCTGCCATCTAGGGCTACCGAGCCCCCAAAGGGAGCAGGGAAACCCTTACCCTCCAGTTCCCATTGCCTTCTGCCACTTGGACTGACAGCAGGAATTTAAAAAATAAAAAGACAATGTTGCAGCTGCATCACTTCCAGTAAAAAAGGGATAATAATAATAATAATAATAATAATAATAATAATAATAATAATAATAATAATAATAATAATAATAATAATAATAATAATAATATATTTATTCTTATATCCCGCCCTCCCCCGCCAAAGCGGGCTCAGGGCGGCTCACATGACATGGTTTACACCATGATTACACTAAAATCCAAGCATTACAATAAAAAGACAATTAAAATAGTTAAATACATTCAATTCAATTAAATAAACAGTTAAATTATTAAAATATATTAACAGCTATAAATTAAGGTGCCACAGTTCAGTATATGTATAAGATGGCTAGGTGTCATTTCCGGGTTCCATCCTAAACGCGAGTTGACAGAGGGTGGTTTTGCAAGCCCTGCGAAACTGATTTAGGTCTCGCAGGGCTCGCACCTCCTCTGGTAGTTGATTCCACCATTGGGGAGCCATTGTGGAGAAGGCCTGCTCCCTTGTTATCTTCAGTCTGGCCTCCCTTGGTCCAGGGATTCGTAGTAGGTTTTGGGAACTAGATCTCAGTGCTCTCTGGGGAATATATGGAGAGAGGCGGTCCCTAAGGTAGGCAGGTCCTCGGCCATATAGGGCTTTAAAGGTAATAACCAGCACCTTGTAACGAACTTAGTACACAATTGGATGAGACATAGGGTAGCTCTAGGCATTGCCACAAACACTATGGTTAAACCATAGAGTTTCCTACAGTTCCTAGTGTGACAGTAGGTTATTTCCAAGTTTTTAATGGAAAGGTTGTAACATCCCCTTCTTCCCCCCCGCTTTTTCCTACCCACAACCCTCCCACTGGTTCCCAGGCAATTCTAATCCTGACCAATTCCGTTTCACACACATTGTAGAATGACAGAAGCAAGAAGGCCTTCCTGATCTCCTCAGACAGGTTATTCCTCAAAGTGTAAGCCACAGAGAAAGAAGAAGACTTCAGATTTACACCCCACCTTTCTCTCCTAATCAGAGTCTTAGAGCGGCTTACAATCTCCTTTATCTCCTTCCCCCACAACAGACATGCTGTGAAGTGAGTGGGGCTTTAGAGAGCTCTCCCAGAAGCTGCCCTTTCAAGGACAACTCCTTTACCTTCCCCTCCCCTCCCCACACACATACATACAACAGACCTGTGTGAGGCAGGTGGGGCTGAGAGAACTCTTACAGCAGCTGCCCTTTCAAGGACAACTCCTATGAGAGCTATGGCTGACCCAAGGCCATTCCAGCAGCTGCAAGTGGAGGAGTGGGGAATCAAACCCAGTTCTCCCAAATAAGAGTCTGCACACTTAACCACTACACCAAATTGGCTCTCGCACAAAAAAAGTAATCCAGAAAAGGGGACCACTTTGCTAAAATAGTTGACCTTCAATGTGGACTATGCCTCCTTTCTAAACTATGTGTAATTCTGTCCAAAACAAAATACTGCCAGCATTTCCTTAACCCGGCCACCGATGAAGGAGTTGAATTCTGTCTCCAGTGTAATGCAATAGCTTACTTAGCCGCATTGAGCAGACGAGAAATCAACTCCTTCTTTAGTTCGGAAATTCTAAAATCATTCCAAATGTTTAGGAGACAGATTTTAGGCAATAATGGAATCCTTACTCCCATAATATAAAAAATTTCCATAATGACTTGTGACCAAAATGAAAAAAATCAGTGGACATGTCCATCACATATGAAAGTAAACCCCTTTTTCACCGTATCCCCTCCAACACAGAGAAGAAGAAGACTGCGGATTTATACCCTACCCTCCTCTCTGAATCAGAGTCTCAGAGCAGCTTACAATCTCCTTTATCTTCTTTTCGACACAACAGACACCCTGTGAGGTGGATGGGGCAGAAAGAGCTCACACAGCAGCTGCCCTTTCAAGGACAACTCTGCAAGAGCGATGGCTGACTCAAGACCATTCCAGCAGCTGCAAGTGAAGGAGAGGGGAATCAAACCCGGTTCTCCCAGATAAGAGTCCGCACAGTTAACCACTTCACCAAATTGACTCTCTGAATGACCACAGAACTGAATGACCACAGAGCATCAAATCAATGATTATGTCACATCTTCATTTTTCTCGGTTACTTTCATGGACTCTGGACTCATAAACGGTGTCCACAGCTGATTGACACATCCTGGGAGGGGGGGGGGGGGGAGAAACATGACTTGGATCTTCCATGAATGTACCACATGAAGACAGGCCCAGGATCCCGTATTCATAAGTTCTCTCACTATGTGTCGCATTTTAGTATGTAGGCTCCACTTTTCGGTAATTACAACAATAACCCCTGTGCATAGAAAGCTAGCTCATCAGGGAGAAAAGTAGATCTCCCAGAAATGCCACCAGTGGAAGCATCAGGGTTTTCGGCACCCCAGGCAAGGCACCCCCACCCTGCTCTACCACCCCCTTCCTCCACTCCTCCACTCCACCACTGCTCCCACTGCCCAACAACCACCCACAGCACTCCAGGGACTTGCCTCGCAAATCGAGTCATGGTTCTCTCTGGACATATGAAGCTGCCTTAGACTGAATCAGACCTTTGGTCCATCAAAGTCAGTATTGTCTCCTCAGACTGGCAGCGGCTCTCCAAGGTCTCCAGCTGAGGTTTTTCACGCCTATTTGCCTGGACCTTTTTTTAGTAGGAAATGCCGGGGATTGAACCTGGGACTTTCTGCTTACCAAGCAGATGCTCTGCCACTGAGCCACAGCCCCATTCATGGCTCTCCAGGGTGTCAAGCTGAGGTTTCTCACACCTACTTGCCTGGACCCTTTTGAGTTGGAGATGCTGGGGATTGAACCTGGGACCTTCTGCTTCCCAAGCAGATGCTCTACCACTGAGCCACCGTCCCTCCCCAATGTATTTCTGTCATGTATTTCTGACGCAAGGTTTTAAACGGCTAGGCTGGTGGCAGCTTCCTGCGCCACCAAGTGACTTCCAGGCTGGTGCTTCTTCCTGTTCCCAGGAGTCCACCCCAGCCGGTGCCTCTCTATGGCAGGATGCTGCTATAGGCAGCTGCCTACATTGCCTAATGGTTGGTGCTGGCTCTGAATGCTATTTGAGAGTCGGACAGCTCCAGGAGAACTCTGCCATGTGCCCTTCTGTATCATTAAAAACCAAGTGACTCAGCTTGACCCAGTGCTATTATCAGGGGTCATTTTGTAGAAAAATAGGTGGTGGAGCTCATCCAGGGATTGTTATACAGCTGCACATACTATTCAATGGACAAGGAAGTGGAACTCTCAGAAGGAGGAGGCGGAACTCTCAGAAAAGAGGAGGCGGAATTCTCAGAAAGGAGGAGGCAGAACTCTCAGAAAAGAGGAGGCGGAACTCTCAGAAGGAGGAGGCGGAACTCTCAGAAAAGAGGAGGCGGAATTCTCAGAAAGGAGAAGGCAGAATTCTCAGAAAGGAGGAGGCGGAACTCTCAGAAAAGAGGAGGCGGAACTCTCAGAAAAGAGGAGGTGGAACTCTCAGAAAAGAAGAGGCAGAATTCTCAGAAAGGAGGAGGCGGCACTCTCAGAAAGGAGGAGGCAGAATTCTCAGAAAGGAGAAGGCAGAACTCTCAGAAAGGAGGAGGCGGAACTCTCAGAAAAGAAGAGGCGGAATTCTCAGAAAGGAGGAGGCGGAACTCTCAGAAAGGAGGAGGCGGAATTCTCAGAAAAGAGGAGGTGGAATTCTCAGAAAGGAGGAGGCGGAACTCTCAAAAAGGAGGAGGCGGAACTCTCAGAAAGAAGGAGGCGGGACTCTCAGAAGGAGGAGGAGGAACTCTCAGGAAGGCTCAGGAGCTGCACTCCTGTGAGTTCCCACTGAATCCAAGGCCTGGTGGAAACTTTCATGGCTCCCCACTGGTGGAATAAATTACCAGGTGCGTGCCTGAAAGACTACTCTCTTTCAGCTGCAGATCCAGCTGTACCATCGTTAAATGAGTAAGACTGAAAATTTTGAAAATGTAGCACCAAGTTCAATCGTAATGGTTTTAAGAGAATTTTTAGGAAATTATAATGTTGTAGATTATTGTTTTATTATGCATTTTATATTATGTTGTGAGCCGCCCTGAGCCTGCTTTGGCGGGGAGGGCGGGGTATAAATTAAATGTTGTTATTAAATACTACGATGAATTATACAGGGCTTAGTTAAAAGCAGGGGTCTTTTAGTAAAAAAAAGAGGTGCCGGAGCTCATTAGCACGACTCATTTGCATATGTCACACACCCCAGACATCACCGGAAAGTGTACTGAATTATATCCACTCAGCAGCTAGCATAACATGCTCCTTGGATTATACTTGTTATAATAAAACCTTATTCCCATCATACTTTTTAAATTACTTTCTCCTATGTGGCGATACTGGTCGCCACACCTCAAAAAGGATATTATAGCATTGGAGAAAGTCCAGAAAAGGGCAACTAGAATGATTAAAGGGCTGGAACACTTTCCCTATGAAGAAAGGTTGAAACGCTTGGGACTCTTTAGCTTGGAGAAACGTTGACTGTGGGGTGACATGATAGAGGTTTACAAGATAATGCATGGGATGGAGAAAGTAGAGAAAGAAGTACTTTTCTCCCTTTCTCACAATACAAGAACTCGTGGGCATTCGATGAAATTGCTGAGCAGACAGGTTAAAACAGATAAAAGGAAGTACTTCTTCACCCAAAGGGTGATTAACATGTGGAATTCACTGCCACAGGAGGTGGTGGCGGCTACAAGCATAGCCACCTTCAAGAGAGGGTTAGATAAAAATATGGAGCAGAGCTCCATCAGTGGCTATTAGCCACAGTGTGTATATGTGTGTGTGTGTGTGTGTGTATATATATATATAATTTTTTTTGGCCACTCTGTGACACAGAGTGTTGGACTGGATGGGCCATTGGCCTGATCTAACATGGCTTCTCTTATGTTCTTATGTGACTCAGAGTGTTGGAGTGGATGGGCCATTGGCCTGATCTAACATGGCTTCTCTTATGTTCTTATGTTATGTACTGGCACGATAAAGATTTCCTTCTGTCTGCTGTATATGTTTTGGTTATTTTCCCTTTTTTATGTGGGGGAAAAATATGAGAAAGTCTGTAAAATCTTAGAGTTCAGCAAAATTCTCGCAGGGGTTTGAACAATGGAGCCCTGAAGCAAGTACCGTCGGCTCCCCCTGATTTAGAGGTTCCGGAGCTCCACTCCCATGAGCTCCTACACAAAATGAGGTCTGGTTAAATCACGTCATTACAGCCAATACTCCCTCAGTCTAAGCTATGGCGTTCTGTGAGCAAAAATTCTACTTTGTGAGCTACTGGCATTAAAGTTGCGAGCTACTGCATAAAGGATTGGGGCCATTTTTCCTGAGCGAAGACAAAAACGTGCGAGCCGGATGCTAAAAAAACCCGGTGAGCTAGCTCACACTGACTCAGCTTAGAGGGAACACTGGTTACAGCATGCTTTTTTTTTTTTAAATAAAAGAACACAAACATAACCTTTCAGCCTAGGCCAAACGTTCCCAAGGAAGGCAACGGATGAAGCCGGCCACCTGCCATAGCCGCTTCAAGAAAGCATCCACATGTCAAAAGAGAAAGACGAGTTCTCAGCTTCTCCCGAAACACATGCAAGCACTATTTCCCCTAACATGCAAAAGTATATATTTAGAACGAGGCCCATCGCGCTGCCTATTCAGCTGTCTCATCGTATTTAGATTTTGGGAGACTGCGAGATGACTTCTTCTTTTTTTTTAAAGAAAGAAACAAACCACTTGTTTCTCTCTTTCTTTGCTATTTTCCTCTCTCGCCCCCCCCTTCCAACCCGCCCTCCCCAACTTGTCACAGCACTAAAGTTGGCAGCGGCTCTAGGGAGTCCTCTGCAAAGCACAGTGCCCTGGGCGATGGGAGATGGAGCCCTCAATAACTGATATGAAAGGCCCTTAATTAAGCACTTAGCATTTCAAGGCAGTTATCACGGCTCGCCCCCCAGCCCAAAGCTGGCAGTCCGTCACCACCGATAGGCCACCTAGACGGCTAACGTGAGTTGAGTTGAGTCTTTTGTACTAGAGGCGAGGCGCCTCGAGGCAGAGCCTGCTCCGGTGACCCTCCCAGATATACTTTCTCTGCCGGAAGGAACGGGATATCGGATGTGACAACACTGCAGACGGGAAAGAATGATATTTCTTTTTTCTCTCTCTCTCTTTCCAAATCCCCTCTAAAGTTCAGGGAGTGAGAAGGAAGCGAAAACGACAGCGGTGTTTCCTTGGCTCCGAATTGGACCCCAGCAAATAAATGAACATATGAAGCTGCCTTATACTGAATCAGACCCTCGGTCCATCAAAGTCAGTATTGTCTTCTCAGACTGGCAGCGGCTCTCCAGGGTCTCAAGCTGAGGTTTTTCACACCATCTTGCCTGGACCTTTTTTGGAGATGCCGGGGATTGAACCTGGGACCTTCTGCTTACCAAGCAGATGCTCTACCACTGAGCCACCGTCCCTCCCCAATGCATGATTAGGAATGGGTTATGGATAGGATTTCCGAGTCCAATTCAAAAAAAGATCTGGGGACTTTGGGGGTGGAGCCAGGAGACCTTGGGGTGGAGGCAGAAGCAAGGATGTGACGGGCACAATTGAATTCCAAAGGGAGCTCTGGCCATCACATTTGAAGGGACTGCACACCTTTTAAATGCTTTCCCTCCACTGGAAATAATGAAGGATAGGGGCACCTCCTTTTGGGGTTCATAGAATTGGACCCCTGAGACTAATTCTTTTGAAACTTGGAGGGAATTTTGGGGAGAGGCACTGGATGCTATGCTGAAAATTTGGTGCCTCTAACTAAAAAAAAAAACCCAGCCCCCCACAAGCCCCAGATACCCGCTGGTCAATTCTTTATTATATCCTATGGGAATCGGTCTCCATAGGGAATAATGGAGTGCCCAGGAGACATTCCCCCCCACTACACGTTCTGGTCATCCTTAAGTGGGGAAAGAGCCTCCAAACCGGGGGATCCCTGCCCCCACTAGGGGATTGGCGACCCTAGTTATGGTCACAGGACTTTTTTTGTAGCAGGAGTTCCTTTGCATATTAGGCCACACACCCCTGATGTAGTCAATCCTCCAAGAGCTTGCAGGGCTCTTTGTACAGGGCCTACTGTAAGCTCTTGGAGAATTGGCTACAACAGGGGTGTGTGGCCTAATATGCAAAGGAGTTCCTGCTACAAAAAAAAAACCCTGGACAGAGGACAGTTGCCAACCTTCAGGGGACAGTTGAGGATCTCCTATTGTTCCAAATAGGGTTGCCAATCTCCAGGTGAGGGCAAGGGAACCTCCCCCCTCTTCAGGCTCATCAGAAAGCGGAAGGGGGGAGGGAAATATCTGTTGGGCACTCCTTTATTCCCTACGAAGACCAATTCCCATAGGCTATAATGGCAAATTGATCCATGGATATCTGGGGCTCGGAGGGGGGGGGGTGTTTTGAGGAAGTAGCATAAAATTTTCAGCATAGCATTCGGTGGCTCTTCTCACAACACCTGCCAAGTTTCAAAAAGTTGGGACCAGGGCATCCAATTCTATGAGCCCCCAAAGACGGTGCCCCTATCCTTCATTATTTCCAATGGAGGGAAGTTGTTTAAAAGGTGTGCGGTCCCTTTCAATGTGATGGCCAGAACTCCCTTTGGAGTTGAATGATGCTTGACACAACCCTGCTCCTGGCTCCACCCCCAAAAAGTCCCCAGATATTTCTCGAATTGGACTTGTCATCCCTCAGTGCAAATTATCTCCAGATGACTGAAGTCAGTTCCCCTGAAGAAAATGGCTCACAATCTCCTTTCTCTTCCTTCCCCCACAACAGACACCCTGTGAGGTGGGTGGGGCTGAGAGGGCTGTCACAGCAGCTGCCCTTTCAAGGACAACCTCTTCCAGAGCTATGGCTGACCCAAGGCCATGCCAGCAGCTGCAATTGGAGGAGTGGGGAATCAAACCCGGTTCTCCCAAATAAGAGTCTGCACACTTAACCACTACACCAAACTGGCTCTCTACCCATTAAACCAAGAGGAGCTCCTTCTTCTCCTCAAACCCAGCCCCCGCAGGCTCCACCCCCAATTCGCCAGGTATTTCTCTACCCAGGGCTGATGGCCGTAAAACAGAGGGGGAATGTCCATATTCGGATGGCACGTGTTCCATTATTTTGTGTGTTGTTTGCAGGGCTCTTTTTCTAGCCGGAGCTTTTTTACATATTAGGCCACGACCCGCCCGATGTAGCCAATCCTCCAAGAGCTTACACTTAAGTGTGCGGACTCTTATCTGGGAGAACCGCGTTTGATTCCCCACTCCTCCATTTGCACCTGCTAGCATGGCCTTGGGTCAGCCATAGCTCTGGCAGAGGTTGTCCTTGAAAGGGCAGCTGTTGTGAGAGCCCTCTCCAGCCCCACCCACCTCACAGGGTGTCTGTTGTGGGGGAGGAAGGGAAAGGAGATTGTGAGCCGCTCTGAGACTCTTTGGAGTGAGGGCGGGATATAAATCCAATATCTTCATCTACCTCACAGGGTGTCTGTTGCGGGGGAAGAAGGTAAAGGAGATTGTGAGCCGCTCTGAGACTCTTCGGAGTGGAGGGCGGGATATAAATCCAATATCTTCATCTACCTCACAGGGTGTCTGTTGCGGGGGAAGAAGGTAAAGGAGATTGTGAGCCGCTCTGAGACTCTTCGGAGTGGAGGGCGGGATATAAATCCAATATCTTCATCTACCTCACAGGGTGTCTGTTGTGGGGGAGGAAGGGAAAGGAGATTGTGAGCCGCTCTGAGACTCTTTGGAGTGGAGGGTGGGATATAAATCCAATATCTTCATCTACCTCACAGGGTGTCTGTTGTGGGGGAAGAAGGTAAAGGAGATTGTGAGCCGCTCTGAGACTCTTCGGAGTGGAGGGCGGGATATAAATCCAATATCTTCATCTACCTCACAGGGTGTCTGTTGCGGGGGAAGAAGGTAAAGGAGATTGTGAGCCGCTCTGAGACTCTTTGGAGTGGAGGGTGGGATATAAATCCAATATCTTCATCTACCTCACAGGGTGTCTGTTGCGGGGGAAGAAGGTAAAGGAGATTGTGAGCCGCTCTGAGACTCTTCGGAGTGGAGGGCGGGATATAAATCCAATATCTTCATCTACCTCACAGGGTGCCTGTTGTGGGGGAGGAAGGGAAAGGAGATGGTGAGCCGCTCTGAGACTCTTCGGAGTGGAGGGCGGGATATAAATCCAATATCTTCATCTACCTCACAGGGTGCCTGTTGTGGGGGAGGAAGGGAAAGGAGATGGTGAGCCGCTCTGAGACTCTTCGGAGTGGAGGGCGGGATATAAATCCAATATCTTCATCTACCTCACAGGGTGCCTGTTGTGGGGGAGGAAGGGAAAGGAGATTGTGAGCCGCTCTGAGACTCTTCGGAGTGGAGGGCGGGATATAAATCCAATATCTTCATCTACCTCACAGGGTGTCTGTTGTGGGGGAGGAAGGGAAAGGAGATTGTGAGCCGCTCTGAGACTCGTCGGAGTGGAGGGCGGGATATAAATCCAATATCTTCATCTACCTCACAGGGTGCCTGTTGTGGGGGAGGAAGGGAAAGGAGATTGTGAGCCGCTCTGAGACTCTTCGGAGTGGAGGGCGGGATATAAATCCAATATCTTCTTCTTCTTCTTCTCTTAGTACACGGCCCACTGTAAGCTCCAGGTGGATTGGCTACATCAGGGGGGCGTGGCCTAATATGCAGAACAAGAGCCCTGGTTGTGCATGTGAGGTGTTGCCAAGCTGCAGTCAACTTTTGCTGACCCTAGCAAGGGTATCTGGAGAAGACAATCATGCTAGGAAATGCTAGACTCAATGTGAGATGGATTAACTCGACCAAGGAAGACCAGAGGAAGACGGTGAATGATAGGGGAGGGACGGTGGCTCAGTGGTAAAACATTTGCTTGGTAAGCAGAAGGTCCCAGGTTCAATCCCCGGCATCTCCACTACAAAGGGTCCAGGTAATAGGTGACACTGCACAAGACCAACGGGATTTTGGCGAATGGTTATAAGTTGTACATCTGCTGACACTGCACAAGACCAAAAGGATTTTGGGGAATGGTTATAAGTTGCATATCTGCTGACTCTTCCATTAAATCAAAACGCTCCATCAAACTTGTTTTCTTATGTTATTTCTTTATCACAGAAATATCAGTGTATAGTTCTGCACTGGGAGGGCCCATAGCTCGGTGGAAGAGCCTCTGCTAGGCATGCAGGAGTTCCCAAGTTCAATCCCCGGCATCTCACGTTAAGAGGATCTGGCAGTAGATGATAGGAAAGACTTTTTCCTGAGACCCTGGAGAGCTGCTGCCAGTCTGAGTAGACAATACTGACTTTGAAGGGCTGAGGGTCTGATTCAGTAGAAGGCAGCTTCATGTGCTCATATGTGATAGAATACTCCAAACATCATTCATTGAGAGAATTACGTATTTATTTTTATTTAATAGGCTTATATTCTGCCCTTTCCTATAACGGACTCAGGGCAGATCACAAACATGAACTGAACAACATTTTTTTAAAAAAAAACCCTACCATTCAAATCTAAAAACGATATAATAAAATTAGCAAATCGAAACAGGGACGGTGGCTCAGTGGTAGAGCATCTGCTTGGGAAGCAGAAGGTCCCAGGTTCAATCCCCGGCATCTCCAACTAAAAGGGTCCAGGCAAATAGGTGTGAAAAACCTCCGCTTGAGACCCAGGAGAGCCGCTGCCAGTCTGAGAAGACAATACTGACTTTGATGGACCAAGGGTCTGATTCAGTATAAGGCAGCTTCATATGTTCAATAGAACAATAAAACAAATAAGGTGTATCGTCGGGCGGGAAGGGCACATTTCACAGGATATAGCGGTTTTTGGCCCAAGACGGAAGGAGGGTGATAAGGAATAGGATAGCACCATCGTCTGTAAAGCCTGAGGTCCCAACAAGGGAGGCCAACTGATGGAATAGTTGCTGGAATAGGATGCCCGCTGCCTCAACCAAAGGCATGGTGGAGCAGCTCCGTCTTACGGGCCCTACAAAATGATTGTAATTCAGGTAGGGCCCAGATCTTCATCGGGAACTGATTCCACCAGGCAGGGTTTTGAAGGTCATTCATTCATAGGGTCACCAGAAATTAGTGGAGACTACATACATAGCACACACACACACGCAAAAGCAAAGGGCTTTCAAGAGAAGCAGAGAGAGTGTGCCATTGTTTTCCTCTACAGAGTCTTCCTTGGTGGTGCCCCTTCCAAGTCTTGAACCTGATTAGTTTTCAAGATCTGAGGATATCAGGGGTTATGCCATGTTTAAGAAGAAGATTTAAGAAGATATTGGATTTATATCCCGCCCTCCACTCAGAAGAGTCTCAGAACGGCTCACAATCTCCTTTCCCTTCCTCCCCCCACAACAGACACCCTGTGAGGTGGGTGGGGCTGGAGAGGGCTCTCACAGCAGCTGGCCTTTCAAGGACAACCTCTGCCAGAGCTATGGCTGATCCAAGGCCATGCTTTCAGGTGCAAGTTGTGGAGGGGGGAATCAAACCCGGTTCTCCCAGATAAGAGAGCTATGGCTGACCCAAGGCCATTCCAGCAGCTGCAAGTGGAGGAGTGGGGAATCAAACCCGGTTCTCCCAGATAAGAGTCCGCACACTTAACCACTACACCAAACTGGCTCTCATGTTGCCTTCCCTCCCTCTCTCTGAGAGCAAATTTGGTGTAGTGGTTAAGTGTGCAGACTCTTATCTGGCAGAACTGGGTTTGATTCCCCTCTCTTCATCAATCTTGGAAGCTACGTAGGGTAGAGAGACCATCACGGAAGTCCAGGAGGCAATGGCAAACCAACTGGGTTTGATTCCCCACTCCTCCACTTGCAGGTGCTGGAATGGCCTTAGGTCAGCCATAGCTCTCCCAAGAGTTGTCCTTGAATGGGCAGCTTCTATGAGAGCTCTCTCAGCCCCCCTCACCTCACAGGGTGTCTGTTGAGGGTGAGGGAAGGGAAAGGAGATTGTGAGCCACTCTGAGACTCTGATTCAGAGAGAAGGATGGGCTTTGAACCTGGAACCTTCTGTTTGTCAAGCAGATGTTCTACCATTGTGACATGGTACTTCCCTTTATTGAGAGCCAATGTGGTGTAGTTTGGTGTAGTGGTTAAGTGCGTGGACTCTTATCTGGGAGAACTGGGTTTGATTCGCCACTCCTCCACTTGCAGCTGCTGGAATGACCTTGGGTCAGCCATAACTCTCGCAGGAGTTGTCCTTGAAAGGGCAGCTGCTGTGAGAGCCCTCTCAGCCCCTCCCACCTCACAGGATGTCTGTTGTGTATGGGGGAGGGAAGGTAGAGGAGATTGTGACTGCTCTGAGATTCTGGGCTTCAGAGTATAGGGCGGGATATAAATCCAATATCATCTTCTTTTTCTTAGTTTGTATATATGCATGTATGTAAGTGCCATTCATGGTGATCCCATCAAGGGGCTTTCAAAGCGTGCGAGAAGCAATGGTGGTTGGCCATGGCCTTTCTCTGCAGAGCCTTCCTTGGTGGTCTCCCATCCAAGACTTATGGAGACACCAGCAGGGGGCTTTCAAGGCAAGTGAGAAGCAGAGGTGGTTGGCCATCGCCTTCTTCTGCAGAGTCTTCCTTGGTGGTCTCCCATCCAAGACTTATGGAGACACCAGCAAGGGGCTTTCAAGGCAAGTGAGAAGCAGAGGTGGTTGGCCATGTCCTTTCTCTGCAGAGCCTTCCTTGGTGGTCTCCCTTCCAAGGACTGTCCATGCTTGGCATCTGAGATCTGACGTGATCAGGCTAGCCCAGGAGTGGTCAACGGTAGCTCTCCATATGTTTTTTGCCTAGAACTCCCATCAGCCCCAGCCAGCATGGCCAATGGCTGGGGCTGACGGGAGTTGTAGGCAAAAAATACCTGGAGAGCTACCGTTGGCCACCCCTGGGCTAGACCATGCCATTTTCCATCTTCTTTTTTTGCATAGGGGAATGGGGGGAAGTTAGTTCGGCAAGAGAAACTTCTTCTTTCTCCGGCCTCCTAATCCTCTGGGCAAGGGAGCATAAAACTGGTGGCAGAGAGATGTTTATCTTTGCATTAAGGAGATGGGGGAGGCTTGGGAGACATTAAAGCGGAAAGGGTTAATGGAATGAACTATAGATTAAATTGTAAAGCAATCAAAACGGGTGGAGGAGGAGGAGAAGGGGAGACACGCGCACGCACCCAAGTCTTTATAGCAGACAACCATCTTCTGGTGTTTGGGTCTATGTCAAGCCATGGATGTGGAAAATTAAAGCCGTACTGAGGAGGGAAATGAACCATGTCTAATACATCCCAAGCAATAAAATGTTTTCACTAGGACTGTAAAACCGTGGCTTACATTAGGAAGGAGAAAATCAAACGGTATGTCAATTCCACATCATGGGACATGAAGTGTCCACAAAAATTTATATTACTATTTAGAAGGTTTTCATTCTGGTGTTTTATTGTGATTAGATGCGCCCTTCACCATATCTTTTGACTGGTATGAAAATGATTGGAACTCCTTTTTTTAGCATTTATTTTACATCCATTACCTGTTCTATTACTTTTTATTATTTTATTGTGCTTGTGTAGAGGGTTTTGCAGAGTTTCCATTATAATGTAGCATTAAGTCAATTTATTTGTGTATTACACGCTGTATAATTGCACCTTTTTTTTCCGGAACAATTTGGATTTCATTATCCAACAAATCAGTGTTACATTTCAGAAAGCTTGCGTTTAGGGCTCGGATGGCTTTGCGAACGATGACAGCTAAGGTTAAGTTTGTGTCTTGTTGTTTCTTTGGGGTGGGGGGGGAGGCCAGGGAATTTTCCAAAGCATTTGCCCAATCCCAGAAGGTCAAGGGGGGGGGGGGAGAAAACAATTAACTGAAAACAGTGGACGTCGATAATCCAAACTCAGAAATATAGGTGAAGATGTAATTATTACAAGACATATAGAAAAAAGTTCAGGGGAAGGAGAAACAAAATAAAGGAAACTTCTCAAATGTAGTTCTCTCCGCCCCCACCAAGATGATACTGGCTTCCAAGAAATCATTTTGCTCCTTAATTTACAAGGGCCATAAAATATAAAAAAATAAGGCTCTATCCATCTGCTTGCCATCAATTGTCAGGTTTAAGCTTCTCTGGCAGGGCTTTTTTTGTAGCAGGAACTCCTTTGCATATTAGGCTACACACCCCTGATGTAGCCAATCCTCCAAGAGCTTACAGTAGGCCCTGGAAGAAGAGTCCTGTAAACTCTTGGAGGATTGGCTACATCAGGAGGGGTATAGCCTAATATGCAAAGGAGTTCCTGCTACAAAAAAAGGCCTGAGAAGGACTGCTGTAGTCAGGCCTCATTTTGGGGTAGGAGCTCACAGGAGCGGAGCTCCGGAACCTCTACATTTTATTGTGCTCTTTCTTTCTTTCTCTCCCCATCCCCCACCCCCACATACTTGCTTCTGGACTCCGTTGTTCAAACCCCCCTGTGAGAATTTTGCAGAACTCTTAAGATTTGACAAACTTTCTAATATTTCTCTCCACAAAGAAATTGGGAAAGAACCCAAACATATACAGCAGACAGGTGGGAATCTTCCTCATGCCACTGTGGCCACAGAGGAGAAAAGAATTTTAGGAAGTATGATGGGAGTAAGGTTTTATTATGACAATTCTAATTCAAGAAGGTTTGTGGCATATGCAAATTAGCTCTGCAAATGCGTTGTGCTAATGAGCTCTGGCACCTCTTTTTCTATGAAATGACCCCTGGCTGTTATTCCTATAAAGGTATAGCCTGGGCTTTTTTTTGTAACAGGAACTCCTTTGCATATTAGGCCATACCCCACTGATGTAGCCAATCCTCCTGGAGCTTACAGGACTCTTAGTATAGGACCTATTGTAAGCTCCAGGAGGATTAGCTAATCAGTGGGGTGTGGCCTAATATGCAAAGGAGTTCCTGCTACAAAAAAAGCCCTGGTTATAGCTGATAATTGCACAATGTCAGAGTTTAAAATATCAGATCATCAGTAGATCACATATTATTTCAGTTTTGGCTTCTCGACGGCTATGGCGTTTAAAAACAACCACTCAAAATGATGCTAGCTCGCTACAGTTAATTAAACAGTCTTGTGGCATCTTAAAGACTTTTTTTTTTTTTGCTGTTGAGTTTCGGCTGACTTATGACCCTCCCAGGGGTCATCTGACATATGACATTCCCAGGGCATATGCCACACACCCCTGACATGACCGGATGGTGTACTAAATTATATCAGCTCAGCATCAACCTTAAAATGCTTCTTGAGTTATAATTGTCCTAATAAAACCTTACTCCCATCATACTTTTAAAATTACTTTCTCCTCTGTGGCCACAGTGGCATGAGGAAGATTTCCATCTGTCTGCTTTATATGTTTTAGTTATTTTCTCAGGGTTTTTTTTTTTTTGTGAGGGAAAATATTATAAAGTTTGGCAAATCTTAGCATTCAGCAAAATTCTCACAGGGGGTTTGAACGATGGAACCTAGAAGCAAGTATTTGGCGGGAGGGGGATAAGAAAGAATAAGCACAACAAAATTTAGAGGTTCTGAAGCTCCACTCCTGTAAGCTCCTTCCCAAAACGAGGGCTGGACACTCCCATAGGGTTTTCATGGCAAGTGGTGTTTGAGCCATTGGCTGAATTCAAACGGCCAATTGGGGCCAGCACAGGAATGGCCCACATCCGGATTTACACACACAGCACGTTCCTTTATTGGCATTATAAAAAAGTATTAGCGTAGATAAGAGTACGATAAAGGAAATGCAGAACTGAAGCAAACACGCGTTTAAAAAAACATATTCCATATTACAATTGCGTTCTAAAATAAGTTATGAGTTAAATTATCATCAAATAGCTTAGTTTGCCATAGTACTACATAGAAGTAGAGCTGCTTGGACGAACTTTGCCACAGTTTCAGTAATATTATCAGCAGTGTTATTTAGCATGCAAAGCAATTTGTGCGTATCAGGTAAATCTGAAATACGACCAATAATCAGTGATAAAATGCTATGCAGGACCTTGCCCGATTAGTTTCAGATGTCTTTGTATAGGAACCAGAGACGGTAACTGTGGGTGTGTGAGAGAGTGATTGAGAGCACAGTCTCTGCACTTGTTTTGGATTTGTTTAAGACATCTTTGTATAGTAACCTGTGGGATCCCCCACTCCTGCACACGCACCTGCGGGAATGGTCTAGGGTTATTTCTTCGGCACAAAATCCCAAGAAGTTATTTCTCTGGCACGAAATCCCGTCATCTATCTGCTTAGATCTCAGGAATCCAAAACTTGGGATCCATCAAGCAACACCAAGATATGAATCACCTGAGGGCCTGGTGTGACACTTTGATGCTATGCCCTTTCTTGACTCACCTGTGAGAGCCACTTAATGGTGAAGATGTCAGTAATATTGTAAGTGGCATCGCGGGAATGTTTTGAATGCATTTGCTTCATTCCAGGCATTTGCTTTCTCAGGGCAAAGAATGTGGATTACTTTTTGAACTTACCAGTTTGGAGCCTGAACAGTCCCTCAGAAGCTAAGCAGGGGGGACACACGGGGACAGTGCCCCCTATAGAATCTGCAGTGGCCCCACCCAATCTTCCCCAATGTACCTTTACTGAAAGAGGAGGAGGAGTTGCTTTTTTACCCCACCATTCACTACCAAAGGAGTCTCTGAATGACTTCTAGTCACCTTCCCTTCCTCTCCGCACAGCAGACATCCTGTGAGGGAAGTGGGGCTGAGAGAGCTCTGGTTTCAAGTGGAGGAGGAGTGGAGAATCAAACCCAGTTCTCCAGATTAGAGTTTGCCATAGGGGCGTGCATTCGGTTCGGCTGAACCAAATAGACCGCCGAATACCCCGATTCAGAAGTATACAGAACCGTATACTTCCGAATCAAATTGGAAGGCATTATACAGGACCCGTTTATGAGTCCCCGTATACTTCCAAATCAATATTCAGAAGTATACAGAACTCTATTCAAAGTCTGAAGGAAAATTTAAAACAATACAGAGTAGTAGCAGGATTTAAGGTTAATTACCAAAAAACTAAATTCTTATAAAAAAACATGACGGAAGAACAAATATTGGAATTTGAAACTAAATCAGGGTTTAGTTGGGGAAAAAAATGAAATACTTGGGTATTAACTTAACAACGGAACTGAGAACTCTGGTAAGGGATAATTATGACAAAATATTAAGAGAAATCAAATTTGATTTGGAAAGGTGGCGTGATTTGCAAATCTCTTTATTGGGGAGAGTGGCCTCAGTTAAAATGAATGTGCTTCCGAGAATTTTATTTTTATTTCAAAGGATACCGATTATTATACCCAAGTCCTTTTTTCAACAATTAAATAAAATAGTGACAAAGTTTATCTGGAAAAATGGAAAACATATGAACATATGAAGCTGCCTTATACTGAATCAGACCTTTGGTCCATCAAAGTCAGTATTGTCTTCTCAGACTGGCAGCGGCTCTCCAGGGTCTCAAGCTGAGGTTTTTCACACCTATTTGCCTGGACCCTTTTTTGGAATGCCGGGGATTGAACCTGGGACCTTCTGCTTCCCAAGCAGATGCTCTACCACTGAGCCACCGTCCCTCCCCAGGATTAAGTTAAAAATCATGCAGGACAGTAAAGATAGGGGGGGTTGCCTTACCAGACTGGCAGACCTACCACAAAGCATGCGTCTTGTCCTGGATTAAAGACTGGCTGTTGTTAAAAAATAAAAGACTTCTAATGTTGGAAGGTGCTGACCTGACAAGGGGGTGGCACTCATATATTTGGTATGAGGCACCTAACAAAGGAAGCATTTTTCTTAGACATGAGGTAAGGAAATCTCTGCTTAAGACATGGCTGGAAGTTAAAAACCAAGTATATAGATACACTCCCAAATGGATTTCCCCTATAGAAGCATCTGTGCAATCCAACCTTTTTTTGTTGGGAAGAAAATCAGACTTATGAAAATTTACTAGATACTAAAAATGATTTGAAGATTGACGAAAATTTTAAAATAGATTGGTGGCTCCAAATGCAAATTAAATCAAGGTATAAAGTGGATAAGGGGGGTAGGCTTCGCTAAAAACTTAAATGAATTCGATCTTATCATAGTGGGATCAGATCGAAAATTGCTCTCTAAAATTTACTGTTGGTTATTAAGATTGAAAATGCGGGATGAAGGTGTGAAGGAGAGCTGGATTAAATGGCTGCAGGAATTTGGTTATAATATTGATTTAACTGAATGGGAGAAAATATGGAGGGAAAACTTAAAAATGACTAAATCCTCTCTCTTTAAAGAAAATTTATACAAGATGGCATACCGTTGGTATTATACTCCCGAAAAGCTTTCTAGAGCTTTCCCAAACGCTTCTGATAAATGTTGGAAATGTGGTAAAGTCAAAGGAACATTATTCCACATGTGGTGGAAATGCGAACTGGCTAAAAAACATTGGGTGCAGATTTCTCTCTGGATTCAAAAGATATTAAAGATGCAAATTTCTCATGTACCAGAACTATATTTATTAAATGTATGCAGAATGTCGATGTCCAAAGTAGCGAAAAAGTTACTGCTTCATATCGTTACAGTAGTGTATGCCACATACTGGAAGTCGTCTCAAATACCAAATAGGGAGGAATTCATGTTGAAACTGCTGGAAGCAGCTGAAATGGATTTGTTAACCAATAGGTTGAGAGGAGGGAATGTAGAGGAATGCAAGGAAACCTGGAATCCGTCGTATGAATGGGCAAAGAAATTGGGTTTTGAATTGATAAGGTAATATATATGTTTGAGGTTTAGTCCTTTTGCTCCAATAGATGTTATGTTTAGAATAAGAAATTTGTATGTTTCTTTCCTCTTGTTGGTTTTGTTTGTTGTATGTATGTATGTATGTTTTTAATAAAATGTTTAATATGTATGTTTTTAATAAAAAATTAAAATCGGAAAAAAAAGTATACAGAACTCAATGTAAAAGGCGGGAAAGGAGCTTCTGCTTGCTTCCTTTCCCACCTTTGGAAGCCTTTTCCTGCCTCTCCCATAGCCTCCCTGGGATCAGGGAAGGAGGGGGAGGGGGAGAGGAGCCCCAGCAGCCAATTCAAAGCATTGCATTGCAAATGCATGCTTTGCAGGGCTGTTGTGTAGCTGATGGCTGGGCTAATCCCCCAATTTGCCTATATCTTATTTTAGTGAGAGGACTTTTAAAAGGGCAGTTTACTTTTCCTGATTTGAGTGGCTTGGATTTCTTGGGGTTAGGGTGAAGGGGTTTTTTTTGGGGGGGGAGGGGTTGGTTAAGTTCCCGTATTGTTAAAAGTCATTTTTTTTACTGTTTAAAAGGATTCTTGTTTGATTTGTTGCTGCTGTGTTGTGCTGCTGTTGTTCCTTTTCTCTTCTGGTTCTGGTTCTTAGTGTGTGTGTGGGGGGGTGCTGTTTGACCTAATTTTTATTGTTAAAAAGTTCAATTTCTTAACAGTTGAGTTTGTTGGCCTTTTCGCAGTTGGATTTGTTTGGATCTGTTGTTGGTTTTGCATCCTGTCCTGTTGTCCCTTTTCCTGGTTCTGTTTTTTTTGGGGGGTGGGGTGGGGTTAAAAGTTAAGTTTCTTTCCGTCACATTTTTTTTAAATTACCTTTGGTTGGTGTGAAGAGGTTGGTGCGTGGGGTGGGTCACTTTCATGTTTTTATAGAGCTATTTTTGGAGTCTGAGGGTGCTTTCGGTTTGGCCAGGGCCACTAAATAGGCTGCCCCACTAATAAGGATGTTTTTAGGGATTGCGTTTTTTGAAATTAAAAAAATAATAATCCAGTTTAGGGCTTTATCTTCTTTCAAAATTCAACTAGGCCAGATAGGGGCAATTTAAAAAGATTTTAGGTTTCTAATAAAAGGCAATGTGACTACTAGGCCACATCAGGCTCCCTTTTAAAGAGACTAGGGTTGCAGCGCATCTTACTTTCAGCCACTGAAAGCCAGTGCATCCTTAGATTTTATAGGGTAAACCACAGCTTCTCTCTAGTTATAGGGGACACCTGATTTCTAGTTTGCAAGGAAATCCGGTTTGTCCCAGGATCTAGTTAGGAGAAGTTTAACTAGGAGGATATAACAAGGATTGCTTTCATCTCAAAGCAGCCTTTTAAAAACTGTAGCCAGGTAGAGGCAGGATCACCTAGTCTCCTAAACTTTACCAGACTACTACTACCCCAATCCAAAGAAGGAAAAGTTAGGGACCAAAAAAACAATAACAAGTTTTGGTGGGAGGGTTTTTAAAAAGAAGTCAGGGCACCTGTTGGTTCAGGGTACAGTTTAGTGAGTTAGGTTTGTAAAAAAAACCCCACTCTCAGTTCAGGCTGTGTGAGACGGGCCAAGGGTGACATGAGTGACAGGCAGCAGAAGAGGGGCCCTGGAGGCAAGGCCAAGGAGAAGACTAGAGGGGTGGAGGGGAGGGGGAGGACCCAGTTTCCCCTCCATCTGTGCGTAGGTTCACTCCACAGTCGTCTTCCAGCACTCCGACCTCTGGCCGGAGTGTGATGAAGGCCCGCCTTGGGCCCTTCATCGAGGCTGCTGCTGGGGCATCCCCAGCAGAGGTGCCATTAGGTGCTGGCACTGAGCAGGGGTCTGCTGCTCAGGCAGTCTCTCCTCCAGCTGATGTCGCTCGACCTCAGCAGCCGGAGCAAGGACAGCAAGAGTAGCCATCTTTGGAGATGAGCTTTGGGGACAGTTTTCTGTCCAAAACGATCACCCCAAGGAGGATGCAGAGTGTTGTGCAGGAGCTGGAGGAGAAGCTGGTTGAGGAGGACCAGCCCCCTTCTTCGGTTCCTTTGGGCACCAGCAGTCCTTCAGGGGATGGCCAGGAGGGGAGGCCGCATTGGGTAGAGGGGGAAGAAATGGAGACACACGAGGTGCCTCCACCTCCGCCCACTTCCCCCCGGCGGCCAGCCCCTCCTGCCACCCCGAGACACGATGTGTCTGCCCTGAGCACCTCACAGGAAGTGGCTCCAGACACCCAAGCTGCTGGTCAGCTTGATCCTCTGTACACCTCCGAAGTATGGAAGCATTTCTGACATAATAATAATAATAATAATAATAATAATAATAATAATAATAATAATAATAATAATAATAATAATAATAATAATAATAATAAATTTTATTTATACCCCGCCCCCCCACCGAGGCAGGCTCAGGGCGGCTTGCAGGACATGGCAAAGTCCATATTAAACAATAAAACAAGATTATACAGTTCAATACAAATAACAATTAAATATTTAAATAATCTAAAAACAGTCTAAAAATAATCTAATAGTGTTATTATCTCAGTTATGTTAATGTTAATGATGGCGTGATGTTAATTAAAAGCTCCATCTTAGAAGGCTAGCTGGAAGAGGACGGTTTTGCAGGCCCTACGGAATTGGCCAAGATCCCGCAGGGCCCACACCTCTTCCGGCAGCTGGTTCCACCATTGGGGTGCTTTTATAGAGAAGGCCTGTTCTCTAGTTGTTTTTAGTTTGGCCTCTTTAGGCCCAGGTACTTCCAGAAGGTTTTGTGAACTGGATCGTAGTGCTCTCTGGGGAACATATGGAGAGAGGCGGTCCCTAAGGTAGGCAGGTCCTCGGCCATATAGGGCTTTAAAGGTAATAACCAGCACCTTGTAACGAACTCGGTAAACAATTGGCAACCAATGCAGCTCCCACAGCCTAGGCTGCACATGTTCCCACCGAGGTAGGCCCAATAGCAGTCTGGCTGCTGCATTCTGCACTAGCTGCAGTTTCCGAGTTCGGCACAGGGGCAGCCCGATGTAGAGGGCATTACAGTAATCTAACCTCGAGGTGACCGACTTATGGAGGATCCACACTATGCGCAGTGCCAGTTGCCTGGAACTGCAGATGCAGGTCCTGGATCAGTCATGGGCGGGCCCCTGCCCACCTGACTCCGAGGGGGATGCGGAACCACCTGCAGAAGCACCACCAAGTGATGCTTCTTAAGGGGGAGAAGCAGGCTGATGCTGAGGTGCCCAAGCAGCCAACACCACCCAGCCAGGAGGTCCGTCCCACCATGACTACCTCCAGAGCTCTCCGGGAGAGTTCAGTGACAGGGCAGGGATGCCTGGCATCTCTGCCTGAGATGTTTGGTGGTGGTGGCACCTGTGTACCAAGAGGGGGAATCAGGTATGGCAGGAGGGTGATCGCCTGGAACCTCGCCAGGTCGGTTGCCCATGGGCTTCCATTCCATTCCAGTGGTCGAGAATCCTGGGGTGCTAGGGTTGCTCGAGTACCTGGCACCCTGGTGCAAAGTTCCTGTTAGAACCACCATTAGCAGGACCATTGTGCCATCTGTTTTCAGGGCGACCAAATCTGTGGTGGAGCATTTGTCCCGTGCTGCTGGGGGGACTGTTAATTTCACCTCAGATATCTGGAGCTCCCAACATGCATTCAAGGGGTATCTCTCCCTGACTGTGTATTGGTGGCAACCCAGTGAGCTGCAGGGTGGGGGTGGCAGTAGCAGCAGGAAGGGTCAAGGCCACCAGGCCAGCTATCGCTGGGCCTTGCTGCATGCCGAAGCAGTTAACTCGCTGCACATGGTGGACACTCTCAGAGCCATCCTCTTACGGCAGTTAGAGGGCTGGGTAGGCAGGGACATTGCCATGGGCTTCATGGTGACTGATGGTGGCTCCAACATCAAGGCGGCTGTCCAGTATCAGGGCCTAAAACGCCTTCCTTGCATGGCCCACCTTCTCCACCTCATGGCTAAGGACACATTGGGCCAGACGAAAAGCCAGGATCGTGGGTATCTAGCCGCGTCCCATTAGTACCGACTTCTGCTCCAGAAGTGTCGGCACATCACGGGTCACTTCTCACACAGCAATACGGACTTGTATCTGCTGCATGAGAAACAGACACTGACAGGCATGCCAGGACACCACCTGATGGGTGACATCAGCACATGCTGGAACTCCACCTGTGCCATGCTGGAGCGCATGGTGGAGCAGAGAGCAGCCCTGGATGCCTTTGTCTCTGAGACGCGGTTTCTTTCGGGATGAGAACTGTCTCACCCAAGAGGATTGGGTGGTCATTTCTCAGACTGTGGAGATTCTTGGGCGCTTCAAGACCTACACAGAAATGCTCTCGTCTGATACGGTGAGCATCGCACTGGTCGTCCCCATAGACAACATGGCCCAAGAGGACCTTGCCTCATTTCTAGTGCCAACTCAAGGCCATGCAGACGTTCTTCCAGTGGTGCGCACCCTGGGTGTTTGGCTGCAGGAAGGGCTTGAGGCCTGCTTTCAGACTTTCTCCCAGGATAAGGTCTACATGATGGCGACCATGTTAGACCTGCACCTTAAGGGCACAATCACCGAGCAGGCCAACGAGCTCTATCGCTGGCAAGACGAGCTCTCCCAGAAGGTTGAGCGCTGCAGAGTCAGGGCGGGCCCAGTGCCGGTAGCTAAGGAGGAGGGGGGTGGAAGCAGCTCATCTGCCACTTCCACTGCTGTTCATCCCCAACCTCCCCAGCTAGGCAGTGTTTCCCGCCAGACTCATGCCAAGAAGAGTGCCGAGATGACACTCATTGGGCGGCTCGTTGGCCCCTCTGGGAGTGGTAGGCCCCTGAGAGCGGAGATGGGTGCTGTGATGGTGAGGGACTATCAGAGCCCAACAAGTCGCAGGAAATGTCTCCTTTGGACTACTGGGTCATGAAGGAGGCAGTCTGGCTGGCCCTCTCCTCCGTGGCCAAGGCGTTCCTCTCATGCCCACCGATGACATGCAGAGCGAGCATGTCTTTTCACATATGGGCGACATTGTCTGCCCACTTCGCAATCGCCTGCAACCCTGGACAGTTGAGCAGTTGGTCTTCCTGAAGGTCAACTTGCCTCTGTTTGCCTCCCTGAATGTAGTCTTTATCATTCACCAAGGTGACCAACACCATCTCCGTCCCATGAGGAGAGTGGAAGCTGGACTGGAAGGGATCCAGGACATCAGTGTCCTCCAAGAAAGCCTGGAGCTGTGTCACCACCACCCTCTCCACTACCTTGCCCAGGAACAACAAGTTCGAGACTGGGTGGTAGTTTGCTAGGACCGTAGGGTCTAAAGATGGTTTGGTCCAAAGATGAGAGAGTGAATGAAGTGAGCACCTACTTGTGCCTGCATTAGGCTTGCCAATCCCCAGGTCCCAGTGGGGGTTCTTCCACTTTCCCAGTCTCCTTCCTGCCCCCAGTCAGCTGGCCGGCGGGGGGAAGCCCCACCCCCAAAGCCACCATGTGATTTTTTTCCCCTCCGGAGGCTCCACTCTCCTATTGGAAAGGCTTCCTCTTGGGATGGGGTGTCTGTGTTACGTGGAAGAAGTTGGCTGCAACTCATGAGTAGAGAGGCCAATCCCTCACTTCAGAGTCACCAGAAAACGGGGAGGGGGGAGGGGAGGAACGTCTGCTGAGCACTTCATTATTCCTTATGTGGAGATCGATTCTCATAGGGTATAATGGGGAATTGATCTGGAGGTTTCGGGGGCTCTGGGGGAGCTGTGTTTTGAGGTAGAGGCACCAAATTTTCAGTATAGTATCTAGTGACCCTCCCCAAAGTACTCCCCAAGTTTCAAAACGATTGGACCAGGGGGTCCAATTCTATGAGCCCCCCCCCAAATGGTGCCCTTATCCTTCATTATTTCCTATGGAAGAAAGACATTTAAAAAGGTGTGCTGTCCCTTTAAATGTGATGGCCAGAACTCCCTTGGAGTTCAATTATGCTGGTCACACCCTTGTTCCTGGCTCCACCTCCAAGGTCCCCAGATATTTCTTGAATTGAACTTGGCAACCCTAGCCTGCATCCTCTCTTGGTTTGTGCTTGGAAGGTGGTTGTAAAATGCTCTCCCACTAAACATAGACCAGAGACCAAAGACAGCCCAAAAACTCACTCACAAATTGATCAGCAGTGCACCCCCCCCACCCCTCATCCATCCCCAAACCAAAAGTGAATGCTGATTTAAAATCTGCAAAGCAATCCAAATTTCCCCAGTCCCCCATCCACACATGCCTAATACTGAAAGGGCCATTGCAGCCCTCAATTGTAACCGACAGCACCCACAGGCCCAACCAAAATAACCCAGTTTTTTTTTTTCAGAGGCAGGAGGAAGAAAGAGGGAGGTGCCAGTGATGATGACAGGCAGTCAGCAGCCATACCAATGCTGAGGTCCCTCTAATGGGACAGTGATACCTGGTGTGTTGCTGCTGAGCTAAGAGAGAAGGAATGGTTCCCTTCCTCTCACACAATCTGAGGCTCTTCCAGTGATCTTCCTCATTTGGGGTGCAACTCTGGCTCGCCTCCTCTTGGTGCACCCTGGGTAATGCAAAAGAGCCTGGACCAGCCAACCATCCGACACTCAAGGTAAATCTAAATGCTTCTTGCTTTGTGTCAGATACAGAATGATGTGGAGCTAGGTGTGGTCCACCGCTTCACTTGTTTGAGAGTTGTGTTGTTTGGGGCAGGGCTGGAGAGCTGGCATCTGTAGATTGTGTGTTCTGTGGCAGGGAAGCTGGCATCTGGGTGAGAGATCCAAAACCAGCATGCTTGTTGTGCTTGGCCAGATCTCCCCGTGTTGTTTGGGGCACGGCTGGAGAGCTGGCATCTGTAGATTGCACGTTCTGTGGCAGGGAAGCTGGCATCTGGGTGAGAGACCCAGAACCAGCATGCCTGTTGTATTTTGCCAGCTCTCCTCGCGTTTTTTGGGGCAGGGCTGGAAAGCTGGCATCTGGGTTTGCTGCAGCCAGGTCTGCAGAGCAGACCTTGAGCAGATTGTGTTTTGTGTGGCAGCGACGTGGCAACTAGGTTTACATTGGTTCCAGGCCCGCAGGCTTCATAGAGTAGATAGATGGATGTAGTGCATCTGGGTTCTATAGAGGTTCTCTGATGTGAAGTTAGGTTTGGCTTTGGGTGCCTCAGGAATTGGACCCTCTGGTCCAGTTTTTTTTTGGCCTTGTGGGTTTTGTGTGGGACAGTGCCCTGAAGCTGCACAGCAGTTTGGGGGGCTCTCCTCAAAACCCCCTTCTCCCCAGAGCCACTTTTCCTGCAATAATTATAGTGGGGGTGGGGGAAGTGGCTCTAATTGGTTTTTTCTCACCATTGGGAGCAGTGTTCCTTTTGGGGTGCCCACAGATGGGTGCAGTCTTTTTGGGCCAGGGGGGGTTGCATGCTGGGGAGTCCCCTGAAGCTGCCCTGCAGTTTTGGGGCCTCTCCCTCAAACCCCCCTCTGGCCAGAGCCACTTTCCCCACAGCAATTATAGTGGAGGAAGCAGCTGATTGGGCTTTCCCCAGCATTGGTGGCAACGGGCCTTTTGGCGAGCCGAAAGACAGGGACCCCCTGGCCCAATCTTTTTGGGACTTGGGGGTTTTGTAGGGGAGAATCACCTGCAGATTTCCTGCAGTTTTGGGGGCTCTCCCTCAAACCCCCTGCCCCCCAGTTGCCTCTGATTATGCCCTATGTTGCCATTGAGTTCAATGGCCCATAGGGTATAATGGGACCCCCTGGCCCAATCTTTTTGGGACTTGGGGGGTTCGTAGGGGAGGGTCCCCTGCAAATTTGGGAGCTCTCCTTCAAACTCCCTCACCTCCAGATGGCTTCCAATATACCCTATTTTGCCATTGATTTCAATGGCCTATAGGGTATAATGGGGCCGTATATTCGGAAATAGCCGTATATCTCCCATATATATGACTATTCCGAATACCGGTATTTGGAAATATACGGTATTCCGAATATTTTGGCCCCGTATATTTCCGAATATTTTTTTTTTTGCACACCCCTATTCTGCCACTTTTTACCTATTGTGTATGCTGACCAAAGTATGTTTTTTTTTTTTTTTTTTTTTGGAGATTTGCTTTATTTAATCAAAAAGAAAAAGAAAATACAGAATTGTACACAGAAAAAAAAAACATCCTGTTAGAGGTGGATTATGGTATGCCATCATTGTTGTCTTAACCACTTAACTCATTTTAGTTTTTATCAATAAACGTTAATTGGGTTCAAAACATCACCCTCCTTCCAACCAAATATATAATTTTTCCCATTTCTTTATCGCCTCACATTTTGACATTCCTCTTACTAAATTTGACAAAACATCCATTTCAGCAATATCTAAAATCTCAGAAATTACATCATCTCGGTGTGGGACGACCTTTTGTCTCCACAGTTTGGCAAGAAGTATCCTGGCCGCTGTCAAAATATAAACCGCAATATGCTCGTCTTCCCGCGGAATCTCATTTCGGACATAGGAAAGCAGAAATATCTCTGGCTTCAATTGAATGTTCACTTTTAACAGACCTGTTAGTAATCTATGTATCATAATCCAGTATTTTTTGGTTACTTCACAATACCACCATAAGTGAAAAAAAGAACCTGAACATTGACCACACTTCCAGCATTTTGGGGAGTAGGAGGGGTTTATTTTATTCAATTGGACTGGTGTGATATACCAGCGATGGAAGAGTTTAAAAAAATTCTCTCGAAGTCTAATTGGTTTTATTATGCTTTGGTTATTTTTCCATAAGAGAGACCACTGTTCTAACGTGATGTTTTTCTCTAGGTTCTTTGCCCACTTAATCATTACCGGTTTAACCACCTCATCCTCCAATTTCCTTTGTAACACATAATTATATACTTTCTTAATCATTTTACGTGGACCCGAGACCAAAATTTTGTCAAAATCGAAATTATACTTAGAAAAACCTGGTAGCTTATCCCTATTATATTTTGTGGTAATTTGAACCATTGTCCACCAATCCAAATAAAATCCTGCAGCCTCCAGCTCCTCTTTCTTTCTCAAATTATCCTTGTTATCCAATAGGTCTGCATATCTAACCGGCTTTGCTGAACGCCACAGATAGGGATGGACCGAGGCCTCCTCAGGTGATATCCATCTGGGAGTTTTATCACCGTAAATTTTATTCTTGATCTTAATCCATCCTTCATGGAGAGATTTCCTAATCAAGTGGTTTTTAAAAAATCTCCGAGGGTCTCCTGAATAGTAAAGGTTAGCATGCCATCCAGTTTTCAGGTCAGCACCTTCTATAGCCAAAATGCGCTTATCTTCCAAAAGTATCCAGTCTCTTAACCAAAGTATTGTGCAGGCTAAATGGTACACTTCAAGATCAGGGAGTGCCAAGCCTCCATTTTGCTTTACATCAGTTAGGAGCTTCCACCTGATCCTAGGTTTTTTCCCCTGCCAGATATATGCTCTTATCTGTTGATTGATCTTTACAAAAAATGACTTTCTGGCAGCAAAATTAACCATTTGTAATAGAAAAAGGATCTTTGGTAGAACAGACATTTTAATAAGGGCGGCCCTCCCCATAAAGGATAGCCCTAAGTTATTCCATTTTCTCATCTGTTGGTCCATTTCCTTTAAAAGCGGGGTATAGTTATTCTCAAAAATTGTACTGCATCTGTTTGAAAAAGTAATACCTAAATATTTTACTGTTTTTTCCAGTTTGAAATCCATCCTTCTCTCTATATCTCGGGATTCGTGTGAAGTCATGTTTTTAGTCAGAATTTTTGATTTTTGTTTGTTAACCTTCAGGCCCGCGACTTCACCGTACTGGTCTAATTCCTTTGCTAACTCTTCCACAGATTCAGTCGGATCTTGTAAAATTATGACCAAATCATCTGCGTACGCCAGAATTTTATACTCTTCTCCCTTTGTCTTAAGACCCCTTATTTTCGAATTTCCTCTAATCACATTATTTAAAACTTCAAGGGATAGGATAAATAATAAGGGAGAAAGCGGGCAGCCCTGTCTTGTCCCCTTCTCAAGCCTGACTTCTTCAGTTAATTCCCCATTAGTGATAATCCTGGCTACCTGTTTATCATAAATTGCTTCAACATTTCTAACAAAGTCCTTCCCAAAATCCATTTTCTTCATAACATTGAACATAAAATTCCAATCTAAATTATCGAACGCTTTTTCAGCGTCGATAAAAAGAAAGGCTGCTTGTTTGTCCCGACTTAAATCAAAATATTCCATCGCGTTTGCCAGTATCCGAATATTGGTACGCATGTATCTGTTGGGTAAAAAACCTGATTGGTCTGGATGTATTACCTCTGATAAAACCTTTTTCAATCTATTAGCCAAAATTGCTGCATATAGTTTGTAGTCCACGTTTAGTAGAGAGATTGGACGATAGCATCTGATATCGTCCAGATGTCCTCCCATTTTCGGAATCAACGTAATATTACTGCCTGCCCACGAATCAGGTAGTTTTGCAGAGGACCAAACCTCCTCTGTCAAACTTTTAAAATGATCTATAAGGATATCTTTAAAAGTAATATAGTAGTCGGGGGGTATGCCATCTGGACCCGCCGCCTTATTTTTCTTTAGGTTATTCCAGACTGCTTCTATTTCATACATGGCGATCGGTTCATTCAATATTTTTATTTTATCTTCTGTTAGTTTCATCTGAAGGTTGTTTACTAAATATTCTTCTTGTTTTTCCTTAGAGATCAACCGCTTTTTATATAAATCCGTATAAAACTCTTTAATTATTACTTTTAGATCATCCGTTCGGGTTTTAAGACTTCCCTCTTTGTCTTTTAATGCCATTATTGTCTTTTTTTCCCTTTCCTTCCTCACTTTATAAGCTAACCATTTCCCGGCTTTATTGGCTTTTTCAAAATAATGCTGTTTAGAGTATAAAATTTTTCTATCTATTTCCTCCAACATTAACAAATGAAGTTTGTGTTGGAGAGTTCTGATTTCCAGCTTTATATCCTTTTGCAATGGGTTAAGCTTTAACAACCCTTCTTTATATCTGATTAAGTCCGTTAATTCTGTCATGGCTCTGGCATCCTCTCTTCTCTTATTTGCTGTAAAATTAATGGCTAACCCTCTAATATAGGCCTTGCTTGTTTCCCACACTAATGAGTGTGGGGTCTCCTCCTGTGTGTTCGATTGAAAAAAAAAGGTCATCTCTTCTTTGATATAATCAACAAATCTCTTGTTTTTCATCAAACCAGGATGCATTCTCCAACCCGATTTCTTTCTATTATGTCCCATCCCTAGAAGGATAGGGGCATGGTCCGCTATTGTGGATGGCAGAATATCAACCTCGTACACCAACTTAACCAGACCTACTGTTAACCAAATCATATCTATCCTTGACCAGGAATTGTGTCGGTTAGAGAAAAAGGTATAATCTCTTCTAGATGGGTTTAAGGTGCGCCAGATATCTACTAAAGCGTAGTCATCTACCAGTCTGCAATAGGCCTCAGGTAGTATGTTGCTTCCTGATCTTTTCTTTTTCTTTTTATTATCCAATATTAGGCTTCTATCCAGCTCAGGGGTAGTAACTGCATTAAAATCACCAATAATGCAGAAATTTTCATATTTACTCTTTCTGACCTTAGAGCATAGCTTCTTATAAAATACCCCCTGTGAATTGTTTGGGGCATATAAATTGACCAAGAGAAATTTTTGCTGATCAAACACAATTTCTACACCCTGAAAACGCGCGTCTCTTGCCTCAAAAACCAGATTAGCTTGGATATCACCCCTAATATAAGTAACCAATCCTCTTTTCTTTTTCTTCTCCTCTGATGTGATTATAGCTCTCCCAAGACCTTTATTAACAAGCAAATGTTCATCCTTCTTTTTGATATGTGTCTCTTGTAGACAAATAACGTCTGCATTCAGTTTTTTCAATTGGAGGAAAATTCTCTTTCTCTTCTGAGGGGAATTTAAGCCATTAATATTCAGTGATATAATCCTCATTTTATTTATCATATTTTATTTTATTTGATTTATGTCCTCTATCAATCAATCAACTGAGCTTTTTTCTTTCTCTGTTGTCTCGTTTCTCTTTGTGTGGCTTCTTCTTCCTGACTTACTTCTCCCTCCTCCTGATCATAAGAATAGAAAATTTCTGGTAATCGTGAGGGGTCGGTCTGTAATTCTGCTTCATCTGTGCCTTTCCCCATTTTATATTTCCCCCTCCTCTGCCAATTTCTAGTCTGGTTAGCAATAAACTCATCTAGCTTAGGTATAGTATCAATTTTGTATCTTGTATTTGCATATGTAAAAGATAATCCTTCTGGTATTAACCACCTATACATAATACCCTTATCTTGTAATTTCTCCGTTAACTTTACATAGGCTCTTCTCCTAAATCTTATTGACCAGGGTATCTCCTTCATAATTTTGATTCTAGTTTCCTTTATCATTATATGCGCTTCTTTAGCCTCCCTCCAAACCCTTTCCTTCATTATCCTTCGAGTAAATTTCAGGTGTACCTCCCGGGGTAGGTCATTCTTTTTAGCATACAAAGTATTTACCCTATAAATCGCATCTATCTCTTTCTCTATTTCCTCGCTCTGCATACCTAAGGTAACAGCTAAAGCATCTGCCACTAATTTCAATAAATATTCATTCCTCTCCTCCGGTATATTAAGAAGTCTAAGAGTATTTTCGGCCTTCCCCATTTCCATCTGCGCCAATTTGTTATCAAACTCAGCCTGTTTTTGCTCTAGATCTCTTACCTTAGTATCTGTCAAATTTAATTTATACTCTATTGATTTGGTTATTTTCACCACTTCAGCTAAATCCGATTTGGTATCATTGAATTTATTGTCTAAACCCTCCAGTTTATCTGCAAGCCCTTGTATCTGCTTTGATAAGGAGACTTGCATTTGATTCAGTGCCTCTTTAAAGTTCTGCTGCAACTCCTTGATGGGATCCTGTGGAATTGAGGCACCTACTGCTCTGGGCTGTCCAGGCGAAAATTTTGTTTTTCCTTGTTGAGACATCCTATAGATAAAAGAGTAATAGTACTAATCGCCTAGTCTTACCAATTAAGAACTTATACCCACTTTGTAAAGGAGAAAAAACCCTTTTAAAGACCTGAGACAATAAGATTTCCCCTTACACTCTTGAGCAGATGGATAATGCTAGCTTAGTAATCTACAAAACGACCTTTTAGACTAAGCACACACATTATTGGTCAGATGCTCCAAACAGTCCCACACACAGAGGAAAAAAAAAAAAAAAACGTTTCGCTAAGGCCAGACCGACAGAAGTTCCTTTAGAGTCCTATTACAAGGCTGGCTTGCTTGTAGCCTTCACACTGTTGATTTCTAAGCAGTTGAAGCAAAGCCACTAATAATAATAAAATGTCTCCTTCGGTGGCCACAGAAACCATCCAGTCATAGAACAGAAAAAAAAAACAAAAAAAAAACAAAAAAAAAAACAGCCGGAAACACAACTAATCTTATTGGCCACAGTCAGTTCGATCAGTCCGCGGGCGGTTGCAAACAGATCCTCCATCGTTTCTAACGGCCCCACCTCGCTCTTAAAGGGGCATCGCTCTTAAAGGGGCAACGCCTTCAATCCTAGAAAGTAGGATCCTCCCGCCAGCAGCAAACGAGTAGAAGATAAGGTCAACAGTAAACAGTAAACAGAGTTCTCTTAGCCCAAACTCTCAACTTGCAATTGGTGGGCGCGCCGCTCGTCCGTTCTCGCCGTCGCCGGCTCCTCCTCGTTGACCCCCGCAAACGACAGACTGAAAGAGGGGGGGGGGGAAACCCTAGCTGGCCAGCTGCTGCAAAGACGACGCCAAACCTCGACTGTCGCCTGTCGCCCAAAGTCCGGAACAGTTAATGGGACCAGAAAAAAGCCGTTTCTTGCCCTCCTTCCATGCACCACCTCTGAGCCGGTGGCTGAGGCTGGGCCGTCCTAGGACGTCTTCTGCCCTTGGGAAGATAAGGTAAGAGGGGGACTTAAATGGGGTAAACCAGCTGGTTCCCCCTGCCCCTCGCCCCTTCCAAGTACCGTCGCTCCACCACGGAGCTGGCACGGACCTAACGGCCCCCCAAAAAGCAGAGATTCGGCGTGTCCCCCGAGAGCGGTTTGGGACGCCGCCGCTTCGCCTCGCCGGATACCGGAAGTCCACCAAAGTATGTTTTAAGAGGGTTCCTGCCTGTCTCATTGGAACCTTTTAGGTCTTAGCCTGGGGACTTGGGAAGAATGGGCAGTAGGATCCAAATCCCTGCTGCTCTGCTCCAATCAAGGGCCCCCTGCTGGTTTGAATGATCCAATGGTGTCCTAGCGTGGGAACCTTGAACTGTATGGCCCCATTGACCCAGTAAACTAGTCCTCTAGTTCAGCCGTTACCATGCAGTAACCAATAAAGAGAGCTATGATCACTGCAACCACGTCTCCTCAGTGCGTTGAACCTATAATATTATATTACCATTAAATCATACCTGGCTCTGAAGCTGTGTAGGATAAATATACACTTGATAGATAGTTGAGATGATTGTTTCTGGTGTTCATCTTGACATAAAATGAGCATGGATTTATTTATTTATTCTTATGTATTTTGTACATTTATAGCCTCCCGTGAAGGGCTCAGGGCGGATTCCAACAAGCTAAAACATTAAAACCAACAATAAAACATCAAAATAGTTAAAACAATTAAACCAATTTTAATGATGATGATGATGATATTGGATTTATATTCCACCCTCCACTCCGAATCTCAGAGTCTCAGAGCAGCTCACAATCTCCTTTATCTTCCTCCCACACAACAGACACCCTGCGAGGTGGGTGGGGCTGAAAGGACTTCCACAGCAGCTGCCCTTTCAAGGACAACCTCTGCCAGAGCTATGGCTGACCCAAGGCCATTCCAGCAGCTGCAAGTAGAGGAGTGGGGAATCATGTGGAGTGGGGAACCCGGTTCTCCCAGATAAGAGTCTGCGCACTTAACCACTATACCAAACTGGCTCTCTGACTGGATTATTTCTTTTCTTTTTTTTTAAAGTTCACAACATTCCTATACTTAACAAGGAACTTAAAAAAAATTAAATATGGACCTAAACCAGTTTAGGAGAGACAGTTTGGTGTAGTGGTTAACTATGCAGACTCTTAACTGGGAGAACTGGGTTTGATTCCCCACTCTTCCACTTGCAGCTGCTGGAATAGCCTTAGGTCAGCCATAGGGAGGGATGGTGGCTCAGTGGTAGAGCATCTGCTTGGTAAGCAGAAGGTCCCAGGTTCAATCCCTGGCATCTCCACTAAAAAAGGATCCAGGCAAATAGGCGTGAAAAACCTCAGCTTGAGACCCTGGAGAGCCGCTGCCAGTCTGAGTAGACAATACTGACTTTGATGGACCAAGGGTCTGATTCAGTATAAGGCATCTTCATATGTTCTTATGTTCATAGCTCTTGTAGGAGTTGTCCTTGGAAGGGCAGCTGCTGTAAGAGCTCTCTCAGCCCCACCTGCCTCACAAGGTGTCTGTAGTGTGTGTGTGTGTGTGAGGGGGGAAGGTAAAGGAGAATGTGATGGCTCTGAGACTGAGATTCAGAGTATAAGGTGGGATATAAATTCAATATCAATCCAATATATAAACATGTAGTAGTGAAGCATCCCTCATTCTTAGGTACAGCTTTGGTTTTCTAAAGGCTCATCTCGAAAAACCCTTCCAGGTATCCTACAAGTCGATTGATACTCGGATAGTTTGTGATATGAGCTTATCAAAGGTTATTGCCAAGTCAAGTTAAGTTTAGCCTCTTCTGACAACATGCTGATTTCTGCTGGCATCCAGGGAAGAAGGGAGGTTGCTTGTATAGATCGCTCAGCTATTTTTTAGAGGAAAATCCAATTCCACTCACAATAATGGCATAACAAACTGGCCTCATTTTGGACAGGAGCTCCACTTCTGGAATATCAAATTTTATTGGGCTCTTTCTGAGAATTTTGCCAAACTCATAAGATTTGACAAATTTCCTAATATTCCCCCCCCACACACACACACACACACAAAAATAGGAAAATAACCAAAACACATAAAGCAGACAGATGAAAAATCTTCATCATGCCACTGTGGCCACAGAGGAGAAAGTCAATTAAAAAGGGAGTAAGGTTTTATCATGACAATTGTAAATCAAAAAGCATTTTTAGGGCGATGCTGAGCTGATAGAATTTAGTGCACCTTCATGATGCTGTCAGGGGTGTGTGGCATATGCAAACGGTTGCGCAAATGAGTTGCGCTAATGAACTCCGGCACCTCTTTTTCTACAAAAGCGGCCCCTGATAACAAGCATGTGCCGGGGTGGGATTCTAGCAGGAGCTCCTTTGCATATTAGGCCACACACCCCCTCATGTAGCCAATCCTCCAAAAGTTTACAAGGCTCTTTTTTGTAAGCTCTAGGAGGATTGGCTACATCAGGGGTGTGTGGCCTAATAGGCAAAGGAGCTCCTGCTAGAATTCCACCCCTGTAGCTAATCCTCCAAGAGCTTACAGGGCTCTTCCTACAGGGCCTACTGGAAGCTCTTAGAGGACTGGCTACAAAAAGGGTGTGTGGCCTCATAGGCAAAGGAGCTCCTGCTAGAATTCCACCCCTGTTTTTTAAATGAATTATTAAACATTGTGAGCCAGAACATCACAGTGGTTGTTTCTCTTATTACCTGTAATATGAACATCCAGGCAGTAGCTGGAGATTTCCTGGAATTGCAACTCTTCCCTAGGTGACAGAGATTGTGATACCCCGCTGAAGTCCTTTATACCCGGCCCTTCTCTCTGATTCAGAGAGAAGTCCCGCCCCTTCCCAAGCCACACCCTCCTCAGGCCGACTGTAAGCTCTTGGAGGATTGGCTACATAAAGGGTGTGTGGCCTAATATGCAAAGGAGCTCCTGCTAGAATTCCACCCCTGTAGCCAATCCTCCAAGAGCTTACAGGGCTCTTAGTACAGGGCCTACTGGAAGCTCCAGGAGGATTGGCTACATCTGGGGGTGCGGCCTGATATGCAAAGGAACTCCTGCTAGAATTCCACCCCTGTAGCTAATCCTCCAAGAGCTTACAGGGCTCTTCCTACAGGGCCTACTGGAAGCTCTTAGAGGACTGGCTACAAAAAGGGTGTGTGGCCTCATAGGCAAAGGAGCTCCTGCTAGAATTCCACCCCTGTTTTTTAAATGAATTATTAAACATTGTGAGCCAGAACATCACAGTGGTTGTTTCTCTTATTACCTGTAATATGAACATCCAGGCAGTAGCTGGAGATCTCCTGGAATTGCAACTCTTCCCTAGGTGACAGAGATCGTGATACCCCGCTGAAGTCCTTTATACCCGGCCCTTCTCTCTGATTCAGAGAGAAGTCCCGCCCCTCCCCAAGCCACACCCTCCTCAGGCCGACTGTAAGCTCTTGGAGGATTGGCTACATAAAGGGTGTGTGGCCTAATAGGCAAAGGAGCTTCTGCTAGAATTCCATCCCTGGGCCACACACCCTTGATGTAGCCAATCCTCCAAGAGCTTAGAGGGCTCTTCTTACAGGGCCTACGGGAAGCTCCAGGAGGATTGGCTGCATCAGGGGGTGTGGCCTAATATGCAAAGGAGCTCCTGCTAAAATTCCGCCCCTGTAGCCAATCCTCCAAGAGCTTACAGGGCTCTTCGTACAGGGCCTACTGGAAGCTCTGGGAGGATTGGCTACATCAGGGGTGTGTGGCCTAATATGCAAAGGAGCTCCTGCTAGAATTCCACCCCCGAGTATGTGCAGGACAGAAAACTGCAATCGGCGGTGGAGCTTGGTGGCCGTAGGCTGACTTGTGTCTCTGCCTTCGGCTTTTGTTGTTAAACTGGCACAAACTGCAAGTAGGTACCCATGTGATACATAGGGTTGCCAGCTGTGGGCTGGGAAATTCCTTGGGATTTTAGAAGTGGAGCCTGGGAAGGGTGAAGTTTGGGCAGGGGCCACAAAGTGGTATAATGCCATTGAGTCCATCCTGTCAAGTCTCTATAAAACCTTGGTCAAGTCTGTACTGTACTTTGGTTCAAGCAAAGGGTCTTCTGGGTAAAACCTTTCTGTATTCCAATGCTGCTAGCTAAACCTCTCCCTATCCCCCCTCCTTTTCCTTTGTTATGTAGCCTTGCTTTGAAATGGGAATATGGGAAGCTATAATCTGTGCCTTCTCAGGCTGGGCATTGGGAGAGGTTGGAGCCAAAGGACGCTCAAGGCCAAAGTCGGCCTGAGAAAGACATTGTAACATCAATGTGCAAATGTAGCCTGCATAGTGCCCCTCCCTTAAGAATCCCTTTGAAGTGTACCTTATATGATGGCATTGCACTGTATGATCTTTAGTTTTTCAATCTGAACCCATCCAAGTACATCCTTATCAATAAACTAGCAACTTTGTTTCAACGACGACTCGTTATTGAATTCGGAGACTTGACACACCCTTGAAAGCAGCCATTTTCTCCAGGGGAACTAATCTCTAATATCTGGAGATCAGTCGTGATCCTAGGTGGGCAGCCCAACAACTGAAGACTGCTAACTCTAGTGGGTTTCCATGTGGCATGCCTACATCACATGGTTACATGCAGGGGTGGAATTCCAGCAGGAGCTCCTTTGCATATTAGGCAACACTCCCTGATATAGCCAATCCTCCAAGAGCTTATAAGGCTTTTTTGGTAAGCTCTTGGAGGATTGGCTACATCGGGGGGGAGTGGCCTAATATGCAAAGGAGCTCCTGCTAGAATTCCACCCCTGGTTACATGTATTTTGTAGCTGTGTGTTTCTAATGCCTCCACCGCGGCTGCGATCACACACACTAAATATTGCACTTTCAATCTACTTTCCATGCACTTTCCAATTGGATTCTACTGCGTGAACCAGCAAAACCCGGGTGAAAAGTGGATTGAAGGTGTGTTATTTAGTATGTGCGATCACAGTTATGAATGATTTGGGAGAAACCTGATATGTTTACCTGAGCTGAACTTCAGGTGTTAATGGAGCTCGATGACCCTACAAGTTCCAGACAGGAAAAGCAACCAGGTTTTGTAAATAGTGTTACATGTTGCTTAATTTGGGTAAATGCATGATGGGAACTGAGGCAGGGTGTCGATGAGCTTAATCCAAGGTGAGGATAAAGTTTTCATGGGAGACTCATTGTCCTACATGATGCATCTCTCTAGAGTTGAGGGTAGGACTTTTTTTAGCAGGAACTCCTTTGCATATTAGGCCACACCCCCTGATGTATCCAATCCTCCACAAGTTTACAGTAGGCCCTGCACTAAGATCCCTGTAAGCTCTTGGAGGACTGGCTACATAAGAAGGGTATTGCCTAATATGCAATATGCAATGGCGTTCCTGCTACAAAAAAAGCTGTGGGGAGGTCAATAGCTGGCCAGCCGCTCTTACTTATACTTCTAAACTACAAGTCCAGGCATCCATATTGTATCATTGGGCCAGGCAGTGTATTGCATTATGATATTTGAGACGATACTGAAGGAATAGTGTTTATGGTTTTCAAGCTATAAACTGTCCCTCCATGAGAGGAGAGGTCTCATTGGTACCTACCTCTTGGGGTATTCAAGGCAAGAGAGGTGGTTTGCCATTGTCTGCCTTTGTGTATCCACCATGGACTTCCTTGGTGGTCTTCCATCCAAGCACTAACCAGGGCAGACCATGCTTAGTTTCCAAGTTCTGATGAGATCAGGATAGCCTGAGCCATCCAGGTCAATGCAAGAGATGAACAGAGAAGAAGAAGATGATGATATTGGATTTATATCCTGTCCTCCACTCTGAGTCTCAGAGCGGCTCACAATCTCCTTTATCTTCCTCCCCCACAACAGACACACTGTAAGGTGGGTGGGGCTGAGAGGACGCTCACAGCAGCTGCCCTTTCAAGGACAACTCCTACAAGAGCTATGGCTGACCCAAGGCCATTCCAGCAGGTGCAAGTGGAGGAGTGGTGAATCAAACCCGGTTGGTTTGCCATTGCCTCCTGGACTTCCGTGATGGTCTCTCTACCCTACGTAGCTTCCAAGATTGATGAGATTGGGCTAGCTTGGACTAGCCATGTCAGGGCACACAAACTCTAATTCCAGCTAAAAACATCCAAAGATTTCGAACCATTGCAGTCTAATCTCTCTCTTCCACATACAGGACCGGCCCTAGAATATCTGGCACCCTAGACAAGGCTAACTTCTGACACACGCACATCCCCCGCACTGATAGCCAATTTTCAAAAACAGATGAATTTTGGGGAAAATGAAAAAGCACAAAACTTGAAATTGCTCCTTGACCTGGATAGCCCAGGTCACTGAGTCATGTGACCAGTGTTCCCTCCAAGATGAGCTAGCGTGAACTAGCTCACAGTTTTTTAACCTCCAGCTCACACATTTTTGTCATAGCTCAGGAAGGATGACCCCAGAGCACCCTAATTGATGCAGTAGCTCAGAACTTGAATGCCAGGAGCTCACAAAGTAGAATTTTTGCTCACAAGACACCGCATCTTAGAGGAAACGCTGGTGGTGGGCGGGGGGCCTGCCCAATTTGGCGCCCTAGGAAATTGCCTAGTTTGTCTTGTGGCAGGGCCGGCCCTGTCCGCACAGCAAGTAGAACTTTGTTCATGTTTACTTCAGAGGGAAGCGACACAACACCGCCCCCCCTGCACCTCCCAAATAACATGATTCAGAGAAGCAAAGCCGACTGCGGGTGCTAAGATATCGTTTGAAGTCCGTGTGTCTCAGGAGCAGCGATAGTTTTTTTTAAAAAAACAAAAACCAAAAAAGGAGGAATCCTTCCTGCCTCACATCCCATGATCCCTCATTAGCTGAGTGCTTCTAGACGTAGCGAAGAAATTATCTAAACCAAGGCTCAGCCAGGCTGAGAGACATGTTTTCTCCCTGCTAGGGAGAAGCAGGCTCCGCATTTCCTGCAGTAAACGCACGTAGATGTTGCCTCTCTTGTGAGCAAGATGGAAGCTGACATGTCAGTACAATTCTTTGTCAGAAATATACATCTGCATGAAGAGGGGAGAGTTAAAAATTTAATCTGCGGAGCTATTTGGAGAACGGATCGGCCTTGACAGGGCCTCCCAAATGTATTGAAAGAACAAGAACAGCAGAGTTACGGGGGGAGAGGAAAGCTGTTGCCCGCGAACCGAATGAAACTAAGCTTTCTTGACAGAATCAGTTTGCCAAATGACTTTAAAATTGCACTAGGTCTTGTAGGAGTTCCCCCACCCCACCCCAAGCAGACTTTAATTTAAATTATAAAGCAAAAAAGAAAGTTCTTTAAACTTCAGAGATCATCCCTTAGCCCAGAAAAAAAAAGGTAGATTGTTATAATTAGTTAGATCATGGAACGGTGGTAAATAAACTGGTCGCCGATGATCCAGAAAGTTAGTGCAAGATTAGAGTTCCCAAGTCCCTCCGCTGCTGCAGCGAAGATCTCCATTTGGATGAAAGTGACATCATCACGCTGGATACATCTAGGACTCGCAATTAAAACTCTATGGTACCATAGAGTTTTACCGTGAATCCTAAAGCATCTTCTGTGAATCCTAAAGCATCCTCTGTGTGATGCTCTGGGATTCATGGTAAAAACTCTATGGTACCATAGAGTTTTACCGTGAATCCTAAAGCATCCTCTGTGTGATGCTTTGGGATTCATGGTAAAAACTCTATGGTACCATAGAGTTTCACTGTGAATCCTAGAGGTCCTGGCGTGACATGCCCATTTCTGGGTGACATCATCAATACTCCCTCTAAGCTGTGGAGTCTTGTGAGCAAAAATTCTATTTTGTGAGCTACTGGCATTAAAGTTGGGAGCTACTGCATACATTAGATTGCCCTGTGGGTATCCCTTTTCTGAGCTAAGACAAAAATATATGAGCCAGAGGCTAAAAAACTGTGAGCTAGCTCACACTAACTCAGCTTAGAGGGAACACTGGACATCATTGTGTAGGGCACATCGTGCAACGACAGGGCTTTTTGGGGCAAGGATCTTCCCAGCAACCTGCTCCATGCCAGCAGGTTGGGGACCTCGGGCTCCTGGCAGCCCTAAGTTCTTTCGTGTTCTTTTAAAAACTTTTTAAGTGATTGTAGGAAGAGGTGTTTTTTTTTTTTTTAAAGCCCTCTATGTTTCATCCAGAGAATGAGCCTAATACTTCCAGATGACTTAGATTTCCACACTTTACAGCCAAGTAGTGTTGCCAACTCCAGGTTGAGAAATTCCTGGAGATTCAAGGGCAGAGCCTTGTGGGACACCCCTGGCTTACTTCTATTGTGAGAACTGAGTTAGGGAAATGGTTCCTCTGTGTGTGTGTGTGTGTGTGTGTGAAGTGCTATCAAATTGCTTCTGACTTGTGCTGACTCTACAAATTAATGAGCCCCAAAGCATCTTACCATTACAAGCCTTACTCAGGACTTGCAAACTGAAGGCTGTGGCTTCTTTCATAGAGTCAATCCATCTCCTGTTGGGTCTTCCTCTTTTCCTGTTTGTCTTAACATTATAGTCTTTTTCAGTGACTCTTCTCATAATATGGCCAAAGTACAATAGACTCAGTTTAATTTCCATCTCTCTCTCTCTCTCTGTCTGTCTCTCTCTCTCATCTATCTATCCATCTGTGTATTCCACGCATCCATCCATAAGAACATAAGAGAGGTCATGTTGGATCAGGCCAATGGCCCATCCAGTTCAACACTGTGTCACACAGTGGCCAAAAAACCCAAGTGCCATCAGGAGGTCCACCAGTGGGGCCAGGACACAACCATGCATTCATCCATGCATCCACTCAACCTCCCACCCACCCATCCACTCATCCACCCACCCATCCATCCATCCATGCATCCACTCATCCACCCCCCAATCCATCCATCCATGCATCCACTCATCCACCCCCCAATCCATCCATCCATTCATTCATCCACCCACCCTTCCATCCATCCATCCATGCATGCATCCATCTATCCATCCATCCACTCAACCATCCTTCCACCTATCCATCCATCCATCCACTCATCCATCCACCCATCCATGCATGCATGCATCCACTCATCCACCCACCCATCCATGCATGCATCCATCCACTCACCCACCCACCCACCCAACCATCCATCCATCCATCCCTCCATCCATCCCTCCATCCATCCATCCACTCACCCACCCATCCACTCATCCATCCACCCACCCACCCATCCATGCATGCATGCATCCACTCATCCACCCACCCATCCATTCATGCATGCATCCATCCATCCACTCACCCACCCACCCATCCATCCACCCATGCATCCTTCCACTCAACCATCCTTCCACCTACCCACCCACCCATCCACTCATCCATCTCTATCCTCTAGTGTCAAGATGGAGAGAACTCTAACTGCCAGGTTATAAGTTGTGACATTCTTCCACAGGTTTCTTAACCTTGTTGATCACACTTTTCAAACCCACAGACCTCTGCCTGCCCCATAACTTCCAAATAACCCTTATCCATCAACCAGTATGTGCTACCCTAGGTTACCACAGTAAACAGCCCACATTCACCTGAAGTGACTGGAAACTGGAGAAAGCAAGACTCTTGACCCATCAAGGGAATCTGCAAACCCCTCACTGACCCAGATCACTATTAAACAGCTATTCCCCTCTGCCCCTCCTCCTCTCTTTGAAGGTTCTGAGGACCCTGACTTCACTGGCTTTCTCTCCTGACTGCCAGGATATGAATAGGATTTTCAGAGATTTATCTAACCCATCAGCTACACCAAGGTCCCCAACTTTGTTGAGCCTGCAGACACCTTTGGAATTCTGACATATCGTGAGAGTAACCACAAAATGGCTGCCATGCGATGTGGAACCAGCCACAAAATGGCTGCCACAGCTTACCTTCAATCACACAGTGAAGATACTTGTGCTGTTGGAGCAGCTGCTGCCAAAGAAATTTCATTAAAAATCTGCACAGTCAAATCTCTGCTGTGAAGTCAGAAGCATTCCTGGGCAAAAGCCCTACCTGGCCCAAGCTACTTTATAAGAACCCTTGTTGGGCACCAGGAAAGGTGTTGTTGGGTGCCAAGGCACACGTGGGTCCCACACCGAAGACCACTGAACTATATTGTCTTTTATCGTGCTGAGATCTATCTGTTCACCAAGTCTTTTAGTTCCTGAATCTTGGCTCTGGTCTTACCAGCGCTTTTTATGTAGCAGGAACTCCTTTGCATATTAGGCCACACATGCCTGATGTAGCCAATCCTCCAAGAGCTTACAGGGCTCTTAGTACAGGCCCTACTGTAAGCTCCAGGAGGACTGTCTCCATCAGGGGGCATGGCTTAATATGCAAAGGGTTCCTGCTACAAAAAAAGCCCTGTGTCTTACCTTTTTCATGGATCCAATTTCATCAGCTTCTCTTCTTAATAAAGCAAGTCCCATACTTCTGTTTTCGTTCCATAGTTTCTTACATCCAGATATGCATACTGAAGTGTTGGCATTATTGTTTCAGAACTGCCAGGGAACCTACGCCATGAATTTCACAGCCTTTCATTCACACCGGGAAGCTCTTAATGCAAGAAATCCCGCCAGCTTCAGCAGGTTTTCCTTCCTCAAGGTAGAACACTGGAGGCTGTGTGCATTTGATCATCAGGGGTAATCAGATCTGACAGCCTGGTGAACCCACAGCAGTGGTAGTCGCCCTCATCCTGACCAAGCCCATGTTCCCTACACATGTCTGGAACATAGTGATATCTAGGCCAGCAACTTTGTTAAAATTTAGGATGTGAATCTTTTGTGGCCACAGATTCCTACAGTTACTACTGGATGCTGTTGTGGCATTCTTGTACACACCACAGTGAACTGGTTTATCTCTAAGTTCAGGAGCAAAACAATATTGTTTTAGTATGAGGAAACAAGTTTAGAGGTCATAGAAGTGCCACCTCGGGTTGTCCTGCTTTCTAGGAAAATAATTTCAGAGGGCAGCCATCTTGGTCCGTGGTAGAACAGCTAGCTTCAAATCCAGTAGTACCTTAGAGACCAAAAGGTTTTGGGGGAATAAACTTTCAAGAGTCAAAGCTCTTTGGAGGTGCTGCTGGACTTGAAGTTAGCTATTCATCCACTTTCTCTCTCAAAAGGCCCATGAATATTACATTTTTGGATCCCTCAGTCCTAAGTAGAAACTGCAGCTGCTCCAACAGCAGTAGAATCTTCACTGCATGACTGACGGTAAACTGTGGCAGCCATTTTGTGACAGGTTCCACCTCACACGGCAGCCATTTTGTGGTTGCCCCCACCATGATATGTCAGAATTCTGAAGGTGCCCGTAGACTCAAAAAAGTTGGGGACTCCTAGTGTAGTTTATGATCTACAAAATGGGCCACTCTACCATGTCCTCTGTTTATCCCCAAATGCCCAAAGTAGCAACCCTGTGAAAATTGGACCAGGAACATTGGGCCTCAGAGAGCCTGTGGTGTGTACTGGTTAAGAGTGTTGATTTGTATCTGGGAAGGCCCAAGTTAAAATCACCATTCGTGCCATGGAAGCTCACTGGGTGACCTTGGGCCAGTCACAAACTCAGCTTAATCTTACCCACAGGAATGTTGTGAGGGTGAAATGAGGGATCAGAGAAAGATGTACACTGCTTTGGGACACCACAGGGGAGGAAGTTGAGTCATAAATGACTTAAATAATGCTGATATAGGGTTGCCAATTCCTAGTTGGGGGCAGAGGATCCCCCAGTTTAGAGGCCCTTCCCCTGCTTCAGTGTTATCAGAAAGCTGGGAGAGGGGAGGGAAATGTCTGCTGGGCACTCCATTATATCCTATGGAGATTAGTCTTCATAGGGTATAATGGAGAATCAAACCGTGGGTATCTGGGCTCTGGAGGGGCAGGTTTTTTTAGGTAGAAGTACAATATTTTCAGCATAACGTTTGGTGCCTGTCCTCAACCCCCTCCCCAAAACTTTCAAAAAAACAATGGTCCAGGGGGTCCAATTCTATGAGCCCCAAAAGAAGGTGCCCCTATTCTCTGTTATTTCCAATGGAAGGAAAGCATTTAAAAGGACTGTAGTGTGATGGTCAGAACTCCCTTCAGAGATCAATCATGCTTGTCACAAATATCCCCAGATATTTCCTGAGTTGGACCTAGGGTTGCAAAGTCCCTCCGCCGCTGCGTCAGTTTTCTTGTGCGCACGAGGTGTGTGTGGCATGATGCTGTCACCTGGAAGTGATGTTATCACGCCGGGGATGCCACACTGGGGACGTCCTATGACTTGTGACAAAACTCTACGGTACCATAGAGTTTCACCGTGACTCCTAGAGCATCACACCAGGGACACTCTAGGATTTGCAGTCAAACTCTATGGTACCATAGAATTTTCACCACGCGTCCTAGAGTGTCCCAGATGCAATGCCTCAGGCACAATAATGTCACTTCTGGGTGACATCATGTCAAGAATGGCACACAGCGACAGGGCTCAAACCTGGCAACCCTACCTGCTGCGTGTGTTTGCGGCGGACACTCTCTTTGCGTTTCTTTCTGCAGAACCCAAGGGGGTTTTTCCCCATCCAGGAATCTTGATGTACAGTATGCCAGCATGCTCAATATAACCCATGAAAATTTGCTAGCCTGCTGTGGGGGACCGGAGATTTCCCAGTATTGCACTTGATCTCCAGACCACAGAGATCAGTTCCCCTGGAGAGAACGGGTGCTTTGGAAGGTGGAGCTTATCACACCGTACCCTGGTGAGATCCCCCCCTCCCCAATCCCTAACCCCACCAGGGCTCCACCCACCTCCCCCATTTTTAGATGTTCCCTAACCCGCAGATGGCAACGCGGATGCCGACTGTCTTTAAGTAACGAACTGAAAGGTAAACAAAATGGTATAGATGTCACATTTAAGATAAAGTAGAGCTCCTGCACGTGTTTACAGTCCGTTCGACTATCATTAGCATTCCCTGTGATGCCAAATGCATGCAGAATATGTTGCATTTGTCAAACCGAACCGGTATATGCATTATGTATATTTGAACAACCTGACATTTTTCCGAGCCTTCATTGTAGCTCTGCCATGTACAATTTATTAACATTTCTGAAACATTCTGCGCTGCGAGATTTCTATGCCATGTTGCTAAAACTGCTGTTTTCTCGCCATTCTTTTGACTTTAAATATTTATTAATTTTAAAAATGCTTTTGTTAAAGCATGTATACCCCTCTCGTTCTCGTGCTCAAGGCATTCCACATATGCTCCGCAGATTTACTGTAACTCTTTTCAGCACAACGTAGACATTTTTTTCTGAATTTCCTTTCTTTTCTTTTCTTTTTTTAAAAAAAAATAAGTGGAAACTTCCACATATGTGGTTGCAACAATATACTAAGTACTGATTTCCATTTGCTTATTGTGGTTATGAAAGCCAGTGCGACAGCAACCATATATACTTGTAGTTTCTTGAAAGAAGGTGAAGAAAAAGAAGAAGAAGATGATGATGATGACGATTTTGGATTTATATCCCACCATCCCCTCCGAACCTCAGATTCTCAGAGCAGCTCACAGTCCCCTTTACCTTTCTCCCCCACAAGAGACACCCTGTGAGGTAGGTGAGGCTGAGAGGGCTCTCACAGCAGCTGCACTTTCAAGGACAACCTCTGCCAGAGCTATGGTTGACCCAAGGCCATTCCAGCAGGTGCAACTGGAGGAGTGGGAATCAAACCCGGTTCTCCCAGATAAGAGTCCACACACTTAACCACTACACCAAACTGGCGTAGGGTGGGGGGGGTGTGAATAAAAATATTTTTTAAAGTGATGCCCATCAGTATGAAGCACTGGGAGAAATATCTCCAGTTTCCTTCCCTTTCGCAAATGGTGCAGCTGTATTTTTGAACGACAGTGACATTTTATGTTCTCATGTCCATGCACGTTGAGAAGTGAGAAAATGGAATGTCAGCACAGAATAAAAATGCAACCACACAATATGCTTAGCCTTCCTTCATTAGTCAGCTGCTACCAGGGCCCGCTAGTGTTGCCAAGTCCAATTCAAGAAATATCTGGGGACTTAGGGGGTGGAGCCAGGAGACATTGGGGCGGAGCCAGAAGCAAGGGTGTGACAAGCATAATTGAACTCCAAGGGAGTTCTGGCCATCACATTTAAAAGGACAGCACACCTTTTTAAATGCCTTCCTTCCATAGGAAATAGGGGCACCTTCTTTTGGGACTCATAGAATTGGACCCCCTGGTCCAATCGTTTTGAAACTTGGGGGGTATTTTGGGGAGAGGCACTAGATGCTATACTGAAAATGTGGTGCCTCTACCTCAAAAAACAGCCCCCCCCAGAGCCCCCGATACCTCCAGTTCAATTCCCCATTATACCCTATGAGAACCGATCTCCACATAGGGAATAATGAAGTGCTCAGCAGACATTTCCTCTCCCCCCACCCCCTCCGTTTCTGGCAACTCTGAAGTGAGGGATTGGCCTCTCTACTCACGAGTTGCTGCCAGCTTCTTCAAAATAACGGAGACACACCATCCCAAGAGGAAGCCTTTCCAATTGGAGACTGAAGCCTCCGGAGGTGGAAAGTCACATGATGGCTATGGGGGCAGGGCTTCCCCCCCCCACCGGCCAGCTGACTGGGGGCAGGAAGGAGCTGGGGAAAGCAGAAGAATCCCCGCTGGGACCTGGGGATTGGCAAGCCTAGGGCCAACCCTAGACTGCTGGTACCCTAGGCCAGGCTAACCTCTGATGCCCCCCCCAGCACTGATAACATCACCAAGTCACATGGGGGCACCCAATTTGGTGCCCCCAGAAGCCCAGCACCCTAGGCAATCACCTATTATGCCTAGGGGCAGGGCCGGTGCTGGTTGCTACCCACAATGGAAGAGAGGGGCTGAGTACAGATGGGCAGCTTGAGCGGCAGCCTCCCAGCTCAGAAAAAAAGCCAGCACAGTCTGAGGTGACCCAGGACGGTCAGACAGCGTGCGCCCCACTGCCAGAAGAGAGGTGGGCTGCATGCACTCCATAGGAATGGTCAGACCGCTCAAGTGCATGGGAAGTGCTTCCCTAGCACTCCATAGCTGTTCAGATGGCCGGGAAAGGTGACAGGGAAGTGCTTTGGAGATTACTAAGTGGTAGCTTTTTAAGAGAGGCACTGGAGAACGACAGAAGGGTAGGAGTGAGACAGGACTCAATTGTTCACATTTGAATGTGCAATTCAAATCTGGTTAAGTTAGTCACAAGTTCTCACAGAGCTGTTCCTCTCAAAAGCAGTTTCTGTCAGAGCTCTCTCAGCCCCACCTAGCTCTATTGTGGGGAGGGGAAGAGAAAGGATATTGTAAGCCGCTCTGAGACTCTCTTAGGTAGTAAAGGGCAGGGTATAAATCCAATCTCTTCTCTTCTTCTTTTAATCTGGTTTTTCCAGTTTTTAGCAACCTTTTAATGCTGAATTTTAATGTTTTCATACACTTGTTTTACGGCATTAAGCCTTCTTCTGTACATCTCCCAGAGTCCAGAGCAACCTGGGATAGGGTGATTAATAAATCAAACTAGATCGTTCTTCTTGTTGTAATAATAACCTGCTATACACATTTGACTGAAGTACTGATTACACAAAAGAAAAAAAAAACCTAATGATGTAATACAGCATCATGAATCACGAGAAAGTGCTTAAGATTTCAAAACATTTAACAATTCAGTTTGTTACAGAAATGCCATTTTATATAAACCTGAACACTCCTGCTTGGGAAATACCTGGAGATTTGGTGGCAGAGCTGCGGGACGGTAAGATTTGGAAGGAGAGGGACGAGGGTTTTTTTTGTAGCAGGAGCTCCTTTGCATATTAGGCCACACACCCCTGGTGCAGCCAATCCTCCAAGAGCTTGCAGGGCTCTTATTACAGAACCTACTCTAAGCTCCAGGAGGATTGGCTACATCAGGGGGTGTGGCCTAATATGCAAAGGAGCTTTTGATACAAAAAAAAAAAAGTCCTGAGAGGGACCAAAACAGGGGGTAATGCCATCAGGTCAAGTAGGCACCGGCCTATGAGACCCCATGCCTTTAAGGGCCCCACACTGGCTTTCCCTCCCGGTTTTCCCTGGTTGTTAATGTTTTGTTTTGTGTAATAAAACGGGTTTATTAAAATTGTCGGTAGGTAAAATTAAAAACGTATCAGGAGATAATTTGTGAGGGTGACCCCGTGATTCTGACTGCCTAGGGGGCCTCCACAGGGTTTAATCCGGCACTGAATGCCATTCAGTCGCCCCTCCCCCTGCATAGCAGCCATTTTCTCCGGGGGAACTGATTTCTGTCATCTGGAGATCACTTGTAATTCCGGTGATTTCCAACCCCCATCTGCCGACTGGTAATCCCATGAATATAGCCGATGCATTATTAAATCATTCCAACCATCTCAGACTGCTAATGGTGACTGAGGAGAGGCAGGAGGAGGGTTAGTATGCTCAAGGAATGAGTTCCAGCGGTGGGAGGGGTGCTTCGGACTCTTGTTTGATCTCTCTTTGATTTCATCTGGCGGGATGGTTTTGCTCAAAGAGCTGAGTTGCAGGCACGTTCCTGCTTGCTAGTTGCATTTAGACGGAGGGGGAAAAACGGGCAACGTTATCATGGCAAGTGGGGGGGTTGTTAGAAAAAGCCCAGCATGAACTCATCTACATATCAGGCCACTGCCCATGACATCACCATTGTATCATACAGGGCTTTTTTGTAGACAAAGCCTAGCAGGAACTCATTTGCATATTAGGCCACATCCCTTGGCATCACCATTGTTTCACACAGGGCTTCTTCGGTAGAAAAATTCCATCAGGAACTCATTTGCAAATTAGGTCATACCCTCTGACATCACCATTATTTCACACAGGGCTTCTTTGGTAGAAAAAACCGAGCAGGAATTTATGTGTGTATTAGGTCACACCCCGATGCCACTGTGGTTTTACACAGGGCCTTTTTTTTTGTATTAAAAGCCCAGCAGGAACTCATGTGTATATAAGGTCACACCCCCTGACATCACCATTGTTTCACATAGGGCTTCTTCGGTAGAAAAATTCCAGCAGGAACTCATTTGCATATTAGGCCACACACCCCTGACATCACCATCATTTCACGCAGGGAATTTTTGTAGAAAAAGCCCAACGTGAACTCATCTGCATATTAGGCAACACCCCCTGGCATCACCATTGTTTCACTCAGGGTTTTTTTGGTAGAAAAAGCCCATCAGGAACATATTTGCATATTAGGCCACACCCCCTGATGCCAAGCCAGCTGGAACTGCGTTCCTGTTTGTTCCTGCTCCCCAAAAAAAAAACCCTGATTGCAAGTGAGATGGATGAAGTGGAACTGCTGGCCTGTGGTGTGGGGCCCTGGGACTGTGAATAGGTATTGTCCAATTCTGTCACCCTTCCACAAATACCTTTTATTGGGGATTGTTCTGTGCATCTGGTTTTATCTTGTCTGGTTGGGATGGAGGCTGTACTGCAAAGATCCTTTTCTCTGTTGCGCTGGATAGAGATGAAGTCCCAGAGGAGCTGCGGGGCAAAGGAGAAGACAACTTGAGAGGAAAGGGAGACGATCACATGAAGTGGTTTGTAAGGCAGACATTTTAAAAAAAAATTAAATTAAATTAAATTGATGTCTGCTAGCTACAGTGAATACCAGTGACAGGAAGGAACATCAGAGGAAGGCCCTAGCCTCTATGTCTTCTTGTTGGCCCTCCAGGGGAACTGGTTGGCTACTGTGTGAGACAGGATGCTGGACAAGATGGACCACTGGTTTGATCCAACAAGGCTCTTCTGATGTTCTTATGAAGGCCTCAGCCTCTCTGCCCTGTTGTTGGCCCTCCAGGGGAACTGGTTGGCCACTGCATGAGACAGGATGCTGGACTAGATGGCCCACTGGTCTGATCCAGCAGGGCTCTTCTGATGTTCTTATGAAGGCCTCGACCTCTCTGCCCTGTTCTTGGCCCTCCAAAGGAACTGGTTGGCCACTGCATGAGACCAGATGCTAGACTAGATGGACCACCAGTCTGATCCAGCAGGGCTCTTCTGATGTTCTTAGGAAGGCCTCGGTCTCTCTGCCCTGTTGTTGGCCCTCCAAAGGAACTGGTTGGCCACTGCATGAGACCGGATGCTAGACTAGATGGACCACCAGTCTGATCCAGCAGGGCTCTTCTGATGTTCTTATGAAGGCCTCAGCCTCTCCGCCCTGTTGTTGGCCCTCCAGAGGAACTGGTTGGCCACTGCATGAAACAGGATGCTGGACTAGATAGACCACAAGCCTGATCCATCAGGGCTCTTCTGATGTTCTTGTGTCCATGCATAAATGCTACAAAATTAATATAATGTTAAGTATTAGATATTTGTATATAAAATTTGATGTCATCAAAGTCAGGTATTTTTAGATGATCCAGAGGCAAAGGGAAGACTTTCTGACTAGCTAAAGACTGATGTCTTCATTGTTCATCTTGCACGGAGCTCCCAGAAGATGAAACCCTGATGAAATAACTCGGTCGACCCTTTTATTTTATACCAGCTGGGGGATGTATGGAAGAAGTGGAGGCAACTGATACCAGCAGCTGCAGAACTGGAGTTTGTTTTTAGTCTGTTATATTGTTTTTAGATTGTACATTGTTTTATTGTATGTATCTGATTTTAATGACCCCCGTGGCGCAGAATGTTAAAGCTGCAGTACTGCAATCTTAAGCTCTGCTCACAACCTGAGTTAGATCCCGGTGGAAGCTGGGTTCAGGTAGCCCGCTCCAGGTTGATTCAGCTTTCCATCCTTCCGAGTTCGGTAAAATGAGTACCCAGTTTGCTGGGGTGGGGGGGGTGTAGATATCTGGGGAAGGCAATGGCAAATCACCCCGTAAAAAGTCTGCTGTGAAAACGTGAAAGCAACGTCACCCCAGAGTCAGAAACGACTGGTGCTTGCCCAGGGGATTACCTTTACCTTTTTAAAAAAATCTGATTTTAACCTTGTATTATTGACTGTTACCCTCTCAGAGCCCATTTGGGAAAGGGTGGGCTATAAATAAAAAATAACCAATCAGTCATTCAATCAGTTAATCAATCTGAGGTATAATAAGTGAGCTCTAAGCAATCCAAAGGAGAGTTATACTCTTCTATTGATTTAGGATTGCACTGTTAGAATAATATGTTTTGTTGTTGTTAAGTCGCACAGTCAAATCAGACTCTTTGCGACCCCATGGACAAAGTCACGCCAGGCCCTCCTGTCTTCCACCATCCTCCGAAGTCTGCTCAAATTCATGTTCGTTACATCAGTAACGCTGTCCAGCCATCTCCTCTTTTGCCGTCCCCTTCTTCTTTTGCCTTCTGTCTTTCCTAGCATCAGGATCTTCTCCAGTGAGTGCTCCCTTCTCATTTGGTGGCCAAAGTATTTGAGCTTCAGCTTCAGCATCTGACTTTCCAGGGAACAGTCAGGGTTGATTTCCCTTAGGACTGAGTGATTTGATCTTCTTGCAGTCCAAGGGACTCTCAAGATTCTCAATAATATGTTACTGTGTTGATATTAAATAAATAAAATTCTGCAAATGGAGGAGAATATTACAGTATCACAAAACACCAAAAAGAGAAGAATCAAGAGGACAGAATGCAACAGAGTCTAAATTACCACATATCTAATTCTGACCTATGCCAAATGAGAATTACCTCAAAGTTTGGTGTGTCCTCCTTGTGCGTCATGCAAGGTTACCAGTACCCCCTCCCCAGCCACTGGCAGGGAATGGGAGCGAAGGGTTGCTGCATCCAGCTTGTGAAATTCCTGGAGGTTTGGGAATAGGGTTGCCAAGTTGAATTCAAGAAATATCTGGGGACTTTGGGGGCGGAACCAACAGCAAGGTTGTGACAGGCATCATTGAACTCCAAAGGGAATTGTGGCCATCACATTTAAAGGGACCGCACACCTTTTAAATGCCTTCCCTCCATTGGAAATAATGAAGGATAGGGGCACCTTCTTTTGCGGGTTATAGAATTGGATCCCCTGGTCCAATCCTTTGGAAACTTCGGGGGTGTTTTGAGGAGAGGCACTGGATGCTATTCTAAAAAGTTGGGGTTTCTACCTCAAAAAAAGCCCCCCCCCCCCGAGTCCTGGGTCCACTGACAGATCCACTGTTATGACGTTCCATGACCTTTTAGAGCAGTTTGTGCAGTTCGTGGTGATTTGTGGGTGGAGCAGGAAGTAGAGGTTCAAAGGGACTCAGAATCCCTTTCAACCTCTGCTTTCCGTGCCCTGCAAGAGCCACAAAAGCAGCTGAGCGGCTGGGAGGTGCTCCCTGCTGCTCACCTGTTTTGAGCTGTCTTGCGAAGTCGCTTTAACGCTGCGCAAGACAGCATGAAAAAGCAGCTGCACAGCGGGGAGGTGTTCCCCACGGTGCAGCTGTTTTCAGGCTGCCTTCGACAGAACCTGACTGCACAAGACAGTCTAAAACACCTGCACAGCAGGGAACGCTGCCCCACCACACAGATATTTCCAGCTTTCTGCAAATCCCATTTAAAGAGACTGTAGTCCCATTCAACGGGGTTCGGCGGGCCAAGAACCATGCATCTGTTTGGTTCCTCCTGGTTCAGTTAGTGGCTCGGTTCATGGTTCAGCCCCCCCAGAAGAAGAAAAAGAAGAAGAAGACTGCAGATTTATAATCCGTCCTTCTCTCTGAACCAGAGTCTCAGAGCGGCTCGCAGTCTCCTATATCTTCTCTCCCCACAACAGACACCCTTTGAGGTGGGTGGGGCTGAGAGGGCTCTCGCAGCAGCTGCCCTTTCAAGGACAACTCCGGAGAAAGCTATGGCTGACCCAAGGCCATTCCAGCAGCTGCAAGTGGAGGAGAGGGGAATCAAACCCGGTTCTCCCAGATAAGAGCCTGTACACTTAACCACTACACCAAACTGATGTAGCCAATCCTCCTGGAGCTTACAGTAGGCCCTGTACTAAGAGCTCTCTAAGCTCTTGGAGGATTGGCTACATCAGGGGGGCGTGGCCTAATATGCAGAGGAGCTCTTTCTAGAAAAAGAGCCCTGTTTGTGTATATGTGTGTGTGTGTGTGAGTATGTATGTATGTATATATTTCAAGTGCATAGGTGAGTGGGCTCATGAGCATAACCATAAAATGAATGGGGGGAAAAAAGAAACGCGCACAGCAGCCGTCTGATTGTGCCAAGTCGGCCTGGGGACAGGAATGGGAATGGCTTCTGGGGGGGCAGGTGGATGGTTCAGGATGGTTCTTTCTGAGCCAGCTCAATTTGGGATGCCTCCCTTGTGCCCCAAAATGCCCGTCTGTTAGCAGCCACATGTAAGAGCCCCGTGGCGCAGAGTGTTAAAGCTGCAGTACTGCAGTCCTAAGCTCTGCTCACGACCCGAGTTCGATCCCAGGCGGAAGCTGGGTTTTCAGGTAGCCGGCTCGAGGTTGACTCAGCCTTCCATCCTTCCGAGGTCGGTAAAACGAGTCCCCAGCTTGCTGGGGGGAAAGTGTAGATGACTGGGGAAGGGAATGGCAAACCACCCCGTAAAAAAAGTCTGCCATGAAAACGTGAACGCAAAGTCACCCTAGAGTTGGAAATGACTGGTGTTTGCACAGGGGACTACCTTTACCTTATAAGAACCCGGTAGCGCAGAGTGGTAAAGCTGCAGTACTGCCGTCGGAGCCCTCTGCTCACAACCTGAATTTGATCGCAGTGGAAGCTGGGTTCAGGCAGCCGGCTCAGGTTGACTCAGCCTTCCATCCTTCCGAGGTCGGTAAAATGAGTACCCAGCTTGCTGGGGGGGGGGGAGTGTCGAGGACTGGGGAAGGCAATGGCAAACCACCCCGTAAAAAGTCTGCCGTGAAAATATTGTGAAAGCGACGTCACCCCAGAGTCGGAAACGACTGGGGCTTGAACAGGAGACCTTTCCTTTCCAAGCAGCCACATGGGAAAAATAAGATGCTCCCTTCAGGTCTTTGCAGATCTCCGACTTGTTTATAAATGAAGATCATTCTGGCTGCTCCCAGAATCAGCAACAACAAAAACACCACGAGATTCATAGAAACAACTTTTGAATATAATGCCGGAGAATAAATTCACTAAAGTACAAATGAACCTGTTGGCAATGTTAGAGTGTCACTCGGTAGCTCCTAAACGCTCTTCACAATCTCTACCGCCCCCCAAACGCATGCGAACACTCAAATACTGAGTAGAACTTTGGTGCCCTGAATTTTGACTCCTCGCTGGTTTTTATGTGCTCAAATGGCTAATTACTCCATGCCTAAAGCCACGGCCAACATTTCTAAATCTTTCATAATGCACTTAACGAGAACATATTCATGCGTTCCCAGTCATGTGCTTATGAAAATTTACCCACTACCTATTCAGCAATTTCTTTCTAGATTGGCTGCATGTTGTCTCCTGAGCTTGTCCAAAAATATTAAACCTAACTGTACTCAGTGGCTTCATTCACTTAAACCTCTCATTTAGAAGTTCTTCATTTCAGAGTGAAGAAGAAACCTCTCATATTGCAAACAAACAAACAAATCTTATTTTCTGTTGCAACTTTTTAAGAAGAAGATATTAGATATTATATCCCGCCCTATACTCTGAATCTCAGAGTCTCGGAGCAGTCACAATCTGCTTGCCCCACCCCCCAACAGACACTCTCCCAGAAGCTGCCCTTTCAAGGACAACTCCTATGAGAGTTATGACTAAACCCAAGGCCATTCCCGCAGGTGCAAGTGGAGGAGTGGGGAATCAAACCCGGTTCTCCCAGATAAGAGAGCTCCGGCTGACCCAAGGCCATTCCAGCAGCTGCAAGTGGAGGAGTGGGGAATCCAACCCGGTTCTCCCAGATAAGAGAGCTCTGGCTGACCCAAGGCCATTCCAGCAGCTGCAAGTGGAGGAGTGGGGAATCAAACCCGGTTCTCCCAGATAAGAGAGCTCTGGCTGACCCAAGGCCATGCCAGCAGCTGCAAGTGGAGGAGTGGGGAATCAAACCCGGTTCTCCCAGATAAGAGAGCTCTGGCTGACCCAAGGCCATTCCAGCAGCTGCAAGTGGAGGAGTGGGAAATCAAACCCGGTTCTCCCAGATAAGAGTCCATGCACTTAACCACTGCACCAAACTGGCTCTCAAAAGGTTTATAGTAAAAACAATTACAAATGACATGAAAACTGGTGACGCTGCAGGTGGTCAAAAGCTTAATTTGCTTCCTCTTGCTTTCCTAAGTTAATTTCCCCTGCCAGTGTACTGTTGTTTAATGGTGCGAATTTTCGGATTTGTGGTCTGGAAAAGGGAGGTTCGATGTGCTGATGGAATATGAGTTACGCATTCCAGTAGCAGCACAACAGTTGCAGGAAATATTTGGGTTGTGTTACCTGGAGGTGGGAAGCGCAATCAAGTCACAACTGACTTATGGCAACCTCCACAGGGCGGGGGGGGGGGGCAAACTCGCTTTATTTAAGAGCCACACAGAATAAATGTCAGATGTCTGAGAGCCACAAGACATGAACGTCAGATGTTTGAGAGCTGCAAGACAATGAAGGGAGGGAGGGAGGCAGGCAGGCAGGCAGGCAGGCAGACAGACAGACAGACAGACAGACAGACAGATAGATAGATAGATAGATAAAATTTATACCCCGCCCTTCACTAGCCAAAGGAGTCTCAGAGTGGCTTACACTCTCTTTTCCCTTTCCCTCTCCACAAGAGACACCCTGTGAGGTTGGTGGAGCTGAGAGAACGGCACTTGAGAGAACAGCTCTGAGAGAACTTGTGACGGACCCAAGGCCATTCCAGCAGCTGCAGGTGAAGGAGTGGGGGATCAAACCCGGTTCTCCCAGATAAGAGTCCGTGAACTTAACCTCTAAACTGGCTCTCCTGATTTAATCCTCACATGTTCTCCAGCATTGCCGTCCTGATAACACGAATTGCGAAATATGCAGGGATCCGTAAGAACTTGTGCTTGTTTTGTCTTGCATGTGTTTTTTCTGCATATTTTCTGCCTACTGGTGCAGCCATTCTTGTTTACATCAGCCCCTACCCAGCCCTGGAACCCGGACGGTTTCCCCAACGCCCTATGGTTATGTCCCTGCTCAAACACTGCTTCCCCCACCCCAAAAAACCAAGAAAATTTAAAAGTTTAATTACTAATGCCTCTACACCGGCAACTGAAAATGCCCAAGAAACTCAAAAAGTGATAAGCAATTGTGGCCCACCATTTCATGCCATTCTTCAATGAAAAAATGCAGCATCTGTAACTACGAAAAACCAACTGCTGTGGGCTGCTCTCTCCTGCGCACGCCACCCATGTCGGGTGAATATTATATAGAAGGTTGTTTGGATTCCATGCTGGGCTTTTTGTGGGCGTCGTTACCCCCCCCTCCCTCCTTACCGAAAGCGGGTCCCGGAGATAATTGTTCCTGTCTGCGTGGCATGCCAGTTTGATCAATAGACTGCTCAAGCATGTGCAGTCGGGCCCGCCTTTTGCAACCTAATTAGCAGCTGCTCAGAGATGGGAAACAGGTGCGGATCCAGGCACCGGCCAGGGAAGGCTGCCTGTAATTAACAAGGAAAAAAGGGGTCAGATATTGGGAAGAATATCAAATCGGAGCCCGCTGGGGACTCCACGCTGGCCTCCGAGGCCCAGTCACCTGAGATCTTAGGCATGCTAATGTAAATTATGCACGCTTTCAAACAACACGGTTGCATAATGAGTTGGCAGCCGGGCAGTGACGGGTGTTTTTCCCCGGCTTAGTCCGACCGTGGAAAACAGAACGGATTTCAATATTCGCACCGTGTTGCCTTTTTGCTTGGCAAACAGCAACACCCTGCCATCAGGAGATACAGATTAAGGGGAGCAGGGGGGAGGGGTGGAAATTACCCATTAACTTTTTTCCTCCTTTCCCAAAGAACGGATTACCTTTTACTAACAAGTGCCTCGCAGTGGGAATTTCCTGATGCTAAATAGCCGTTATCTTTGTTTTTGGTACAATTGCTGTCCCAGTAATTAGCCCTCCTTATTATGTTTTGTTAAGTTGATAGCTACTGGGAAATTCCAGTTGATAGGCCACTGGGAAATTCCCTTGCGCTGCACAGGAAGACACAGAAAGCTTGCGCTGGTTCATTCCAATGGGCTGGGCAGACGAGAAATGCTCTATGTGTATTTTTTGTCACCCACACATACTATGTATAATCAACATTAATTATCTGCCCCATGCATATTATTAAGTACAGTAAAATTAATGAATATAGATTAGAAACTATAATTCACATAATATTCACTACCATGTGAATATTATTAAAAACAATAATTTAATGATAGACAACTATAAGATAAATAATATAGAATAAATATTCATGCTTGATAGACTATTTACTGAATTACGTACATATAAGGAGAACCCCTCAACCCGCCCACCCTCTCATTCTATTACCAGCGTCAAGGACAGGATATGCTGTCGACCCCACACGGCTTTTTCCGAGGCCTCTGGTTCTGCTACGTCAGGTTCATTTAACTACGACGGACTAGTCCTACTGGGGAGTGTGTCTTCTTGAAACCATGATCTTCAGGATAAATCCACCTTGCTTTACTTGGCACCTGGAAAGAAAGAGGAGGAGGAGAAGATGATGATATTGGATTTATATCCTGTCCTATAATCTGACTCTCAGAGCGGTCACAAGCTCCTTTGCCTTCCCCCCCACAACAGACACCCTGTGAGGTGGGTGGGACTGAGAGAGCTTTCCCAGAAGCTGCCCTTTCAAGGACAACTCCTTTGAGAGCTATGGCCAACCCAAGGCCATTCCAGCAGCTGCAAGTGGAGGAGTGGGGAATCAAACCCGGTTCTCCCAGATAAGAGAGCTCTGGCTGACCCAAGGCCATTCCAGCAGCTGCAAGTGGAGGAGTGGGGAATCAAGCCCGGTTCTCCCAGATAAGAGAGCTCTGGCTGACCCAAGGCCATTCCAGCAGCTGCAAGTGGAGGAGTGGGGAATCAAACCCGGTTCTCCCAGATAAGAGAGCTCTGGCTGACCCAAGGCCATTCCAGCAGCTGCAAGTGGAGGAGTGGGGAATCAAACCTGGTTCTCCCAGATAAAAGTCCGCACACTTAACCACTACACCAAACTGGCTCTCAAAGTCCTAAATGTTGGGAAGATTGTAAACAAGTTGGGACATACAGGGCTTTTTTTGAGCAGGAACGCACAGGAATGCAATTCCACCTGGCTTGGTGTCAAGGGGTGTGGCTTAATAGGCAAATGAGTTCCTGCTGGGTTTTGTCTACAAAAAAGCCCTGTGTGAAACAATGGTTATGTCAGGGGGTGTGACCTAGTATGCAAATGAGTTCCTGCTGGGCTTTCTCTACCCAAAAAAAGCCCTGGGGACATATATCCATTGTCTTTATGCCAATAAAGGCTAACTTGAGCTATGCATTGTTGTTGGCCCTGTGAAAAAAATACAAACATTCTGGAAGGAAGCATTATCCCAAATTAAATTGGTATCTGGGTGTTGCATTCCACTTAGACCTGAAATCTTATTGCTGAACTATTGGTCTCAAGGAACATACCCAAGGAACAAAGACCTAATAGATACAATGATTGCAGCTAAAAGGTAAAGGTAGTCCCCTGTGCAAACACCAGTCGTTTCCGACTCTGGGGTGATGTTGTTTTCACAACATTTTCATGGCAGACGTTTTACGGGGTGGTTTGCCATTGCCTTCCCCAGTCCTCTACACTTCCCCCCCCCCCCGCAAGCTGTGGACTCATTTGTCCGACCTTGGAAGGACGGAAGGCTGAGTCAACCTTAAGCCGGCTACCTGAACCCAGCTTTCGCCGGGATCGAACTCAGGTCATGAGCAGAGGGCTCCGACTGCAGGACTGCAGCTTTACCACTCTGCGCCATGGGGCTCACTGCAGCTACCAGAACATTAATTGCCACCAAACGGAAAACTAAGCAGCACCAATGGTATTGCAAGTGGTGAGATCAATATATAATGGAGAATATTTCAGATAGAATCCATAGAGCAATGCCATTTCCTAAGCAAACTAACTTTACTGAGAAATGGTGTACGCTTACTATACTACTGGGTAAACTAAAAAATTATACCACTCGCTTGGACACAGCTGCAGATATGCCTATAAAAATTGCTTTTCTAGGACCGGAAATGTTATCTTTGTTACAAATACATTTTGTTGGTCTGTCCAGACCGCCGGCTCAGGGAGGCAGCATGCTGACCCAGAAGTGAGCCAGTGGAAAGGGAGGGACGGTGGCTCAGTGGTAGAGCATCTGCTTGGGAAGCAGAAGGTCCCAGGTTCAATCCTCGGCATCTCCAAAAAAGGGTCCAGGCAAATAGGTGTGAAAAACCTCAGCTTGAGACCCTGGAGAGCTGCTGCCAGTCTGAGAAGACAATACTGACTTTGATGGACCCAGCGTCTGATTCAGTAGAAGGCAGCTTCATATGTTAATATGTTTGGGGAGGGATGGTAGCTCAGTGGTAGAGCATCTGCTTGGGAAGCAGAAGGGCCAAGGTTCAATCCCCGGCATCTCCAAAAAAGGGTCCAGGTAAATAGGGGTGAAAAACCTCAGCTGGAGAGCCGCTGCCAGTCTGAGTAGACAATACTGACTTTGATGGACCTAGGGTCTGATTCAGTAGAAGGCAGCTTCATATGTTAATATGTTTGGGGAGGGATGGTGGCTCAGTGGTAGAGCATCTGCTTGGGAAGCAGAAGGGCCCCGGTTCAATCCCCGGCATCTCCAAAAAAGGGTCCAGGCAAATAGGTGTGAAAAACCTCAGCTTGAGACCCTGGAGAGCCGCTGCCAGTCTGAGTAGACAAGACTGACTTTGATGGACCCAGCGTCTGATTCAGTATAAGGCAGCTTCATATGTTCATATGTTCACCTCGGAGCGTTCAGATGGCCCGTGGAATAGGGACAGGCTATGGGTTCCCTGGGGGAGCATCCAGAGAGCTCTTGTGCCCCATCCACCACTCCCTGGTTGCTTTGCAAGTGGTACCTTTTCCAGTTGATCCTTTTGCCGGTTGGGATGGGGTGAGGGCGGGAGCAGGATGGCAGGCAGATGTGCGTTGTGTGGAGGGGATTTTTTTTGGTGTGTGCACACACCTACCGTCCCTGGGGGCAGCTTTTGTTGCCCATCTGGACACAGCCTACATAAAGCTAATTTACTGTGTATTGACCGTTGCCTGTGCAATTCTAATCTCAACTTTAATAAAATCAATTTTTATTTTTTAAAAAATAAAGAGCCATTCTGTAATGGAGACAGGGCTATACTATAATTCAGTCCCTTGACTTGGATTGCCCTGGCTAGCCCAATCTCATGAGATCAGGGGAGCTAAGCAAGTTCAACCCTGGTCAGTACATGGATGGGAGACCACCAAAGAAGACTGAGACGGTTATGAAGAGGTAGGCCATGGAAAACTACTAGGGATGGGCATGGTCCAAGAAAACATGGCTTGGTTCATGGCTTGTAGCGTGTTTAGCCACCAAGTGAAATGAACATATGAACATATGAAGCTGCCTTCTACTGAATCAGACCCTTGGTCCATCAAAGTCAATGTTGTTTACTCAGACTGGCAGTGGCTCTCCAGGGTCTCAAGCTGAAGTTTTTCACACCTATTTGCCTGGACCCTTTTAGTTGGAGATGCTGGGGATATTCTTCATTGTTATCTCCACACCCAAATATTTTACCTTAGAGGTAACTTCACAACCCGTTAGCTTCTGCAGTTCCTTTTGTTTGCTTACTTGCGTATTTTTACGTAGCAGTTTTGATTTCTTTATTAATATAAAGTCCCGCCAGTTCTCCATATTCTTGTATTATAACTAACAACAAAGGTGTTACTTGTATGGGATTTTCATTTATAAAATTATATCATCTGCAAATGCCCTATATTTATAAGTAAATCCTTTTACTTTTAATCCTTCTATTTCTTTGTCTTCTTGGATTTGCATCAGTAAGATTTCAAGAGTCATTATAAACAACAGTGGGGAAAGCGGACAGCCTTGTCTTGTACCTTTGCTAATTGTCATATCTTCTGTAAGATCTGCATTTATACATAAGCTTGCACGTTGTTCAGTATATAAAGTTTTCCCCCAACTCCATTTTCTCCATTACTGCAAACATAAACTCCCAGTTTAAATTATCAAATGCTTTCTCTGCATCCGCAAAGAATAATGCAACTTCCTTTTCTGGATGCCTTTCATAATATTCCACTATATTTACAACAGTTCTAATATTGTCTCTTATTTGCCTTTTGGGAAGAAACCCTGCTTGATCCTCCTTAATAAAATTTATCAAATGATGTTTAAGCCGTTCTGCCAATATTCTTGTATATATTTTATAATCATTATTTAATAGTGAAATTGGTCTATAACTTTTTACATTCGTGACATCTCTATCTTCTTTTGGAATCAACGAAATAACAGCTTCCTTCCATGTATTTGGTATTTCCCCTTTCATTCTTATAATGTTCATCAATTTCTGACGTTTCAGTATTAATTCGTCTTTGAAGATTTTATAAAATTTAGCTGTATATCCAACCGGCCCACGTGCCTTTCCATTTTTCATTGCTTCGATTTCTATTTTTTTTCAATTGGATAATTCAAAACTTTTTTCATATTTTCTGCTGAGGATGCTATTTTAATATTTTGTAAATACGTTTCCATTTTTTCTTTTTTTATTTTAACACCCTTAAATAATTTGGCATAGTACTTAAAGAATTCTTTTTTTATTCCTTCCTGATCTACCAACTCTCTTCCATCAACCATAATTTTATTAATAATTTTACTTTTCTCTTTTTTTTTCAGTTGCCAGGTTTATTTGCTCCCTCAAAAGATTTCTGCTGTGATTTCAGATTCCATTCCAGTTCTTTATTTAACAAATGTCTCATTTGTGTTTGTAATATTGTAATCTCCCTCATAATTTTCTTTTTCCCTGGTCTTTTTCTCAATTCCCCTTCTTTTTTCTTTATTTCATTTTGAATGTCCAACATCTGTTTTTCTTTTGCCCTCTTGTCTTTAATATTCAATGTAATCAATGTTCCTCTCATTACTGCTTTATAAGCATCCCACACCGTCTGAAATTCTATATCTTCTTTATAGTTTATTTGGAAGAAAACTTTAGTTTCATTTTCTAGAGATGTCGCTATTCCTTTATTCTGTAGTAAATCTTCATTTAATCTCCATCTTCTCGACTTTTTAGACAATTTTGTAATCCACATTATTGGGTTATGATCAGCCCCTATTTTAGGTAAAATCTCTATTTTCTTTGTTATAAGGCCTAAATCCTTAGTGCCCCACAACATGTCAATTCTGGAAAAAGTGTTATGTCTTGCTGAAAAAAAGATATAGTGCCGTACTTCAGGGTTAAATTTTCTCCATATATCTTCCAGGTTTTCTTGTTTGACCAATTCAAAAAAAGGCTTTTGCAATTTTCCTTCCTTATTATTTTTTCCCCAGACCAATCCAGTGTATTCTGGATTGTTCCATTAAAATCTCCCATTATCAAAACTTGATCATATGTCACTTCATCAAATTGTTGTATAATGTCTTTTTTTTAAAAAATCCTTTGCTCCATTTGTTGCATTTGGAACACAGTCCCAATAACAACTTTTTTTTGCATTTAATATTATTTCTACTGCTACAAATCTTCCATTTTTGTCTTTAAACACTAATTTCAGCTCCAATTCTTAATATAAAAAAATCACTCCCCTTTTCTTCTGTTCAGCCAATGTATAAAATTCTAGTCCCAATTGCTTATTCCATAAAAAATTATAATCCTTTTATTGGATATGTACTTCTTGTAAACAAATTATATTACAATTTTGCTTTTTAATCCAATGAAACGTTGCCTTTCTTTTTTGTGGTGAATTTAGTCCATTTACATTCCAAGTTAATAATTTGTAATCCATCATGGTGCAAATTCTTTATGTTCTTCACAGAATCTATGCAGTTCCTGTGTGTTTGTAATTGTAATCTTTTTTCCTTGAAGTTCAAAACTCAGACCTTCAGGTATTATCCATCTATACCCCATTTCATTGTCCCATAATTTTTCTGTCAGTTTCTTGTATGCTCTTCTGTCATTTATCACTTGTCCTTCAAAATTCTTACTCAGCTGCCTCCCACTATCAATGCCTTTTCAAAGTTTTTATTCATGATCCTTCCCACCATTTCTTTTGTCATATATCCTATAACCACTTCTCTTGGTAGATTATTTTTTTTGGCATAAAGTGAGTTCACTCTATACATATAGTCATACATATTTCTAGTCCCTTCAGGATCTTCCTCCAAAAATTCTGCAATTATTTTTATTATATATTCTTTCAAATCAGTTCTTCATCCTCAGGTAATCCTCTCAGACGGATCTGAGTCTCCATCAATTTGCAGTCATGAATTGCCACTTTTTCTTGTATTTTTAACAAGGTGGAATCATGTACTTTCACTCTCCCTTCCACCTCTTGCACTTTCTTTGCTGTTACCACAGTCTCATTTCTGAGATCTTCTATATCTTTTTTTAGCTCTTCAATATCTTTTCTAATTTCTTTTTTGGAAGCAGTTATCATCTCCTTCATCCCTTTCATTATCCTGGCTTCCATTGCATCTAATTGGTCCTGCATTTTTTCCAGTGAAGCAGTCCTTGCACGGGTTTGCTTGTGGTCTGACATGTAAAAACACCAAAAGTTTTGACCTCACCAAATTAAATTTCAACTATCAGGTTTGAAAGAGTGAACCTTGCTTTCTTCAATAAGCCTAATTTCACCATCCCCAGAGCCTCCTGGGCTCAGATATTAATTTTTTAAGTTTTTATTTTCTCCAAAATGGGAGTTGCGACTTTCTGCCTCACTTAAAAAAAAAAAATCTTTTTTCTCTAGAGGCTTCTAAAATAGTTATTAACAATAATGTCCAATAGCATTTACCTTATAAACATCACCTCTGTCGGCTCCCCAATTTTTAATGTCCCGAACACTTTAAAAATGTTATTTAAACTTTAGCCTCCTTGCAATGGCCGCCGATGTTTTTCTATGATATTACAGTCCTAGAGTAGGCTGGCTGCTTCAATGATTTCCCTTTTCCATCCAATACTTCCTGCTTTACTTGCCACCAAATCCCGTTTTCACTGGTAGAGAGATCTCACGATACTTGACGTATTTCCTGTGTTGACTGTGGGAGCTGCAATTCTATGACGATGGGTTTTTTTCTCAAAAACTTCAAGTAGACCAAACAATAAATTCCTTTCCACTTTTTAGCACTGTCCTTTAAATTTACAAAGTCCAAATTTCGCCCCTTCTCCCCTTCTTCCAAGCTTTCTAGATTTCAATTTCCCACCTTCTGATTTTATTTTGTTTAACTTTAATTAGTCCTGGGATGAAAGATAGCGATCTGTACCTTTTCTGTAGTTATCCATATCAACACCGGTCTTGTGTAGCTTTAGATGTTTAGTAGTATCAAAGAAGATTAGGATCCTGTCGAGCTTATGTCAAATAAATGACTCTGGAAACTTCTGCAGATGATGAAAATGCAACTCGTTTCCGGAGACCCCTCAAAGCCTCAAAGGAGACCCCCCCCCCCCGGGACTCCCTTTTAGCCAAGGTAAATTTCCTCAAAGTTTCCTGTGCATATCTTGGACTGATCTCTGACTGAGAAAAGTAGGCAGTAGGCATTCAATTGCCTTCCACTACCCCGAACAGAAGTTCCAGCCTGCTCCCCTTCTGAGAAGCAGTTCAGCTCGGCATTTTCCATCCCCGGAAGTCTCAATTTGTCTTCTTCGTCTTCTTTGTCTTCTTCTTCTTCTTGTGCAGATCCAAGAACTACCACCATCTTGTGTTTTAATTAATTGCCTTTTTTAATGTTGTTGTATTAATTATTATATTATTAACGATTAATTTAATTATTAATTTGTTTATTAATTTATAATTTTAAGATATTATTGTATATGTATTCATGTTGTGACTCACCCTGGGCCTGCCTTGGCAGGATGGGCGGGAGAGAAATTCCAGAAATAAATACATACATACATACATTCATACTGTAAAAATGTGTAGGGGGTTCTTTCTTCATCCGTCTTCTACATATTTGGCTTAGTCTGTATAACTTCTCAAGATCCCCTTGGTGCAGAGTGTTAAAGCTGCAGTACTGCAGTCCTAAGCTCTGCTCACAACCTGAGTTCGATCCCGGCGGAGGCTGGGTTTTCAGGTAGCCAGCTCCAGGTTGACTCAGCCTTCCATCCTTCCGAGATCAGTAAAATGAGTATCCAACTTGCTGGGGGGAAAGTGTAGATGACTGGGGAAGGCAATGGCAAAACCACCCCGTAAAAAGTCTGCCGTGAAAACATTGTGAAAGCAACATCACCCCAGAGTTGGAAACAACTGGTGTTTGCACAGGGGACCTTTCCTTTCCTTTTCTGTATAACTACTGTAGGCTGGTCATTAACTCAGATTACCATTTTTTTTTTAGTCAAAAATTCTGGCATGTCAAAATCCATCTGAACACATACGGAGTGATTTTGCTTTGATTGGAGCAAAATGAGGGGGGGGGGGAAGCCTCCCTTTTCTGACAGGAAATGGCTTTAAAAAAAAGAGAGAGAGAGAGAGAGAAGAACGTTGCAATGGCAGAAAACTCTTAAGCATGTGCAGCATTTCCCAGCAGAAGAGAAATATCTTTCAAAAAATGTATATCTTAAAAAAGAATTCTAATGACAGAGAACAGTCAGTCAAAAACGGATATTGTCTCTTCTGTTTAAGGTCATACCTAAAAGGATATATGGAAAGGGGAGGAAAGTCTGTGGAAATAATAAAACATTCCAGTTTCCTCTTGCAGCAGCCAGCCAAGAGGTTGATGTTTTTGGTCAGGCCAATGATTTTCTGGTTGAGCGACAGCCCCCAGCACCAACTCCTGATTCCCGACGTGAAGCTAATTCGGCACATTATTCCCGAGCCATTGGCGCCATCTGTTCTGCTATGTGTCGGCTGACGGGTGGGCGGTCAAGAACCCTCCAGATAGAGAAGTTCAGCTCTCGAGTCAAGGGAGAGGGAGAGGCTGACAAAAGGCCCAGGGAAAAGAGGAAGACCAGAAGACTCCCCAAATTTTATAAATCCAAAATCCTAACCCAACGTAGGCTTTCCCAGATTTCATAAGAAATCCTTTGACACATTGTCAAACCGAGGAACTCTTGTAGCAGGAACTCTTTTGCATATTAGGCCACACATCCCTGATGTAGCCAGTCCTCCTGGAACTTACAGAAGAAAAATAAGAATAAATTGGATTTATATCCCGCCCTATACTCTGAATCTCAGAGTCTCAGAGTGGTCAAAATCTCCTTTATCTCCCCCCCCCCTACAAAAGACACCCTGTGAGGAAGGTGGGGCTGAGAGAGCTCTGAGAGAAGACAGGAGGAGAAGAAGAAATTGGATATATATCCCGGCCTATGCTCTGAATCTCAGAGCAGTCAAAATCTCCTTTACCTTCCCCCCCACACACAAAAGACACCCTGTGAGGTAGGTGGGGCTGAGAGAACTCTAACAGCAGCTGTGGCTAATAGCCACTGATGGATCTCTGCTCCATATGTTGATCCAATCCCCTCTTGAAGCTGGCTATGCTTGTAGCCTCCACCACCTTCTGTGGCAATGAATTCCATGTGTTAATCACCCTTTGGGTGAAGAAGGGTGATTTGATTTCTCTTACTAGCTGATTTCTGATTCTGATTTCTGATGTTACTAACTGCTTTCTGTTTCTAGCTTTGATTCCAGAAGATCTCCAGCCACCCGAAGACTACAACAAGAATTAGAACTGTGAACAAATAACTAAGAATCAACGTTCTAATAAAGATCTCTGTTCATCCTTATGGTTCTATGTAGCCAAAATCTACGACCTACAGTTAAAGTCCATCCAAAAATCACTTGTTTCGATAAAGCTGAAAACAGTCAGTTCCAAATCTCAATGCAGCAAAATGGCTTGTGACCAGTTTCACAAAATAGGTATACTACAAAGTCTCTTCCTAAATATATTTTAAAGTGTTGTATCCTTCTTCTGTGAATCTCCTGTTCTTCGCAACCACCTGGAGACAGGTAACCCAAGTAGGGGACATAAAGAAATCCTGAATAAGAAGGACTATCAGGGCAAGAAATGGTAAGATGTTTTTATTGTACCCAGGGGTCATATCATAGAAAAAGAGGTGCCGGAGCTCATTGGCACAACTCATTTGCATATGCCCCACACCCCTGACATCATCAGAAGGTGTACTAAATTATATCAGCTCACATCTACCCTAAAATGGTTTTTGAATTAAAATTTGTCATAATAAAACTTTTCTCCCATCATACTTTTCAAATTACTTTCTCCTACGTTCGTGAGTCGGAAAGGACTGGTGCTTTACCTTTATTTGGCCATGGTGGCATGAGGATGATTTCCATCTGTCTGCTTAATATGTTTTGGTTATTTTCCCTTTTCTCGTGGGGAAATTTTTTTAGAAAGTTTATAAAATCTTCAGCAAAATTCCCACAGAGGGGTTGAACAATCAAGCCCAAAATTCTCACAGGGGGTTTGAACAACGGAGCCCAAAATTCTCACAGGGGGGCTGAACAATGAAGCCCAAAATTCTCACAGGGGAGGGGGGCTGAACAACAGAGCCCAAAATTCCCACAGGGGGTTGAACAATGGAGCCCAAAATTCTCACAGGGGGGTTGAACAACGGAGCCCAGAAGCAAGTATTTTTTTTGGGGGGGGGGAAGAGGGGGGGAAGAAAGAAGGACCACAATAAAATTTAGGGGTTCCGGAGTTCCGCTCCTGTGAGCTCTGGCCCAAAATGAGGTCTGATTGTATCCAAACTGAAACAAAGTACCGGGAATCGGCACAACTATTCTGGAGAGCTGGAGGAGGGCACCGAGTAGCCCTTTAGGAATGGAAACTGTAGGATTTGTGTCAAAATATCACAACGCCGTAGGGTCTCATGACTGTTTTCTAATGTCCAAAAGAGATGGAAGTAATTTGTCCAAACCTGTGTCTTGTAAAATAATCCTCAAGCATCAGGGAGGGTTTTTGTCATATCCGTGTCCCACCACGCAACCTGATGTATTGCCTTATTTTCGTAATAGCAGAGTTTGCCTTAGGGTGTTCTCTTAATTAATCATGTCCAAATATTAACCGACATCAGCTCTTGGGTGTGAGTCGCACTTCCCCCAGGGCGCTTCCTCTTTGGAAAGCTGAAGCCTCGCATTGCTGAAAGCCAACTGGTTGAAAATGCTCAGGGAGATGTCACGATCGCAGACGAGGCGGGAGTTCTGTAGCCATCGAGAGGCAAAGAGATAGAATTGTGCCTGGGGATGTCTTGAATAGGAAATTGAGTTTTGCCTGTTTTGATGGCAATTGATTCAAAGGGGAACAAATACACACTTTGTCAAATGCTGTTCTCAGCAATAACAATGTGGAATTCGCTGCCGCAGGAAGTGGTGGCAGCTACAAGCATAGACAGCTTCAAGAGGGGGGGGGGTAGCATAAACATATAGAGCAGAGATCCATCAGTGAGTATTAGCCGCAAGGTATAGATGGAACGTTATTTCTGGGACAGTGATGCTCTGAATTCTTGGTGCTTGGGGGACTACAGTGGGAAGGCCTCTGGAGTTCTGGCCCTGCTGGTGAACCTCCTGATGGCACCTGGTTTTTGTGGCCACTGTGTGACACAGAGTGTTGAACTGGATGGGCCATTGGCCAGATCCAACATGGCTTCTCTTCTGTTCTTATGTCTGGGACAGTGATGCTCTGTATTCTTGGTGCTTGGGGGGGCAACAGTGGGAGGGCTTCTGGAGTTCTGGCCCTGCTAGTGGACCTCCTGATGGCCCCTGGTTTTAATGGTCACTGTGTGACACAGAGTATTGAATTGGATGGACTGTTGGCCTGATCCAACATGGCTTCTCTTATGTTCTCACCCTGGGCCATCCAAGTCATGGTCTCTTTAAGACAAGCCAGCATTATTACAGATACTGAAGCTAAGTGGATGGCAGATTACTTATGTTCTCTCTAAGTTTTGGAGTCTTGTGAGCAAAAATTCTACTTCATGAGCTACTGGCATTACAGTTGTGAGTGAGTGATTTGGCTACTGCATACATTAGTTTGCTCTGGGGCCATTTTTCCTGTGGTAAGAGAAAAATGAGTGAGCTGGAGACTAAAAAACTGTGAGTTAATCACGCTAGCTCAGTGTAGAGGGAACACTGTGAGCTACTGGCATTAAAGTTGTGAGTGACTGCATAAATTAGCTTGCTCTGGGGCCATTTAAGAACATAAGAACACAAGAGAAGCCATGCTGGATCAGGCCAATGGCCCATCCAGTCCAACACTCTGTATCACACAGTGGCCAAAAATATTATAGATAGATAGATAGATAGATAGATAGATAGATAGATAGATAGATAGATAGATAGATAGATAGATAGATAGATAGATAGATAGATAGATACACACACACACACACACACACACACACATATATATATATATATATATACACACACACACACACACACACACACACACTGTGGCTAATAGCCACTGATGGACCTCTGCTCCATATTTTTTATCTAACCCCCTCTTGAAGCTGGCTATGCTTGTAGCCGCCACCACCTCCTGTGGCAGTGAATTCCATATGTTAATCACCCTTTGGGTGAAGAAGTAATTTCATTGAATGCCCGCGAGTTCTTGTATTGTGAGAAAGGGAGAAAAGTACTTCTTTCTCTACCTTCTCCATCCCATGCATAATCTTGTAAACCTCTATCATGTCACCCCGCAGTCGACCTTTCTCCAAGCTAAAGAGCCCCAAGCGTTTTAACCTTTCTTCATAGGGAAAGTGTTCCAAACCTGTAATCATTCTAGTTGCCCTTTTTTGCACTTTTTCCAATGCTATAATATCCTTTTTGAGATGCGGTGACCAGAATTGCACACAGTAATCCAAATGAGACCGCACCATCGATTTATAAAGGGGCATTATGATACTGGCTGATTTGTTTTCAATTCCCTTCCTAATAATACCCAGCATGGCATTGGCCTTTTTTATTGCAGTCGCACACTGTCTTGACATTTTCAGTGAGTTATCTACCACGACCCCAAGATCTCTCTCTTGGTCAGTCTCTGCCAGTTCACACCCCATCAACTTGTATTTGCAGCTGGGATTCTTGGCCCCAATGTGCATTACGTTGCACTTAGCCACATTGAACCTCATCTGCCACACTGATGCCCACTCACGCAGCCTCAACAGATCCCTTTGGAGTTCCTCACAATCCTCTCTGGTTCTTACCACCCTGAACAATTTAGTGTCATCCGCAAACCTGGCCACTTCATTGCTTACTCTCAACTCCAAATCATTTATGAACAAGTTAAAGAGCATGGGACCCAGTACAGAGCCCTGCGGCACTCCACTGCTTACCATCCTCCACTGCGAAGACTGCCCATTTATACTCACTCTCTGCTTCCTATTAATTAGCCAGTTTTTGATCCACAAGAGGACCTGTCCTTTTACTCCATGACTCTCGAGCTTACTAAGGAGCCTTTGATGAGGAACTTTATCAAAAGCTTTCTGGAAGTCAAGGTAAACAATATCTATCGGGTCTCCTTTGTCCATATGTTTGTTCACCCCCTCAAAGAAAAGTAACAGGTTAGTGAGGCAAGATCTTTCCTTACAGAACCCATGCTGAGTCTTCCTCAATAACTCGTGTTCATCAATGTGCCTACTCATTCTGTCCTTGATAATGGTTTCTACCAACTTTCCCGGTATTGAAGTCAGACTGATTGGCCTGTAGTTACCCGGATCTCCTCTGAAACCCTTTTTAAAGATGGGGGTGACATTTGCTACCTTCCAGTCCTCAGAAATGGAGGCAGATGTCAGTGAAAGATTACATATTTTTGTCAGAAGATCCACAAGTTCAACTTCGAGTTCTTTCAGAACTCTTGGATGTATGCCATCCGGACCTGGTGACTTATTAGTTTTTAATTCGTCCATCAGTTGTAGGACCTCCTCTCTTATCACCTCAATCTGGCTCAGGTCTTTCAACACCCCTTCTAATAGAAGTGGTTCCGGAGCAGGCAAACACTTCTCATCTTCCACAGTGAAGACGGAGGCAAAAAATTCATTTAGCTTCTCAGCCATTCCCCTATCCTCCTTCAGTAATCCTTTGACCCCATTTTTCCTGAGCTAAGTCAAAAATGTGTGAGCTGGAGACTAAAAAACTGTGAACTATATCACACTGACTCAGTGTAGAGGGAACACTGTTTGTGACCTACTGGCATTCAAGTTGTGAGCAAGCAATTCGGCTACTGCATAAATTAGTTTGCTCTGGGGCCATCCTTCCTGAACGGAAACAAAAATGTGTGAGCTGGAGACTACTGTGAGTTAGCTCACATGAACTCAGCCTAGAGGGAACACTGCTAAGGACACCTGCAGATTTTATGGCAGCAGTGAGATTTGCATTTGGCAGTTCCCCAGCTCAGTATTACAATGCCATTCTAAGCAGAGCTAAAGCCTTCTAGGCCCATGGACTTCGATAGGATGTGAACTTTTGTGAATCACTGAAGTGAGCAGAGACTCATGAAAGTTCACCCCCTGCCAAAAATTATGTTAGCCTTTAAAGTGCTACTGTATTCTTGCTCTTTTCCGCTGGTAAAAATCAATAATTTCACAAACAGAAAAAAACACACACACTTGAGCCGACATAGGCCCATTCAAGGACAACTCCTGCGATTAGCTGTTTCAAATGATGCACTGAGAAAGATAAAAAGACGAAAATGTCCCTCTTAGGGGATCGTACAGTAGGCAACACAGTCAGCTGGGAGAGGAGATGATTGAAAGGTGATACGATCACAATCTTTAAGTATTTGAAGGGCTGTCAGATAGAGGATGGTGCTTTTTCTATGGCCCCAGAAGTTGGACCAGAACCAGCAGGGTGAAATTAAAGCAAAAGAGTTTTTGACTAAACATTAGGAATTACTTTCTGACAGAGCAGTTCCTCAGTGGAACAGGCTACCTTGGGAGGTGGCAGGCTCTCCTTCTTTGGAGGTTTTTAAACAGAGGCTAGATGGCCATCTGGCAACATTTGCTGATCTTGTGAGCTTAAGGGGAGGTGTTTGTGAATTTCCTGCATTGTGCAGAGGGTTGGACTAGATAGCCCTGGAGGTCCCTTCCAACTCTATGATTCCATTACTAGATATTCAACAAAACCACTTTGACATATATAACGATCTATCTTTAAGAGTGGTACACTAATACCTGCCCTTCATATATGCTGTAGGAATCTGTTGGATTCTCAGTTGTTTTTTAGCAGGAACACATAGGAACGCAGTTCCGGTTGGTTTGGTGTCAGGGGGTGTGGTCTAATATGCAAATGAGTTCTTGCTGAGATTTTCCCCCTACAATAAAGCATTGGCCATGCTGGCTGGGGCTGATGGGAGTTGTAGGCAAAAAAACATCTGGAGAGCAACCGTTGGCCACCCCTGTCTTATGTGATTTTGGGTGGCGGGTGACTTGCTGGCCTTTTGATTGGGGGGGGGGGCAGCCCAGGAGAGCCCCAGGCGAGCAAGGTCTGCTTGGGCTGGCTGGATCGCTAGCCAGCCCAAACAGGCCTCGCTCACCCAGGGCTCTCTTTTTTTGCATCAGGTTGCTTTTGGCTGGTGACAGCGGATGCTAATGAGTTATGCTAATGAGCTCTGCCACCTGTTTTTCTACAAAACGACCCCTGCCAAAAGCTGCAGCTGGTACAGAATGCTGCAGCCAGAATGTTGACTGAAGTGAATTGTAGAGACAATATCAATCCCGTCTTCTTCCATCTATATTGGATTCCTATTGGATTCCAGGCCCAAATAAAACCTGGGCCCATCATACCTTACTGACTGCCTTCTCTCCTATGAACCAACCCATTCATTCTAGTCATCCTTAAAGGCCCTACTTTGGTTGACCCCCTCCCCTCATCTAAGACTAGATGGGTGGTGACCCTAGAAAGGCCTTTCTTGGTCATTGCACCAAAACTTCGGAATACCCTCCCCAGCGAGATTTGTCTGTCTGTATGGCTGTGAGAGTTGAACCATGAGGAAGGCTGAACACCAAAGGATAGATGCTTTCAAACTGTGGTGCTGGAGAAGACTCTTGAGAGTCCCTTGGACAGCAAGGAGATCAAATAAATCAATCCTAAAGGAATTCAACCCTGACTGTTCCCTGGAAGGCCAGATACTGAAGCCGAAGCTCATATATTTTGGTCATCAAATAAGAAGGGAGCACTCAATGAAGAAGAGCCTGATGCTGGGAAAGATTGAAGGTAAAAGAAGAAGGGAACGGCAAAGGAGGTGATGGTTAGACAATGTTATTGATGCAACAAACATGAATTTGAGCAAACTTAGGAAGATGGTGGAAGATAGAAGGGCCTGGTGTGATATGGTCCATAGGGTCGCAAAGAGTCGACTGTGCGACCGAACAACAAACTACGCCTAGCATTTGAAATGCCTTTGGATGGACCTTTGCTGACCTTTGTACTTTTCATAAGTGGACTCCATGATAAACTACTCCTTCCCTGTAGCAATTTGAAGGTTAAAACGCTTGGGGCTCTTTAGCTTGGAGAAACGTCGACTGCGGAGTGACATGATAGAGGTTTACAAGATTGTGCATGGGATGGAGAAGGTAGAGAAAGAAGTACTTTTCTCCCTTTCTCACAATACAAGAACTCGTGGGCCTTCAATGAAATCACTGAGCAGTCAGGTTAGAACAGATAAAAGGAAGTCCTTCTTCACCCAAAGGGTGATTAACATGTGGAATTCATTGCCACAGGAGGTGGTGGCAGCTACAAGCATAGCCATCTTCAAGAGGGGATTGGATAAAAATATGGAGCAGAGGTCCATAAGTGGCTATTAGCCACAGCATATTGTTGGAACTGTCTTGGGCAGTGATGCTCTATATTCTTGGTGCTTTGGGGGGAGCAACAGTAGGAGGGCTTCTAGTGTCCTGGCCCCACTGATGGACCTTCTGTGGGCACCTGGTTTTTTGGGGCACTGTGTGACACAGAGTGTTGGACTGGATGGGCCATTCGCCTGATCCAACATGGCTTCTCTTGTGTTCTTATGTTACCTGCCTGCTCAACGTCTTACATAGAATGCTAGTAAAGTCAGGTCTCAAAGTTATGACTTGGCTCTCTTAGGTGGCCCTGGAACAAAACTCTGACAATGTGTGATTCACCCAAAGGGTGATTAACATGTAGAATTCACTGCTACAGGAGGTGGCGGCGGCTACAAGCATAGCCAGCTTCAAGAGGGGGTTAGATAAAAATATGGAGCAGAGGTCCATCAGTGGCTATTAGGCACAGTGTGCCTAATATATATATAATATTTTGGCAACTGTGTGACACAGAGGCCGTTTTCGCACTTAGCGTTTGCTAAGTTTGCTGGCCTGACATGGCTTCTCTTATGTTCTTATGTGAAACAGAGTGTTGGACTGGATGGGCCATTGGCCTGATCGAGCATGGATTCTCTTATGTTCTTATGTGACACAGAGTGTTGGACTGGAGGGGCCACTGGCCTGATCCAATAGGGCTTCTCTTATGTTCTTATGTGACACAGAGTGTTGGACTGGATGGGCCATTGGCCTGATCCAACAGGGCTTCTCTTATGTTCTTATGTGACACAGAGTGTTGGACTGGATGGGCCACTGGCCTGATCCAACATGGCTTCTCTTATGTTCTTATGTGACACAGAGTGTTGGACTGGATGGGCCATTGGCCTGATCCAACATGGCTTCTCTTATGTTCTTATGGGACACAGAGTGTTGGACTGGATGGGCCATTGGCCTGATCCAACATGGCTTCTCTTATGTTCTTATGTGACACAGAGTGTTGGACTGGATGGGCCATTGGCCTGATCCAACATGGCTTCTCTTATGTTCTTATGTGACACAGAGTGTTGGACTGGAGGGGCCATTGGCCTGATCCAACATGGCTTCTCTTATGTTCTTATGTGACACAGAGTGTTGGACTGGATGGGCCACTGGCCTGATCCAACATGGCTTCTCTTATGTTCTTATGTGACACAGAGTGTTGGACTGGATGGGCCATTGGCCTGTTCCAAAATGGCTTCTCTTATGTTCTTATGTGACTCAGAGTGCTGGACTGGATGGGCCATTGGCCTGATCCAACATGGCTTCTCTTATGTTCTTATGTGACACAGAGTGTTGGACTGGATGGGCCATTGGCCTGATCCAACATGGCTTCTCTAATGTTCTTATGTTCTTATTCACGGCTATGCTTGAGCTTGTCAACGTTACTGAACTGTTACTTGGTAGAATGTTGAAAGTGTGTTTGGATTGGATGTGCTATTTTTTTTTTTTGCCAAAGTTCAGGATTTTTAAATGGTTTCATATCCTTTCTGTTGTGACAACAAGCAGCAGAATACTGGAGATGGCTTCTTAGCAGGGGTGGAATTCTAGCAGGAGCTCCTTTGGACATTAGGCCATACCCTCCTGATGTAGCCAATCCTCCAAGAGTTTACAGTAGGCTCTGTACTAAGAGCCCTGTAAGCTCTTGGAGGATCGGCTACATCAGGGGTGTGTAGCCTAATATGCAAAGGAGTTCCTGCTAGAACTCCACCCCAGCCTCCTAAGAGCAAGCGTCTTCACCATAGCAGGTTGCTTTCCTTCATTTTGCAATTATTTCCTAAGAAGGCCTTGGGGAAGGGGGTGAAGAGGCTGTTTTCCATCCAAATGATATACCTAAATTGTAGAGGAGTGGGTACTCTAAAGAACCTCTACTTTTCATGCAAATTGGGACATGGGAATGAAGACCCCGAACAAGGTGCTCCTAGCTCTATTTTCCTAGCCATAGGACATGCAAAGAAGAAAAAACCTGTGCTATCACAAAGGAGGGAGGGAAAGTAGGGTTGCCAATCCCCAGCTGGGGGCAGGGGATCCCCCGGTTTGGAGACCCTCCCCCTGCTTCAGGGTCATCAGAAAGCGGGGGGAGGGGAGGGAAATGTCTGCTGGGAACTCTGTTATTCCCTAAGGAGATTTATTCCCATAGAAAATCATGGAGAATTGATCTGCAGGTATCTGGGGCTCTGGGGGGGGGCTGTTTTTTGGGGTAGAGGCACCAAATTTTCAGTATAACATCTAGTGCCTCTCCCCAAAATACCCCCCAATTTTCAAAAATATTGGACCAGGGGGTCCAATTCTATGAGCCCCAAAAGAAGGTGCCCCTATCCTTCATTATTTCCTATGGAAGGAAGGAACTTAAAAGGTTGCCGCCCCTTTAAATGTGAGGGCCAGAACTCCCTTTGGAGTTCAATGATGCTTGTCACAGCCTTGACCTTGGCTCCACCCCTAATGTCTCCTGGCTCCACCCCTAATGTCTCCTGGCTCCACCCCCAAAGTCCCCAGATATTTCTTGAATTGGACTTGGCAACCCTAAGGAAAAGAGAACCAGGGGTGGAATTGTAGCAGGAGATCCTTTGCATGTTAGGCCACACCCCCATGATGTAGCCAATCCTCCAAGAGTTTACAAGCCTCTTTTTTTGTAAGCTCTTGGAGGATTGGCTACATCAGGGGTGTGTGGCCTAATATGCAAAGGAGCTCCTGCTACAATTCCACCCCTGAAGAGAACTATAGCTCTCTTTGGATTGTCTCTAAAGGTGATTGGCTGAAAGTCCTCTGTGCTCCTCCCAAGTCTCATTTTGGGCAGGAGCTCACAGCAGCAGAGCTCCAAAACATGTACATTTTATTGTGGTCTTTCTTTCTCTCCCCCCCTCTCCAATCCTTGCTCCTGGGCTCCGTTCTTCAAACCCCCTATGATAATTTTGCTGAACTCTAGGGCTTTTTTTTGTAGCAGGATTTCCTTTGCATATTAGGCCACACACCTCTGATGTAACCAATCCTGCTGAAGCTTACAGTGGGCCCCGTACGAAGAGCCCTGTAAGCTCTTGGAGGATTGGCTACATCAGTAGGTGTGGCCTAATATGCAAAGGAGTTTCTGCTACAAAAAAAAAGCCCTGCTGAACTCTTAAGATCTGACAAAAAAATGGGAAGATAACCAAAACATATCAAGCAGACAGATGGAAATCTTCCTCATGCCACTGTGGCGGCATAGGAAAAAGTAATTTGAAAAGCCTCATGGGAGTAAGGTTTTATTACGACAGTTCTATTTCGAGAAGCATCTGAAGGGCGGGGTATAAATCTGCGATTCTTCTTCTTCTTCTATCTGACTAGGGCAGGCGTTAACGTAATTGCTTAACATAAGAGCCACATAGAATAAAGGTCAGATGTTTGAGAGCCGCAAGACTTGAATGTCAGATATTTGCGAGGAAGGAAAACAGAGGTTGGAGGGAAGAGGGGGGAGATGGAAAGGAAGCAACTTTAACTGCATTCTCCAAGCCACCAGCTCATTTGGCTTGGAGAAGAGATTTAAAGATAGAGAAGCGTTCCCCAAGTCCGTTAAGGGGGCAGTGGGGGCTTCAAGAGCTATACAATATGTATGAAAGAGCCACATGTGGCTCTCGAGCCACCGTTTGGCCACCCCTGACCTAGGAGAAAGTCATTCACCTTCCCGTGATGTCAGGGGTGTGTGGCCTATGCAAACGAGTTATGCAAATGAGTTGTGCCAATGAGCTCCGGCACCTCTTTTTCTACAAAACAACCCCTGATGATCTTCCATGAGTCACAGTTCAGTTCCTCAGACATCAGTGACCTTGGACCAGTCACACGATTGACAACTCAGGAGAACCATCTCACCAGGGTTGCCAACTTCCAGGAGATGAAAAAAATAAACAATCGCAACCGTGACGTATTCACCAAAACTCCACATTAAATTTCCAAGTGTTTGATAAACATTAATACATTTCTGGGAATTCACATGGACCGAATTATCACTCAACGATATTTAAGAAGTGTAGTCTGATCCTATGATGCTCTCCTCTGTCATGAGAGACTACCTGGTCCTCTTCACCTGAATTTTCACCCAATGCAATTGAAGTGCAATAGCCAATGAAATGTTCTTTGTACCTTTGTACAGTTTGGGGTAGTGTCAAGAGTCATCCCCTCTGGGTTCCTCTTGCCATGCTTTGTGTAATGTAACCAATTTTGCTTGGGTGCATTCCTGCTTAGCTTAGCTCATCTCCCTGCACGCTTATCTTGGGAACTTATTATTCAAGCCATTTCCACTGACCTCAAGGTCAGACACTAATGAAGTATAGATTAGACACCTGGACTCTAAAACTTGAGGTGGAATGGGGTCTCACCAAAGCTCCGGTTCTTGCTCTGCTTTGCCGCGCTTGCACTTGAAATGTAACGGTTGGGGCGAGGGGTTAGAAGGAGAAGCACTGGGCTAAGACGTTAGCCTTAGCAAAGATGGTGTACTGCCTTATGATGCTTATGGAATAAACTGCTGAATTATTGGACTGTGTTATGCCTTGTCTCGAGGTCCTGACTGTTAAGTGTGTGGACTAGCTCCTGGAATAGCCTTGGGTCAGCCATAGCTCTCATAGAAGTTGTCCTTGAAAGGGCAGCTTCTGTGAGAGCCCTCTCAGCCCCACCTCACAGGGTGCCCGTTGTAGGGGAAGGAGATAAAGGAGATTGTAAGCCACTCTGAGACGCTGATTGTCAGTCGAATAAAGCCTATCTTTGCAACAATTCAAGGTCTGGTTGATTTGAAACTCCATCGTCTGACACTGATTCAGAGCGAAGGGTGGGGTATAAATCTGCAGTCTTCTTCTTCCCCCTCCTCTTGTATTCAGGTAGCATAAGGAGTCACAATTCTGCAGACAGGCTAGCTCCCAACACCTGTTTCAGTAGCCTTCCTCCGAGCAGAATGCATTGTAGGCTCCGCAATGTATTCTCCTTACCCTGCCGCTAGGCAAACTAGGGGATTGCCAAGGGCGCCGGCCTTCTGGGGGCACCAAATTGGCCAACTCCAATGTGACTCGGTGACCTTATCAGTGCAGGGCGGTGTGTGTGCCAGAAGTTAGTCTTGCCTAGGGTGCCAGACGGTCTAGGGGCGGCCCAGGTCCTCACTCAGTTCCTTGGCTGCATGTTCTCTCTCATAGGTACGAATAGTGGACAGCAGAACTCTATGGCATCCCACCCCTCTGAAGTCTCTTCCCTCCCCAAACCCCCAGGGCTGGAACTAAGGGGGGGGCAGAAGGGGGAGCTTGCCCCAGGCACCAACAGAGGGGGGGGAGGCGCCAAATTTGGTAGGGAGTCCATTTTATTCTATGGGCCCATAAGATAGAGTGGGCCCAATAAGGGGGCAGCATTTTTTTTAATTTTGCCCCCCCTCCAAAAACTTGCAGATCTGGTCCTGCAAACCCCACCCCATTCCAAGCTCCACCCTCTAGATCTCCAGGTACTGCCCAAAACTGGTCCTGGAAACTCTACTTCTCACCAGGGGTGGAATTCTAGCAGGAGCGCCTTTGCATATTAGGCCACACCCTCGTGATGTAGCCAATCCTCCTGGAGCTTCCCTTAGGCCCTGTAAGCTCTTGGAGGATTGGCTACAGGGGTGGAATTTTAGCAGGAGCTCCTTTGCATATTAGGCCACACACCCCTGATGTAGCCAATCCTCCTGGAGCTTCCAGTAGACCCTTTAAGAAGAGCCCTGTAAGCTCTTGGAGGATTGGCTACAGGGGTGGAATTCTAGCAGGAGCTCCTTTGCATATTAGGCCACACACCCCTGATGTAGCCAATCCTCCAATAGCTTTCAGTAGGCCCTGTAAGAAGAGCCCTGTAAGTTCTTGGAGGATCGGCTACATCAGGGGATGTGGTCCAATATGCAGAGGAGCTCCTGCTAGAATTCCACCCTTGCTTCTCACCAAGCTTACACGGATGACCGCAACGTCCCGCCGACACATTCCCCCCCCCCACAGTCCCGATTTACCACAATTATCAATATTATTTGGAAAGCATTAAGCGGGCTGCAAGTTTAATAATAATTAAAACAAAAACAAAACAAAAGCCCGTGAACCAGCTGCCAAATTGTGATTTAAACTGAGATTGGCATCAGCAGACATTTCTGCATCAGCCCGGTAGCACATCTGGTCCAGACCAAACAAATAGAAGATTTATTCTGTCAGCGAGATAATTTTGCATTCCTTTTTATGCTTCAGAAAGCGGCTGTACTTGTCAGTCACCAAAGCGCGAGCTTTTGGTGGCTGGGCTCTGCAGCTCCCTCTGACTAGCCTTGATCTGAGACTTCTAAGGAGGCTTCTGTGCTCTCGGCTCCACCTGGGAGACCAGTACCCATGCCAAGTTCATTTCCATAGTCTTATGTATAGAAAAAAAAAAACACCTAGTCTTCCTGGAGGATTTCAAACATCTGCTCCTAAGTAAAGAAACGTTGTCTGGAGATATTGCAAATCATACAAAGGGCAAGCGAAAGCTTCCTTGGAAATAAATCGGAGCTAATGAATTATTTTGTTTCTGTCCGTTTTAAAGAATTGAAAGGGGGAGGGGAGGGGGGAATCTTGAACACAGCTAAACAGCCCCATGGAAATCTTGGGCATGAGGGGCTTGGAAAGATCTTTTAGGGAGGGAGGCGTCGCGAGTGTGGATTAATTAATCTATATCTATTTTGTCATGATCATTTTTGCAGGAGTACAGGGTTTTTTTTTGGGGGGGGGGAATTGGGGCAGTAAGGTCTTGATGCCAGCAAAGCATAAGAATAATGCTGTGCATTACTGCTTTCTACTTTCCCATGGAAATTTTTGGCCCGAGGGGCTTGGAAAGATCTTTTAGGGAGGGAGGCGTCACGAGTGCGGATTAATTAATCTATATCTATTTTGTCATGATCATTTTTGGAGGAATACGGGGGGGGGGGGTTGGGGGGAATGGGGCAGTAAGGTCTTGATGCGTGCAAAGCATAAGAATAATGCTCTGCATTACTGCTTTCCACTTCCCATCACATCTTTCATGTAAACATTAAAAAAGGGAGCTAATGAAGTCTTACAATCCCCTCGAGAGTCACCCAGAACGGGGAAACAGTTCTTGCCATCCAGTGCACAGTTACTCACATCTAAGCCCCTTGATTTCAACAGGCTTAGACTGGAGTAGCTCTGCGTAGGATAGCACAGAAAGTGAATCCCGTTGTGAGTTGTGGCAGCTGTTTGCTGCGCTTGCCAACACAGCTTGACAGTTGCGATGGTGGGAGGAGGAAGCAGCCAAAAACTGGCGAGACAGAATTGTGGGGATACGACACAGAGAGAAAACTGGAACACAAAACTGGTACTGTTGCTAATGTCTGTAATCGAGTTAGACAAACTGAGGCAGGGCTTTTGTTTTTGGTAGAAAAAGCCCAGCAGGAGCTCATTTGCATATTAGGCCACACCCCCTGAGGCCAAGTCAGTGGAAACTGTTCATAAGAACATAAGAGAAGCCATGTTAGATCAGGCCAATGGCCCATCCAGTCCAACACTCTGTGTCACACAGTGGCCAATTTATACACACACACACACACACACAAACACACTGTGGCTAATAGCCACTGATGGACCTCTGCTCCATATTTTTATCTAACCCCCTCTTGAAGCTGGCTATGCTTGTGGCCGCCACCACCTCCTGTGGCAGTGAATTCCACATGTTAATCACCCTTTGGGTGAAGAAGTACCTCCTTTTATCCGTTTTAACCTGTCTGCTCAGCAATTTCATCAAATGCTCACGAGTCTTTGTATTGTGAGAAAGGGAGAAAAGTACTTCTTTCTCTACTTTCTCCATCCCATGCATTATCTTGTAAACCTCTATCATGTCACCCCGCAGTCGACGTTTCTCCAAGCTAAAGAGCCCCTGTTAAAAAAAAAAAGCCCTGGGTTTAGGGGTATTTAGGACAGGACACCTTGCTTCCTGTGAAGGCCTGCTCTGAGATTGATTGATAAGCCTTGGATGATATAGGGACGCCTGTAGTGTCAGTTTCAAAGCTATTTCAGACATTAGAACAGGATCGTAGCCAGCAGGGGGGAGGGCAGGGTACTGAAAGGGAAGATTAGGAAAGATTTGGTGGGGGTGCTGCAGATTCTATAGCGGGCACCACCTCTGTGCTCCCCTGCATTGGCTACGTCTCTGCATTAGAAGGCGGTTAGAAGAGTAAAGCATTCAAATCACGGGGAGGTTCTGGAAAGGACATGCGTTGATTTCTCAGGACTTTTGCTGCTAAAACAAGTTGTTTATTTATTTATACCCCACTTGTCTTCCCAGTGGGGACCCAAATCATCTTACAACGTTCTCCTCTCCTTCGTTTTTATCTTCGCCACAATCCTTAGCAAGTTAGACGGGCTGTGTGTGGCTGGCCGAAGGTCACTCAACGAGCTTCCATGGGAGAAGAAGGATTTAGATTCATAGAATCACAGAGCTGGAAGGGCTTTTTTTTAATAGCAAGAATGCACTGGAGCTCTGTTCCGGCTAGCTTGCTGTCAGGGGCGTGACCTATTATGCAAATGAGCTCCTGCTTGGCTACCTCTACAAAAAAAGCCCTGTGTGAAACAATGGTGATGTCACGGGGTTTGGCTGAATATGAAAATGAGTTCCTGCTGGGCTTTTTCTTTTAAAAAAGCTCCATGTGAAACAATGGTGATGTCCGGGGGTGTGGCCTAATATGAAAATGAGTTCCTACTGGGCTTTTTCTTCAAAAAAGAGCCCTGTGTGAAACAATGGTGATGTCCAGGGGTCTGGTCTAATATGAAAATGAGTTCTTGCTGGGCTTTTTCTACAAAAAGCCCTGTGTGAAACAATGGTGAGGTCAGGGGGTGTGACCTAATATGAAAATGAGTTCCTGCTGGGCTTTTTCTTAATAAAAGAGCCCTGTGTGAAACAATGGTGATGTGTGGGGGTGTGGCCTAATATGCAAATGCGTTCCTGCTGGGCTTTTTCTACCCAAAAAAGCCCTGATTTACAACTGTTCTCCAAACCTCAGAGATCAGTTGCCTGGCAATAAATGGCTGCTTTGGAGATTTGAGTCTGTAGCATTATACCCTCCCAGAAACCTGCCCTTCCCAAGCTTCATTCCCCATATCTCCAGGCATTCCCCAACACGGAGCTGGCAACACTATTGGCAAGACTACCTTGCGTTCTACATGTCAGTCTGGAAGCACAAGCAATCTGCTGACAGGGAATTGTGATTTCTTTCAAAGAAATCAGTATATTTGAGTCCGGCGACAGCAATGTCAGTAAGAAAAGAGGGCCCACTTTGCTGCCGTGGAAGGATCGAGCCAGTTGGACTGATACTGCAGGGCTGTTGTGCAGTGGGGTGCAATCAAAGTCTTGCCTCACCTTATTTTTAGCTTTTTTCCAGCCATCTCCACCATCACTACCTATGACAAATTGGGTTGGGTACCAGTAGGCACATGAAATTAAAAGACGTTTGCTCCTTGGGAGGGCAGCTATGGCGAACCTGGGCAGTATAATAAAAAGTAGAGACATCACCCTGCCAACAAAAGTCCGTATAGTGAAAGCGACGGTATTCCCAGTAGTCATGTATGGCTGTGAGAGCTGGACCATAAGGAAGGCCAAGCGCAGAAGAATAGATGCTTTTGAGTTGTGGTGCTGGAGAAGACTCTTGAGAGTCCCTTGGACTGCAAGAAGATCCAATCAGTCAGCCCTAAGGGAAATCAACCCTGACTGTTCCCTGGAAGGTCAGATGCTGAAGCTGAAGCTCCGATACTTTGGCCACCAAATGAGAAGGGAGCACTTTCTGGAGAAGATCCTGATGCTGGGAAAGACAGAAGGCAAAAGAAGAAGGGGACGGCAAAAGAGGAGATGGCTGGACAGCGCTACTAATGTAACAAACACGAATTTGAGCAGACTTCGGAGGATGGTGGAAGACAGGAGGGCCTGGCGTGACTTGGTCCATGAGGTTGCAAAGAGTCGGACTCAACTGTGCGACTGAACAATAAAGGAATTCTTCACATGATCGGGGTGTTTTTGCCTACCTCTTTTTGTTTGCAGAGGATTTGGGCAACTGGCTTGTGGTGGAGCAATAATTAGGTGCAGAGCTTTTTTTATAGGGAAAAACCCAGCGGGAACTAATTTGCATACTAGGCCATACCCCTTGGCATCACGATTGTTTGACGCAGGGCTTTTGGTAGAAGCAGCCCAGCAGGAACCCATTTGCATATTAGGCCACACCCTCTGATGCCAAGCAAGCCGGAACTGCGTTCCTGCTCAAAAAAAAAGCCCCAGTTAGGCTTCATGGTAGGCAGGAGGTATGATTTATGTGGAGAGCTCCTTGCTTGGGGGGAGGGACGTGAACTCTCTTTGCATCAACCATTAGCGAGTGGTCTCCCAACAGGGCATGCTTAGCCTGTGACAGCTCTGGTTCTCTGGATGGCTGTGTGCAGGGCTTTTTTTGGTAGCAGGAACTCCTTTGCATATCAGGCCGCACACCCCTGATGTAGTCAATCCTCCAAGAGCTTACAGGGCTTTTCTTACAGGGCCTACTGTACGCTCCAGGAGGATTGGCTACCTTAAAGTGTGTGGTCTAATATGCAACGCAGCTGCTGCTTCAAAGTGAGCCATGATAACGATGACGACGAAGAAGAAGGATTAGATTTTGTCAGCCCTTGCTGTTTGGCTACCGTTTGAGTTCTAGTTCAATAAAGCTGCCCTGGTTTAATTCCAGCCACTGGCGTTTTTGTTATTCCGACAATGGGGGCAATAGTCAGGCTCCCTGATTTTTTTTTTTTTTTAAATATCAGTATTTTCAGACTCTCACACAAAAGCTTATACCCAAAATTAAGCATCATTGATCTTAAGGGTGCCCATCTAAAAAAAGAGAGAGAGAGAAAGAGAGAGAGAGAGACAGACAGACAGACAGACAGAGAGAAACTTTCTCTCACCCAGATCCCTATTTCTTCTCGTGATCATTCCCAGTCCAGGTTTGACTCTATCTTAAATAATAATCTCCTCCTTTTCCCTTTAAATTATTCTGCCTCTGAATCTAGGACAGCAAAAGGAAGTAAACTAAATAAATCAATAAAGCACGCAATCCCCAGGCTAAAAATGCCAAGAAAGCGCACGGCTCAGGTGGAGGTGGAATCTATGATCAATTATGGAGCCCCGTAAACAACAGTGGGTATATCATGCATCTGTGTCAAGTGGATCAGCCCTTTTCCCGAGGATTTCTCTGAATGCTCTGGGTTCTTGGGCAGTTGCAGGAAGATGCCTTTAAAACCCTAACAAGCCGCAGAAATATCTCTTCCTCCTGCTGGATATAACAGCAGGAGTTTAAAGGCAGGGGTAACTAATGTGCGGATGACCTTCAGAAACCATCTTCATCTTCATTTGCAGGGCTTTTTTTTTGTAGCTGGAACTCCTCTGCATATTAGGCCACACCCTCCTGATGTAGCCAATTCTTTTGACGTAGCCAATCCTCCAAGAGCTTACAGGGCCAGTGACACACGATTGTAAGCCCTTGGAGGATTGGCTGCATCAGGGGTGTGTGGCCTAATATGCAAAGGAGCTCCTGCTACAAAAAAAAGCCCTGCTCATTTGCATTGGATTTCCCCCAAAATCTACCAAACGTTCCACATTTATTGTTTTACTTCTAGAGTTGCCAGGTCCCCCTTGGCCACTGATAAGGGATGGAGGGGAAGGAATGCCTAGTCCAGTTTGGGAAATGCCTGAAGATTTGAGGTGGAGTCTTGGGAAGACAGGGGCCTCGGTGAGGCACAACGTTCTAGAGTCCACCCTCCGGAGGAAATGGATTTCTGCAGGGGTGTCAAATGAGTTTGACACTCCTGCGGAGTTTCAAGGCAAGGGATGAACAAAGGTGGTTTGCCATTGCTTGTCTTTACGAAGCAATCCTGGATTTCCTGAGCAGGCTTCGTTCCAGGAGCCAGTTTGGTGTAGTGGTGAAGTGTGCGGACTCTTATCTGGGAGAACTGGGTTTGATTCCCCACTCCTCCACTTGCACCTGCTGGAATGGCCTTGGGTCAGCCATAGCTCTGGCAGAGGTTGTCCTTGAAAGGGCAGCTGCTGTGAGAGCCCTCTCAGCCCCACCCACCTCACAGGGTGTTTGTTGTGGGGGGAGTAAGGTAAAGGAGATTATGAGCCCCTCTGAGACTCTGTCCTTGAAAGGCCAGCTTCTGTGAGAGCCCTCTCCAGCCCCACCCACTTCACAGGGTGTCTGTTGTGGGGGGAGGAAGGGAAAGGAGATTGTGAGCCGCTCTGAGACTCTTCGGAGTGGAGGGCGGGATATAAATCCAATATCTTCATCTACCTCACAGGGTGTCTGTTGTGGGGGAGGAAGGTAAAGGAGATTGTGAGCTGCTCTGAGACTCTTTGGAGTGGAGAGCGGGATATAAATCCAATATCTTCTTCTTCTTCTTGCCAGGTCGGCACCCCAGGCAGCTGCAAGGGCAGGCCCTGCAGACTGAGTATCTGGAAACTTTGCAAGATTTGCAAGGTTTATGATTAGCCAGAAATGTACTGGAGCAGAAACCAGACTAGATTATGGAGAATGTTGAAACAAAGATTCTTTGGGACTTCCTACTGCAAACAAATAAGCATAACACCCGTGATATCACAATTGTAGAAAAAATGAGAAGCAGGGTTTGGATCATTGACACTGCAATCCCGGGAGGCAGCAGAATAGAAAAGAAAGAACAGGAGAAGACCAGAAATACCAAGACCTACAAATGGAGTTTGAAAGTCTCCGAGAGAAGATGATTACTATTGTGCCCATTGTCATTGGACCCCTTGGGAGAAGAAGAAGACTGAAGAATTTATACTCTGCCCTTCTCCCTGAATCAGAAACTCAGAGCTGCTCACAATCTCCTATATCTTCTCCCCCCATAACAGACATCCTGTGAGGTGGGTGGGGCTGAGAGAGCTCTCCCAAAAGCTTCCCTTTCAAGGACAACTCCTGCAATAGCTATGGCTGACCCAAGGCCATTCCAGCAGCTGAAAGTGGAGGAGTGGGGAATCAAACCCGGTTCTCCCAGATAAGAGTCCACACACTTAACCACTACAAGAAACTGGCTCTCAAGCTGTGCCTAGAAGTCCCAAGAGTTGCCTGGGGATTCTGAGCATTGACTAAACAACACCAGCTCAGCTCCAGAAAGCAGTGTTGCTTGGAACAGCAAGAACCCTGCAGATACCACTGCAGTTCTCAAGAACTTAGTTAGATCTCAAATTTCAGAACACCATCTATCTGACCAGCATTCGTTAATAATACCTGACCAGCACTGGGTGATTGGTAAGTGCTGTCAAGTCACAACTGATTTCTGGTGATCCTGTAGGGTTTTCAAGGCAACGGACATTCAGAGGTGGTTTGCCATTACCTGTCTCTTGAGTAGTGACCCTGGACTTCCTCGGTGGTCTCCCATCCTAGTGTCAACCACCAGGACTGACAATGGTTAGCTTCCAAGATCTAATGAGATTCAGTCAGCCTGGTTTATCCAACTCATGGCCCAGTTGGTTACACTGGCTCAGGAAAAATGAGAGAAAAAAGGAGAGAGAGAGAGAGAGAGAAAAGGCCAACACCATGCTGGGAATTATTAGGAAGGGAATTTAAAACAAATCAGCCAGTATCATAATGCCCCTGTATAAATCGATGGTGCGGTCTCATTTGGAGTACTGTGTGCAATTCTGGTCGCCGCACCTCAAAAAGGATATTATAGCATTGGAGGAAGTGCAGAAAAGGGCAACTAGAATGATTAAAGGGCTGGAACACTTTCCCTATGAAGAAAGGTTGAAACGCTTGGGGCTCTTTAGCTTGGAGAAACGTCGACTGCGGGGTGACATGATAGAGGTTTACAAGATAATGCATGGGATGGAGAAAGTAGAGAAAGTCCTTTTCTCCCTTTCTCACAATACAAGAACTTGTGGGCATTCGATGAAATCGCTGAGCAGACAGGTTAAAACGGATAAAAGGAAGTACTTCTTCACCCAAAGGGTGATTAACATGTGGAATTCACTGCCACAGGAGGTCGTGGCGGCCACAAGCATAGCCACCTTCAAGAGGGGGTTAGACAAAAATAAGAAGCAGAGGTTCATCATTGGCTATTAGCCACATTGTGTATATGTTTGTATATATATATATTTGGCCACTGTGTGACACAGAGTGTTGGACTGGATGGGCCATTGGCCTGATCCAACATGGCTTCTCTTATGTTCTTACGTGACACAGAGTGTTGGACTGGATGGGCCATTGGCCTGATCCAGCACAACTTCTCTTAGGTTCTTATGTGACACAGAGTGTTGGACTGATGGGCCATGGGCCTGATCCAACATGGCTTCTCTTATGTTCTTATGTGACACAGAGTGTTGGACTGGATGGGCCATTGGCCTGATCCAACATGGCTTCTCTTATGTTCTTATGTGACTCAGAGTGTTGGACTGGATGGGCTATTGCCCTGATCCAACATGGCTTCTCTTATGTTCTTATGTGACAGAGAGTGTTGGACTGGATGGGCCACTGGCCTGACATGGCTTCTCTTATGTTCTTATGTGAAACAGAGTGTTGGATTGGATGGGCCATTGGCCTGATCCAACATGGCTTCTCTTATGTTCTTATGTGAAACAGAGTGTTGGATTGGATGGGCCATTGGCCTGATCCAACATGGCTTCTCTTATGTTCTTATGTGACACAGAGTGTTGGACTGGAGGGGCCATTGGCCTGATCCAGCATGGCTTCTCTTACGTTCTTAAAACTGTTTTCACATTAGGCCAACATAACTTTGCTCAAAGTGAAATTAAAAGTCATTTTTTTTGGGGGGGGGTCCTCCTTAGGATGAATTTCAAAAGAGGTTTGACAACATCCAGCAACATTTGAAGCAAATTTAGAGGTGCCTCCTCAAGTGAAACATTTGAAGATCTTTGAAGGAAGCCACAGGAGGGTTTTGGTTAAATTCCTTAAAGGCATGCATGCAATAACATGTGCCGTAATATTGATGCAATGGTTTGGGGCAGAAGAAACGTTAAGTTTTCTATGTATGATTTTCTGTGTGAATGGTTTTAAGTTAGATGTTATACTTTTATAAGTATTTTATGAGTTTATAAGTTTGTATATATATTAATAAATACAATTATTTATTTATTCATTGCAATTAGCACCGGAATGTCAAAAAGGAGGACAAAGAGGGGGGTGGGGGGAAATGAATTTGCCTTTTACCAAAGCCCTGGGAAAACAAATATATCTTCACTTGGCATCTAGAACCATGGGAGTCTACCGACAAGGGGACATAGTGGACAGGAACTTCTGCAGCAGGAACTTCTTTGTGTATTAGGCCACGCCCCCCTGGTGTGAGCCAATTCTCCTGGAGTTTACAGTGCACCCTGTATTGAAAGCCCTGTAAGCTCTTGGAGGATTGGCTACATCAGGTGGGTGTGGCCTAATATGCAAAGAAAGTCCTGATGGTTGAAAAGGCCCTACCTCTGGTGATGTCTCACTTTACCTCAGGCAGTTAAGGAGCCACAAAGCAGTGCCTTGGTCACAGGCCCTTGTGGTTGGGCAAGTTCAAAGGGGGGCAGGCTGTGTTTTAGATATTCTAGACTTCAACCTCTTTGGACTTCTGTCAACATTGGAAAGATGTCTTCCCCATAATCTATGCCAATTGTCAGCTTCAGGGCCGGCACTTCCATTAGTAGTTTTGCCAAGTCCAATTCAAGAAATATCTGAGGACTTTTGGGGTGGAGCCAGGAGACTTTGGGGGTGGAACAGGGAGACATTAGGGGTGGAGCCAAGATCAAGGCTGTGACAAGCACAATTGAACTCCAAAGGGAGTTCTGGCCATCACATTTAAAGGGACGGCACACCTTTTCAATGCCTTCCTTCCATAGGAAATAATGAAGGATAGGGGCACCTTCTTTTGGGGCTCATAGAATTGGACCCCCTGGTCCAATCTTTTTGAAACTTGGGGGGTATTTTGGGGAGAGGCACTAGATGCTATACTGAAAATTCGGTGCCTCTACTTCAAAAAAAACAGTCCCCCAGAGCCCCATTTCTTTCCTCTGAATAGCAACCCTGAACTTCTTTGGTGATCTCCCATCCAAGTACCAACTAGGGCTAACGCTGCTTAGCTTCTGAGATCTGATATCCTGGTCAGGGCTGAGGCTCCTAGATAATAATAATGGTTTAAAAATTAAGAAAGATCTGCCTGAAAAGAAGAAGAAGGAGAGGAAAAAGGGGAAGAAGAAGAAAGAGGAGGAGAAGGAGATTGGATTTATGCCCCATCGTTTGCTAGCGGCTTACAATCTCCTTTCCCTTCCCACAACAGACACCTGGTGAGGTAGGTGGGGCCGAGAGAGCTCTCCCAGAACTGCTCTTCAGCAGAACAGCCTTGAGAGAACTTGTGGCTGACCGAAGGCCACATCAGCAGGTGTCACATCAAACCCGGTTCTCCCAGATAAGAGCCTGCACACTCAACCACTACACCAAACTTGGCTCTCATTCGGTTTTGAAACATTAACAAATATCTAAACAGGAGGCCCAGTTTGAGCTTGAGACTACAGCCACATGGCCCGTCCGCGATCTCTGTCCCCGATTGGTCCTCCTCACACCTACACCAAATGGCTGGACATAAATATTAAGACCACTGTAAATTTAAAAATGGAGGGAAGGCAGCAAGGCATAGTCCGATCTCGTCAGATCTCAAACGCTGAGTAGGGTTGGTCGTTGGAAGGGAGGCCATCAAGGAAGGCGCTGTAGAGGAAAGCAGTGGCAAAGCACCATGGCCAGGTCTAATAGAAGAAGAGGAGGAGGAGATGGAGACTCCATCAGCCAGTATCATAATGCCCCTGTATAAATCGATGGTGCGGTCTCATTTGGAGTACTGTGTGGAGTTCTGGTCGCCGAACCTCAAAAAGGATATTATAGCATTGGAGAAAGTCCAGAGAAGGGCAACTAGAATGATTAAAGGGCTGGAGCACTTTCCCTATGAAGAAAGGTTGAAACGCTTGGGACTCTTTAGCTTGGAGAAACGTCGACTGCGGGGTGACATGATAGAGGTTTACAAGATAATGCATGGAATGGAGAAAGTAGAGAAAGAAGTCCTTTTCTCCCTTTCTCACAATACAAGAACTCGTGGGCATTCGATGAAATTGCTGAGCAGACAGGTTAAAACGGATAAAAGGAAGTCCTTCTTCACCCAAAGGGTGATTAACATGTGGAATTCACTGCCACAGGAGGTGGTGGCAGCCACAAGTATAGCCACCTTCAAGAAGGGTTTAGATAAAAATATGGAGCACAGGTCCATCAGTGGCTATTAGCCACAGTGTATGTGTGTATATAAAATTTTTTGCCACTGTGTGACACAGAGTGTTGGACTTGATGGGCCATTGGCCTGATCCAACATGGCTTCTCGTATGTTCTTATGTTCTTATGAGACTGGATTTTTACCTGCCCCTCACTCAGAGTAGCTTACAATTTCCCTTTCATTCCTCTCCCGGCAATACTCCATTCTGTCTTCTGTCCTGGTCTTTGCTCTCTTCTTTGGCAGAGCTGTGTGGTATGGGCTGGGTTTGGCTTCAAGAAGAAGAAGAAGAAAAAAGAAGAAGAAAAGGAGGAGAAGGAGGAGGAGAACGGATTTATACCCGCCCTTCACTTGGAGTCTCAGAATGACTTACAATTTCCCTTCCCTTCCTCTCCCCACAACAGACACTCTGTGAAGTAAGTGAGAGAGCTCTGAGAGAACTGCGCCTAATACTCCATTCTGTCTTCTGTCCAGGTCTTCGCTCTCTTCTTTGGCAGAGCTGTGTGGTATGGGCTGGGTTTGGCTTCAAGAAGAAGAAGAAGAAAAAAGAAGAAGAAAAGGAGAAGAAGGAGGAGGAGAACGGATTTATACCCGCCCTTCACTTGGAGTCTCAGAGTGACTTACAATTTCCCCTCCCTTCCTCTCCCCACAACAGACACTCTGTGAAGTAAGTGAGAGAGCTCTGAGATAACTGCGCCTAATACTCCATTCTGTCTTCTGTCCAGGTCTTCGCTCTCTTCTTTGGCAGAGTTGTGTGGCATGGACTGGGTTTGGCTGCCTAGTTCAGGGTAGGAGAGATCCAAGCCAAGAAATTCCGAGCGAAGCACAACCCCTGGAGGATTTTGACACAATCAAAGCCAGTTTTGCAGCTTATAGCGAGGACCGGCCATGAACAAAGAGCACGATTTGCTATTGATTGGCCAGCAAATGTCCTCAGTCAATGAAACCCCCTTTCAAGCAAACTTGATCCTTCATAGAAAACAGTTGGATTAGCCTGGAGCTTTTCCTGAGGCTGCTTCCTGCAGTCTGGAAAAACCCAACGTATGGCAGGCATCAATGGGTTGAGCAAGTAACCTGGAAAGGATTTCCAACCCTAGAAGAATACTTGTGTGGAAACGTTAACTAGTAGCAGCAGCAGTCAAATGCATCTGTTTCATTCAGTCTTCTGCCATGGAAGACGAGGAAGGAGGAGGAGGAGGAGGAGGAGGAGGAGAAGGAGAAGAAGAAGAAGAAGAAGAAGAAGAAGAAGAAGAAGAAGAAGAAGAAGAAGAAGAAGGAGAAGGAGAAGGAGAAGAAGAAGAAGAAGAAGAAGAAGAAGAAGAAGAAGAAGAAGAAAGAGGAGGAGGAGGTGGAGGAGATTGGATTTATACCCACCCTTCACTTGGAGGCTCAGAGTAGCTTGCAATTTCCCTTCCCTGAAATTAAAAGACGTTTGCTCCTTGGGAGGGCAGCTATGGTGAACCTGGGCAGTATAATAAAAAGTAGGGGCATCACTCTGCCAACAAAAGTCCGTATAGTCAAAGCGATGGTATTCCCAGTAGTAGTGTATGACTGTGAGAGTTAGACCATAAGAAAGGCCGAGAGCAGAAGAATAGATGCTTTTGAGCTGTGGTGCTGGAGAAGACTCTTGAGAGTCCCTTGGACTGCAAGAAGTTCCAATCAGTCAGTCCTAAGGGAAATCAACCCTGACTGTTCCCTGGAAGGTCAGATGTTGAAGCTGAAATATTTTGGCCACCAAATGAGAAGGGAGCACTCGCAGGAGAAGACCCTGATGCCGGGAAAGACAGAAGGCAAAAGAAGAAGGGGATGGCAAAAGATGAGATGGCTGGACAGCATTACTGATATAGCTAACACAAATTTGAGCAGACTTCGGAGGATGGTGGAAGACAGGAGGACCTGATGTGACTTTGTCCATGGGGTCGCAAAGAGTCAGACTCGACTGTGCAACTGAACAATAACAACACCTCTCCCGACAACACACACTCTGTGAAGTAAGTGGGTCTGAGAGAGCTCTGAGATAATTGCTCTGGAAGAACTGTGCCTGGCCCAAGGTCACACCAATAGTTGCATGTGGAAAAGGAGTAGGGGATCAAACCTGGTTCTCCCAGAACAGAGTACCCATTCTTAACCACTACACCAAATTGAGGTCATCATGGCATGAAGGGAATGTTGGTATATCCACAATTAACTGTGGGGCAGCTTATTTGGAGCTAGGCTTTCACCTTGATTTCTTGGAACGACAGATATGCAAACTAAGGATGCTTGCTTCTTAATCTGGTCTTTCTGACGGGGTCTTCTTTAAAGTCATTTGGCTATTTTTACGGTAGCCAAGCAGTTAATCCGGTAATCCAATTGTTGGCAGAGCTGGTGAGTTTAGTTTGTACTGCGGAAGGGGACAGCGACATGATGTAACTAACACGAATTTGAGCAGACTTTCAGAGGATGGTGGAAGACAGGAGGACCTGATGTGACTTTGTCCATGGGGTCGCAGAGAGTCAGACTCGAGTGTGAGACTTCTCCCTCTTTCAGCTCGCTTTTAAGATAGAACCCGGCTAAATTGACTTCTAGCCATCTTATATATGTCTGTGAATTGTAGCACCTTAATTACTAACACATAACAGCTGTCTTATTTAATTTGAACCTAATTTATAATGTAATTTAATTGTATTTTAATCTGTTTTATTGTATTGATTGTATTTTATTGAAATCATGGTTGTACCATGTCTGTGAGCTGCCCTGAGCCTGCCTTTGGCGGGGGAGGGCGGGATACAAAAATAAATTTATTATTATTATTATTATTACATTAGGAATAGAGTTTGCGTATGACTTGTTGCTTTATGAAAGACACGGAAGTCCTGTTCCACCACATATTTCAGATGCACCACTAAATGGGCACAGGGCTTTTTTTTGTAGCGGGAGCTCCTTTGCATATTAGGCCACACACCTCTGATGTAGCCAATCCTCCTGGAGCTTCCCATAGGTCCTGTACGAACAGCCCTGTAAGTTCTTGGATGATTGGCTATAACAAGGGGGTGCAGGGCCATAGCCAGGATTTCATGTTTGGTGGGGCCCACAGTGGGATTTGTTGTTTGGGGGGCCAGGGGAGCCCTTTGCTCTACATGCTGTATTAAGGAAGGGGAGGAAAAAAAGCAAAAAGATCAGCACAAATGCTACTAATTGTTCTGAGTGGCGGTGAGCAAACGGGACAGACTGGGGGCCCTCCAATGGAGGGGCCATACAGTTGGAAGGCGGGCTTGAAAGGATGGGTCTGTCCTCCCAGGGCCCCACTGTAGCTACGGGCCTGAGGGGGTGTGGCCTAGGGTTGCCAGGTGTTCTCAGGCGGGGAACATTCGCGCACATGTGAAGCATATGTGTGCTGCAATGACGTCACCCGGAAGTTACATGGTCGAGTTGATGACATTGTGCGGCGGCCGCTCTAGGCGTTTCTGGGGAAACTCTATGGTTTTCCCAGATGCTCTAGCCATTTGGGAGGGGAAAACTCTATGGTAACTATTGTACCCTCCCAAATGGCTAGAGCATCTGGGAATGCCAGAGTTTTCCTGGAAATTCCTACAGTGGCCGCCGTGCATGGTGATGGTGTGATGACGTTACTTCCGGGTTATGTCATCGCGCCAATGATATCAGGGGATTTTCCCTCCACTGGCCCACATTGGGCCAGTGGGTTGGGAACCTCCTGGGGGGGGGAACCACGCCCAGACTGGGGGAATGGAAGCCCTAGTGTGGCCAAATATGCAAATGAGCTCCTAACACAAAAAAAGCCCTGAATGGACACTACAGATGGGCCCCAAGCCATGTTCTGAAGGCACCCTCCCTGAACACATACCAGACTTTGGATCAGTTTGGTCGTTTGGGGCAATTTAAACCGAACAGCTGAATGGTAAGGGGCCCACCCATCAGCTTTTAGGTTTAGGTTTTTTTAGGTTTTTGGGAGGGACGGTGGCTCAGTGGTAGAGCATCTGCTTGGGAAGCAGAAGGTCCCAGGTTCAATCCCCGGCATCTCCAAGAAAGGGTCCAGGCAAATAGGTGTGAAAAACCTCAGCTTGAGATCCTGGAGAGCCGCTGCCAGTCTGAGAAGACAATACTGACTTTGATGGACCGAGGGTCTGATTCAGTATAAGGCAGCTTCATATGTTCATATGTTCAAATGGCTGTCAACCATTTGATCCGTTGGTTTCATTTCCCCTCACATTGAAGCAGTGATGGTGGAGGGAGTGAAAGGGCTTCCAGTCATTTCAACTGGACAGCTGATGGGCCAACCCACCCCACATTTAGGTTAAAATGGCTGCAAGCCAATCAGGATGCCAGGCGTGTAACAACTTGTAACAAAGAGATGCAAATGAAGGATTCTGGAGTGAGCCAATAGGAGTAACTGTTGCCTGCCAGGGGGGCGTGGTTAACCATGGCCAGATTGTATGTAGTTGCAGTTTTGTCTGTGTTCCTCTGTGACTGTTCCTTCTCGCAATCAAGTGTTCTTGCGAGCTGGCTGGCTGAATTCACTTTGACCGCTTTCGCACACAGCTTACAACGCGGTCACGTTCCTGTTCTCTCCGCAGCGTCTGTCGGGTTTCCCATTATCTGCGGCGGAGTCACACGAAGTGCCGCGGCTTTTGTGTAGCAAACGTAAACTGGGTTTTAGCGGTTTACGTTTGCTACGCAAAAGCCGCAGCACTTCCTGTAACTTCGGGGCAAATAATGGGAAATCCGACGGACGCTGCGGAGAGAACTGGAACGTGACCCCGTGGTAAGCTGTGTGCGAAAACGGTCTTTATTTCACAAAGAGGTTCTGGAACTCCATTCCGCCGCGTTCCGCCCGGGCAAAAAGCCCTGGTTGTCCACTGTGTGAGGTGGCAAGGGACCAGAAAGTGGAGTTCTCAGAAGCTGAGACGGGATAGGGTGATGGTTTTCCTGCCCCTTCATACTGGTGAATGGAAAGTGGAATGGGAGGGACCCCATGTGATTGTGGAGGACCTGGGCAATGCTACTTATGTGGTGGCTATGGAGAAAATGGGAAAGGCAGTTCAAGTGGTGCAGGTGAATATACCACAGCCATTCTCTGAGAGGTCCATGGGGTTGCATATAGGTAGGAAGGAAGGAGACAAAAAGAAGCTGGGACAGCAATTGTTTGGAGCCCCAGAGGTGGTTTTCTGGGAGGTCAGAGTGGACAGAGGGAATATTCCACCAATGAGGGATAAAGAAGAAGCAACTTTGTGGGAACTGGGCAGTTTCCAACCTCATATGTGGGGCCAGGAATTTCCTCCTTTGATGGACCACTCACCCCAGCAACAGCAGCAACGGAGGGAGAGCACCAAACTCCAGAGGTGGTCCTGGGAGATGGAGGAGTACATCTTAAAGACTGGACATTCCTTCTGAATGCAGTAATGCGACTTGTTGTCCAGAAGGGACATGGGCACCTAGGGTGCTGGACTTTGTGTATTATTGGAGAAATACCTGAATGTTTGTGTAATATTTTGGTTAATGGGTTTCTCCTTGTTTGATTGGATTCTGCTACGGGGTCACCTCTGTAGGAGGCAACCCCTCCGGCTCAGAATTTAAGGAGGGGGAAGTGTGGAGAAACGCCATTTTAGTCAGTGGTGGTGCTTCATTTGGCAGGGGTCAGTAAATCCCTCAGCAAGCTTTGTAGCCTTCCCCTCACTCCCCCCCTCCCTTCCAGAGCCAAACCAACAACGCTAGGGGGAAAATCTCCTAGAGAGGCAGGAAGTGCTTTTGTTCTTGGCATGTGTGTTAGCAGGAAGAGAAAGGCAGTTGGAAGCCAGCGCTCGAGCGAGCATGTGGTGAGCAATGGAGGCTCCTGCCTGGGAGGGCCCAGGCAGGCAGACTAAGTAAGTCATTCAAAAAGGGCAGGGCATGTCTAGATCAGGGCCAACCGGATGCGTTTATAATCAACTTTTCTTTGTTATGCTGTTTGCTGAGCTGTGCTGTGCTGGGCTAACTTTTTAAATGCAACTGTTTTTGTTTTGTTTTTGTTTTCCTATCTTTTTCTCTTTTTAAATAAATATATTTTTACTGTTTAAATGCTGGCAGTCAATCTCTGTACCACCTAGATCCCCAGACCGCTTTAGACCACGCTGTTTTTGAGAAGGGGGCCCCGGGAAAGGGGGAAGGCATGCAGTTGGATAAGGTGCCAATCCTCCAGGGGTGCCCCAAAGAAGCGCTGAAGTCTCTGTGAAACCCAAGTGCAGGGTGGCAGAGGACCTTGAGGCCGGGCCTCATAGCTGGAGAGGGGGATTGGGAGTCCTGTTCCTCTCAATCTGAACCCCGGGACTGAGCAGGTGGTGGCAGCGCGCCCAAGGGGCAGGAGGAGAAATAGCTCCCTCCAGGAGTTGGCGACTCAATAGGGAGCTGACGGGACCGGGTCTGAAGGCAGAATCGGGCCGGTTCCGCCACAATCTCCAATGGCCAATCAGAACCCCTGCTGGATAAAAGCTCTCCTTGGTTACTTTCTAAAAACACATGGTGGCAGCTGGGAAAGGCAACTGCTGGCACCTTGTTGTGGACCGCTGCTATAAAAATTTTATCCCCCCCCGCCCCGTTTGCTTGTTTAGTGTATAGAAACCACATCCAGCTATTAGTGAAAGTTTGGTCTCTTTACCAAGTGCGGGGGGGGGGGGGGGAGAAGAGACATCCTTCTGTGTACAACAGGGATAGTTTAAGCTACCTTAAATCACTCAACCCACAATACATGTGAAATGTTAATTAAGCCACTTTCTCCCCCCACCCTCCCTTATTCTCACCTCTGCTCTGCTAGCTTTAGAGAAAGCTTGTCTGCCAGGGTAACTCTCTACAGGTACCTCCAATTCTTTTTGAAGTCGGTGAGCTGGGCTTGGCTCATAACGTTCACAGTAGATTTACCTGAAAGATCAATACAAGCATGTTCAAAGCTAGATTGGCTTCATAGAGCCCGGGATTTTATTAATTTATATAAACTTCCTCAAACTTTCACTATAAAGAAAAAGAAGCGGGGGTGGGGGAGGGGGGAACCGATTCGCATTGTATAGCCGGATAATGGAAATGGCGTCGGCGGGGAAAAGTTTGGGCAAAGAATAGTATAACATGGATGTATTCTCTGGGGTGATGGTTTCAGCTTTCCTCTCAATGTGAATTCCTGTGTATAGTTGCCAGCCCCAGGGCTTTTTGGTTTCCCCAGGAAAAAGGGAAACCGGAACTCCCAAGAGGGAAATGAAGGAGAAACGCAGAGGTGCCCCTCATGAATTTTTAGGCTTCTGTTGTTATTGTTTAGAATTTTGTTTCCATGAAGACATTCCAGAACTCCATTCCACCATGTTCCTCCAGGAAAAAAGCCCTGGCCAGCTCTCAGCTTGGAAATTCTTGGAGATTGGAGGTGGATCCTGGATGAGGGTGAAGTTTGAGGAGGAGAGGGAACTCAGCAGGGATTTTTTTTTTTTTTTTTTTGTCACTCTAGGGCTTCCGTTTCTCCCTCCAAAGCTGCCATTGCCTCCAGGAGAACTTGGTTTGCTGTCTGGAGGGAAGTCGTAATTCCAGGAGATCTTCTAGCACAGGGGCGGTCAAACTTGCTTAACGTAAGAGCGACATAGAAAAAACATCAGATGTTTGAAAGCCGTAAGACATGAACATCAGATGTTTGAGAGCTGCAAGAGAAGGGAGAGAGGAAGGAAGGAGGATAGACAGACAGATTAGACACAGACAGGTTATAGATAGATAGATAGATAGATAGATAGATAGATAGATAGATAGATAGATAGATAGATAGATAGATAGATAGATAGATAGATAGATAGATAGATAGATAGGGCAGGAGGGAGAGGGAGGTGGAAAGAAAGCAACTTTAAATGCATTCTCCAAGCTTGCCAATGGGGTGGTGGAGGAGTTTGATAGCCACACAATATGTGTGTGAAAGACCAACATGTGGCCACCCCTGATATAGATGTTAAAGAGCATCGGGGCCAAGATGGACCCTCATAGGACCCCCATAGGCCAAACCCCAAGAGTACAATTGCCAACTCTGGGTTGAGAAATACCTGCAGATTTTGAGGGTGGAGCCTGAGGAGCACAAGGTGGGGAGAGGGGGGGCTTCAATGGGGCATACTGCTATAGAATCCTTCCTCCAAAGCAGCCCTTCTCTCTAGCGGGACTGATCTTCTAGAGAGCAATTGTAATAGCAGGAGATCTCCAGGTGCCAGCTGGAGGATGGCAGCCTTAGAGGCTGAGCAGCAGCTACCCCAGTGTGGCTGTCTATTCAGGGCTGGATTAACAACTAGGCCAAGTAGGCACCGGCCTATGGGCCCCCATGCCAGCTTTCCCCCCTGGTTTCCTCCCTGCTTGCAGCCCTCCCAGCATAGGGACATAAGAACATAGGAGAAACCATGTTGGATCAGGCCAATGGCCCATCCAGTCCGTCACTCTGTGTCACAAAACCCAGGTGCCATCAGGAGGTTTACTAGTGGGGTCAGAACATTAAAGCCCTCCCACTGTTGCCCTCCCCCACAAGCACAAAGAACACAGAGCATCATTGCCCCAGACAGAGAGTTCCATCTATACCCTGTGTCTAATAGCCACTGATGGACCTCTGCTCCGTATGATCTACCCCCCTCACTGTGCCCCCCCAAGCACCAAGAATACAGAGCATCACTGCCCCAGACATAAGAACATAAGAGAAGCCATGTTGGATCAGGCCAATGGCTCATCCAGTCCAACACTCTGTGTCACACAGTGGCCAAAACCCAGGTACCATCAGGAGGTCCACCAGTGGGGTTAGAACATTAAAAGCCCTCCCACTATTGCCCCTCCACAAGCACCAAGAATACAGAGCACCACTGCCTCAGAGATAAGAACATAAGAGAAGCCATGTTGGATCAGGCCAATGGCCCATCCAGTCCAACACTCTGTGTCACACAGTGGCCAAAAAAGCCAAGTGCCATCAGGGGGTCCATCAGCCTGCACACACAGCCAGCAACTGAGCCACTCTTTGCCCGACTTGCCTGGTGCGGCTGCTGCTGGCGTTGTTGCCCAGTTTGCCTCTCTCTGCCTCTCCCCTGCAGCTTTATCAAAAAGGCTTTTGAGAAGGTGCCCGCAGGCTGCAGTGGAGGCCATGGGCAGCGGGGCAGGCACTCCAACTCTGAGATAATTTGCAAGACCTAGGGGTCTCCACAGGGTTTAATCCGGCACAGTGTCTATTTTTTTTGGGGGGGGGGGAGGCACATTTCAAAGGACTTCCTTGCCTCCCCCTCCCCCTACCATGACTGGATTAACCAACAAGCTAATAAAGCTATGGGATAATTGGTATTCTACATTGTTAACATGATCAACGTACCTGAGTTCCAGTGAGCGCTGATATCCTCCCCTCTACCACTGCCGCGCACATACATTAGGGGAGAGTTTAGCAGAGTAAAGACAGAACTTAAAAAAAAAAAAAAACCACCGGATCAACTAGCTTGAGGGTCTTTGATCTCTAAAATGCCGGAATTATCTTAATCAACTGTGAGTTTAGCAGTGGCTAAACGGCCGCGAAATTGGAGGTGGCATTGGAGCGTTGTTGATTTTTGAGGACTCTCCTCTTTACGGTAAGGAAGCCACGCTTTCCTAGTGCTTCTTGGAAGGAAGCTACCTGAGGTTTGTTGACTTTTGACTGAGCAACAGGCCCAGCCTATGAGAAAACAAAGCGCCTGCAAAAGGAACTAGAAAGATTTGATGTAGGGGGACCCTCAATGTTGCTTTCCACAAAGGATTAACAGTCCAGTACTACTGCGGACCAACATGGCTACCCTCTGAAATGCAGTATGATGTACGTACCTTACATGAAGGTAGAGAAAGAAGCACTTTTCTCCCGTTCTCACAATACAAGAACTCGTGGGCACTCAATGAAATTGCTGAGCAGTCACATTAGAACGATAAAAGGAAGTCCTTCTTCACCCAAAGGGTGATTAACACATAGAACAGAAGAACAGAAGAGAAGCCCTGTTGGATCAGGCCAATGGCCCATCCAGTCCAACACTCTGTGTCACACAGTGGCCAATATATGTGTGTGTACACACACACACACACACACACACAGACACTGTGGCTAATAGCCACTGATGGACCTCTGCTCCATATTTTTGTCCAATCCCCTCTTGAAGCTGGCTATGCTTGTAGCCGCCGCAACCTCCTGTGGCAGTGAATTCCACATGTTAATCACCCTTTGGGTGAAGAAGGACTTCCTTTTATTCGTTTTAACCTGACTGCTCAGCAATTTCATGGAATGCCCACGAGTTCTTGTATTGTGAGAAAGGGAGAAAAGGACTTCTTTCTCTACTTTCTCCATCCCATGCATAATCTTGTAAACCTCTATCATGTCACCCCGCAGTCGACATTTCTCCAAGCTAAAGAGCCCCAAGCGTTTTAACCTTTCTTCATAGGGAAAGTGTTCCAAACCCTTAATCATTCTAGTTGCCCTTTTCTGCACTTTTTCCAATTCACTGCCACATGAGGTGGTGGCAGCTACAAGCATAGACGGCTTAAAGAGGGGTTGAATAAACATCTGGAGCAAAGGTCCACCAGTGGCTATTAGCCACAGCATTTTGTTGGAACTCTCTGTCTGAGGCAAGTGATGCTCTGTATTCTTGGTGCTTGGGAGGGGCAATGGTGTGAGGGCTTTTAGTGCCCTGGCCCCACTGATGGACCTCCTGATGGCGCCTGTTTTTTTTGGCCACTGTGTGACCAGTGTTGGACTGGATGGGCCATTGGCCTGATCCAACAGGGCTTCTCTTATGTGACACAGAGTGTTGGACTGGAGGGGCCATTGGCCTGATCCAACAGGGCTTCTCTTATGTTCTTATGTGACACAGAGTGTTGGACTGGATGGCCATTGACTTGATCCAACATGGCTTCTCTTATGTTCTTATGTGACACAGAGCGTTGGACTGGATGGGCCATTGGCCTGACCCAACGTGGCTTCTCTTATGTTCTTATGTGACGCAGAGTGTTGGACTGGATGGGCCACTGGCCTGATCCAACATGGCTTCTCTTATGTGACACAGAGTGTTGGACTGGATGGGCCATTGGCCTGACCCAACGTGGCTTCTCTTATATTCTTATGTGACACAGAGCGTTGGACTGGATGGGCCATTGGCCTGACCCAACGTGGCTTCTCTTATGTTCTCTTATGGAAGTAACAGTGAAATGAGCACATCTGAACAGCAAGATTTGAGTCCAGTAGCACAAAGACTGTGGCGGCCCAGTTTCCCTGTTAAAAAAAAGTGTTGTTCCCCCACCCCCACTATGTACAGCTACTTGTGATTTGATGTTCCTCATGGAAAGCAAAAGAGTCATCCTGGGCTGTGTCGTTGCATTCTCAGCAAAAGTCACAATTTTGGGGGCAAACGGTAGTGAGTCAGGGTCTGAAATCTATTTTGTTGAGTGATGGAGGCTGTCACTGGGCCAATTCAGGACAAAAAAAAATGTACCAGATTAACAAATCCCATACTCCGTTTTGAGTGTGTTATCTTGAATTCCCCTTTGTTTCTTATTCACAATGAGGGACATACTCCCTCAGGAGCACTCCATACATGCAGCTGCTGTTAAATGATTGCTTCCCAATCTGAATTGGCCATGGGAATCCCCTGTATCGTCAGGGCTGGCTCTAGGGTTTCTGGCACCCTAGGCCCCATCTTTGACCCGTCCCCATGCTGGGTAGACGTGGGAAGGTGAAAGCAGGCAGGGTGGTACATGCACTCCTTGGAGACTGCCTTCCCTTGCAAGGGAAGGCAGCTCAAAGGAGTGCACACATCTCCCCTGATATCCCTTCTCTGACGCCGCCTGCCCACAGGCCGCAGCACTCCTAGTGGGTGGTGGCAAATGCGAGCATGGTTGGAAAGGGGCACCAGTGGCAGTGGGGGGCATGCTCCACCCTCATGGCCAAGTGGGGGGCATGCTCCACCCTCATGGCAGCTGCCTACCTGGCCTACTGGGGTGCACCAGCCCTGTGCACCTTGCTCTCGTTAGTTCACCTCCACTCAGAGCAGCAGGAGATTAAAAAAAAAAAAAGCAGTATTGTGTGCAGTGCTATGTGACATCTGATGAAAACTGGAAGTGACCTTGGGTAGCTCTAGGAATCACCAGAAACTCTACTGTAAAACTATAGAGTATCTAATGATTCCTAGAGGTACCCTATGTCACTTCCTTTAAAAAAAAACTGGAAGTGATGTAGCACCACAGACCCTCATATGCTCACCCACAATCCTCTCACCAGAATCCTTGCCCCGGGGTAATGTCTTGCTCTTTGTTTGTCCCGCACAGGCCCTACAGTCTCCTCAAAAAGCAAGCAGCACGGTAAAGCTTTTGTCCCCCAAACCAGCCGAACAGACTATCAGTCAGATTCCTGACAAAACTGACAGGTCGGTAAAGAACAGAACTTCCCCACGCATCTAACTTTGTATGCTTGACTTTCCCTGTTATATACGATTGGAACAAACAGAGCCTTTCCTCTGTCAGTCACCGCAACGCCATCAGATGTCACAAAATCTGAAAGGCGCCATCTGAAGCCACGGTGTTTACCCGTCTCTAGAAGGGAGGGGAGGGAGGAGGGGCGGTGGTGAATCACAGCGAAAGTTTTCCTGCTGTTAATGAGACAGAGGTGACTGTAAACAATAAGATGCCTTATAGCTATTTTCAAACAAGAATCAAAGCCGTAATTAAATTTAAAGCTCTGACAATGAGAAAGCCTTTAATGTAACAGAACTTGGCTTCCCATTCTCTCCGTATCAAACACGCGTTGCGCAGACAAAACGCGAAAAGCGGGAAAGAGCAGCGAGGAAGAAAAGAGGCGCTTGAAGGCCTTTGTACGTTACTTAAGGATGTCACGCGGATCTCGGCGCTTCGGCTGTCAAAGCACGGGAATGCGAACGAGAGTGCCGTTGTTCCACAAAAGCTGGAGGTCTCGTTCTCTCGGTGGTGCAGGAGGGTCTCCACCCCCCCTACTCCCATTCCCCGCTGCCGCTCCGAGCAGCAGCAGGAGAAAAGTTTAAAGAACCCCAAGTGTTGTGTGTACCGTGACCTCTGTTTAATCATTTTAGCATCTTGGAAAGAGCTCAGGCTTGATTTGATCTAGAACCCATTTGTTCATCTTTTCGATGGTCCGCAGCAGGGTTGGAATTCTAGCAGGAGCTCCTTTGCATATTAGGCCACACACCCCTGATGTAGCCAATCCTCCAAGAGCTTACAAGGCTCTTTTCGGTAAGCTCTAGGAGGATTGGCTACATCAGAGGGGTATGGCCTAATATGCAAAGGAACTCCCACTAGAATTCCACCCCTGTAGCCAATCCTCCAAGAGCTTACAGGGCTCTTCTTACAGGGCCTACCGGAAGCTCCAGATGGATTGGCTACATCAGAGGGGTATGGCCTAATATGCAAAGGAACTCCTGCTAGAATTCCACCCCTGTAGCTAATCCTCCAAGAGCTTACAGGGCTCTTCCTACAGGGCCTACCGGAAGCTCCAGATGGATTGGCTACATCAGAGGGGTATGGCCTAATATGCAAAGGAACTCCCACTAGAATTCCACCCCTGTAGCCAATCCTCCAAGAGCTTACAGGGCTCTTCTTACAGGGCCTACCAGAAGCTCCAGATGGATTGGCTACATCAGAGGGGTATGGCCTAATATGCAAAGGAACTCCCGCTAGAATTCCACCCCTGGATCCTGGTTGTATTGCTCTTGTGCTCTCTTGCATCACCCTCTCCCCGTGCTTGTATCTTAAGGTTCCAGCTGGTGGCTGGAGATCGCCTGGAATGATGGCTGATCTCCAGGCAACCAAGATCAGTTCCCCTGGAGAAGATGGAAGTTTTGAAGGGTGGACTCTACAGCAGGGGTGGAATTCTAGCAGGAGCTCCTTTGCATATGAGGCCACACACCCCTGATGTAGCCAATCCTCCAAGAGCTTACAAGGCTCTTTTTTGTAAGCTCTTGGAGAATTGGCTACATCAGGGGGGGTGTGGCCTCATATACAAAGGAGCTCCTGCTAGAATTCCATCTCTGGTCCATGGTATCTGTAAAGCTCCCCCCCGACATCACATTTCAAACTTATACTCTTCCTTCCTGCCAGCTTTCATCATTGTCCACTTGTCCAGTGAGGAATATTGTGGCATGTTGTGATCGACAGCAGTGCATCCTTACACGTAAGAATCTTTTCTAGCGCATTCATGGCTGCCCGTTCCAGTCTCAATTTCTTTTTGATTTATTAGTGCGGATTAGTTTTGGTGACCAAATACTCCACCCAAGGCTATTTTTTTTTTTAGAAAAAGCCCAGCAATAACTTATTTGCATATTAAGCCACACCCTCTGATGCCAAGCCAGCCGGAACTACATTCCTGTGCGTTTCTGCTCAAAAAAAGTCCTGACTCCACCTATATTTCTGGTGGGGTTATGGAGCTCCAACTGGTTGAGTGAGCAACTCAGCATGTCTCGATATGGGGTGGGGAGGTGCTACATGACTCTAAGTATGGATAGGTGTGATCTCCTTGATTGGGAGACCTCTCTTTATCTTAACTTGGAAGTTGCCCTCTGACCCCTCCCCTCTCTCTCTTATTTATTTATTTATTTTATTCGACTTATATCTTGCCCTACCCCACCGACGCGGGCTCAGGGCGGCTTACAACACAAAAGCTAACAAAGTCAGTTTAAAATACATTAATAATTATACAATAAATACATAAAACTCACTTCAATATGTACTTCAATCTGTACTATGCTACCTTTCCTTAAATCAATGCTTCAATATTCCAGTATTCAATAATCTGTTGTTCGAGATTTGAATAGTCAGGCATTCCGATAACAATTAATTATATGCCAACCGGAAGAGGGCTGTTTTGCAGGCCCTGCGGAACTGTTCAAGGTTCCGCAGGGCCCTCACCTCTTCCGGGAGCTGATTCCACCAACAGGGAGCTGCGATCGAAAAGGCCCTGTCTTTAGTCGCTTTCAGACGGGCCTCCTTTGGCCCAGGGATTATAAGGAGGTGCTGAGACCCCGATCTCAGCACTCTCTGGGGAACATGTGGGGAGAGACTGTCCCTAAGGTAGGCAGGTCCCAGGCCATAAAGGGATTTAAAGGTCATAACCAGCACCTTGTACCTCTGACTCTTTTTACCTGGCCTTCCATGGCGACACATGTCTCTGCAGGTGTCTTCTACAATACCCTCATACACTTGATGCCAGATTAGCTGGCCATTTGTGATAGGGAAAGTATTCTTTCAATTAGGCTTCTTTCTCTTCCTTTGACTTCAACTTGAATGCGAACTGGATCTACCTGAATAAATGTTAGGTTTATCTCTCTCTCTCTCTCTCTTTTTTTTTTTTTTGCAATGTACTTCTTGGGGGACTTACTTATTGTGCTCAGTATCGCACCTCTATGACTAGGCAAAACTCTGCCAAATTAACCAAGCATCCCAATAAATACAACAGCAAGTTTTCTGGTGCACCCCCCAGCTTAGCAGCCGATTTGGTGTAGTGGTTAAGGGTGCGTACTCGAATCTGGGAGAACCAGGTTTGATTCCCCACTCCTCTACATGCACCTGCTGGCATGGCATTGGATCAATCACAAGTTCTCTCAGAGCTGTTTTCTCAAGAGCAGTTCTCTCGGAGCTCTCTCAGCCCCACCTGCCACACAAACCGTCTGCTGTGGGGAGAGGAAGGGAAAGGAGATTGTAAGACGGTCAGACTCCGAGTGAAGGGCAGGATCTAAATCCCATCTCCTCCTCCTTCTCCTCCTCCTCCTCCTCCACCTCCTCTTCTCCTTTACTGTGACCCTCTTCCCATACTGCTGTCTGGCATTGCTGAAAGTTCTCGTTGCTTGCCTAATTGGGACATGAGTTTTTAGTCAATCGAATTGGCTTTAATTAATTATTCTACTAAGCATTGCAAGCCTTTAAAAAACACCCACGTCTTTTAAACACAGTTTGAAGCTTTGGGGCTTTGGCTTAATTCACCTAATTGAAAGCTATTTTCCATCAGGAGACCGAGCTAGTTACCTGATCAACGCTGGCCAGTCATTCCCTTAATGTGCGGCTGGCTATCGCCCGTGCGTCTCAGTCTGCTGTAGTTTGTAGAACTTTCTTTCTTTTTTTTTTTAATCACCAAGATCTCCCGGATGGAATTTTGCGCACCAACTTCATTGCATTTTGATTGACAGACGAACCACATCGTGGCAGAGAGAGCAATGTGTAAAATGTTACAGGGGCCCTCAGCGGGCAATTTCGGGAAATTCTTAAAATGTGATTATTTTAAACGGTTTGATTTTTGAAAGTCAAAGAGACGGGTAACGAGCCCAGCACTGATTAGTGTGGGTGACCGCAGTATACTGGGAGTCTTTTTGATTTTCCTTGGCTTTTCCTTGGTTTCCCTCAGGCCCTTTGGACTAAGCAAGTAAAGATAGCGGAGACACCCTCGGCGTTCTGGGAAGCTCTGTGACATTTTAAAGGCTGCTGGGGCCTATTCTGCTAATATCTAAACTAATTAAAATCAAATTGTAATTGTGGAAGCTTCTTCACTGGAATTCTAATCAGCCTCGGAGCCAAACTCTTCTACTGTTGCTACGCTAAAGGCAGTTCATGGGACGTGAGAGGACCATTTCACCAAAAAGAGAGCTGTTTCCGGAAAGTACGCCCCTCTCTATTCTTACTGCCATCTCTCTTAAGTAAGAAATGTAGCTGCTAAGGTGAGATGAAGACCGTAAGTCAGGGAAATGTCTAGGAAGTCCTTCTTCACCCAAAGGGTGATTAACATGTGGAATTCACTGCCACAGGAGGTGGTGGCGGCTACAAGCATTGACAGCTCCAAGAGGGGATTGGATCAACATCTGGAGCAGAGGTCCATCAAAGGCTGTCAGCCACAGGGTATTGATGGAACTCTCTGTCTGGGGCAGCGATGTTCTGTATTCTTGGTGCTTGTGGGGGCTCTTAGCCACAAGTCCTTTTCAATGGGGTTTGCCGAAATCTCAAAAAAAGAGCTGAGCGGCTGTTTTAAAAGGGGCTGCAGAAGACAGCCTGAAACAGTTGTGCAGCAGGAAGAGCCTCCCCACCGCTCAGCTGTTTTTGCAGCTTTTGCCTGAACAGAAAGCAGGAGTTTCAAGGGACTTGGTGTCCCTTCAAACCCCTGCTTCCTGCTCCACCAACAAGCCGCCGCGAACCACACAAACTGCTCTGAAAGTTCGCGACGGTAGACCCACCACGAACTTCTGTTCCCGAACCACAATGAAGGCAAAATTCACTTTGGAGTTCGCTTTGTGGTTCAGTTCATGCCTTTTTCCTACTGATGAAATCAAGCTAGCCTGGGCTATCCAGATCAGGGCAAAAACATTGATCCACACACTAATCTGTTGTGTTTCCAGTCAATGTGCCCATCCCACGTATCAGCCTTTCTTTCAGGATCATCTTCCTAGACCAATGCAACATACTCTACACCAGGGGTTCAAACTCATTTGTAATGACGGCCGGATCTGACATAAATGAGACCTTGAGGGGCCGGGTCATGTCAGGCCAGGCCATGTGTGTACCTATTTAAGATTAGGTAGCAGAGATATCTGCTCAACATCCACTGGAGTGACTTTGTGACCAACACTGCAGTGCTCAAGCGGGCGGAGGTTATAAGCATCGAGGCACTGCTGTTGAAGACGCAGCTGCGCTGGGCAGGGCATATCTCCAGGATGGAAAACCACCGCCTTCCCAAGATTGCCCTGTATGGCGAACCTTCCACCGGCCATCGAAATAGAGGGGCACCAAAGAAGAGATACAAGGACTCCTTGAAGAAATACCTTGGTACCTGTCGCATCAACCATCACCAGTGGTCTGACCTAGCCTCAGATCGCAAAGCATGGAGGCACACCATCCACCAGACTGTCTCTTCCTTTGAGAACGCACGCATAGCCGGTCTTGAGGACAAAAGGAGATTGAGGAAGAATCGCACTGCTACAGCATCAACCCCAAATCAGACTTTTCCCTGAAGCCACTGTGGCCGGACCTGCCTGTCCCGTATTGGTCTTGTCAGCCACCAGCGAGCCTGCAGCAGACATGGACTACTGCACCTTTCTTAAATCTTCGTTCGCGAAGTCAAGCCGAGAGAGAGCAGAGATATGAATTTTATAAAGAACAAAACACAAATATATATATTTTAAAAAAATTTAAAGCATGCTTAAAATGTTAGCATTCATTGGTCTTAAAGGTGCTTTCTTTGTATTTCTCCCATGGGATCCAGGGAACTGGGCAAAGGAAGCTCTGGCTCTTTCCTTCCTTCCCCTGGGGACCAGGAGGGGGAGGAGTCACAGACAATAGAAGGAAGAGAGTATCGGCTCAGTAGTTCTGCTATGTGATTGAGAGAGCCTGGCAAAGCAAGTTCTCCCTCCCCCCTTCCTCCCCAAGGGAGGAGCCTCAGCCTATGGAGAAAATAGAGGGTTTGCTCTGCAGCTCCTTGTGCAATTGAGCAAGCCTTGAGAAGCAAGCTGTGATGCAGAAGGAAACAAGACAGAGGGAGAAGGAAGCAGATGACAGCCAGTTGCTCAGGGGCCTGATAGGAGCCCTCCGGGGGCCTGATTCGGCCCCCAAACTGCATGTTTGACACCCCTGCTCTACACTGTCTGCTGTTCTTTGTAGATGACCACCTCAGATGTTCTTGAACTATCAGCTTACAAACATCAAAGATATCTTGATCGTGTCTTACCATCACATCCCTTGTCGGCCTGCAAGTCAAGATAGAAAACAGCATATTTTTGAAACCTGGAGGAAGGAGCTGCTCCCAACAATCCCATCTCGTTAATGCAGTTCTGCCTCCACTGTTGTGTGAGCTGCTGTACAGATCTGGCAGAGGCATACCTGGTATATCCACAGTTTCGTTTTTACAGGGGCCAATTGTGGGAAGTGAAGGTCTTTGCATTGTTTCCTGCAGGGCTTTTTTTGGAGCAAGAACTCCTTCGCATATTAGGCCACACACCCCTGATGTAGCCAATTCTCCAAGAGCTTCCAGGGCTCTTCATACAGGGCTTACTGTAAGCTCCAGGAAGATTGGCTACATCAGGGCGGTGTAGCCTAATATGCAAAGGAGTTCCTGCTGCTGCTGCAAAAAACCCCTCTGGCCTCCTGTCTCAGACTTGAGAGATGGCATCAAAGAGTTCAGCCAGATAGAGAGGTCTGGACACACAGAGCATCCTTCCCTTCCTCCTCTTTGATCCTTTCCCTTTGAAGTAGAATGCTAACCTTAGGGGTGCAATTTCCTCCTTTTCCACTCTCACATTTCCTCTCTTGCATGCACAAAGAAGGTGGGTGATATCTCCATCTTGTGCCATGGAGGCTGGATATGCGGCTAGCATCCAACACCATCTAGTTAGCAAGAACAAGTAATCTATCCCCAGGGCTCTTTTTTTGAGCAGGAACGCACAGGAATGCAGTTTCAGCCGTCTTGGCCTCAGGGGGGTTGGCCTAATATTCAAATGAATTCCTGCTGGGCTTTTCCTACCCAAAACCCCCTGTGTGAAACAACAGTGATGTCAGGGCGAGTGTGTCTTAATATTCAAATGAGTTTCTGTTGGGCTTTTTCTACAGAAAAGCCCTGTGTGAAACAATGGCGATGTCAGGGGTGTGTGACCTAATATGCGAATGAGTTCCTGCTGGGCTTCTTCTACCCAAAAAAGCCCTGTGTGACACAGTGGTGATGTCAGGGGGTGTGGCCTAATATACATACATACATACATCATTTTATTTGTATCCTGCCCTCCCCACCGAAGCAGGCTCAGGGCGGCTGACAACATTAAACAATACATTAAGTACAATAATATTCGGAACAATAACTAATTTAACAGTTTGATTAAAATTCTAAAATTACTGAAGTTCTAAAATTAATAAAATTAACATCCTGGTGCTATTAGCAGTCTCTCTATTAATCGATGTAGGCCATCCTAAAAAGAATGGTCTTGCAGGCCCTGCGGAACTGTTCAAAATCCTGCAGGGCCCGCGTTTCTTCCGGGAGCTGGTTCCATAGGTGTGGAGCCACTACAGAGAAAGCCCGAGTGCGGGTACTCTGTAGTTTTACCTCTTTCGGCCCAGGGATAGTCAGCAGATTCTTCCCTGCTGACCTCAGTGCTTTCTGGGGTTCATATGGGGAGAGACGGTCCCTCAAATGCAAATGAGTTCCCGCTGAGCTTTTCCTACAAAAAAGCCCTGTCTGTCCCTATCTTTTACCTGCTCTCTCATGCATGTATTTCTTTAATAAAAGTTGTTTAATAGTCTTAGAACTAACTGCTGACTCCGTGTAACTTTGCTGCCACGCCTAGCCCCAGCTCTGCTGTGTTAAAGCCTGAGCACTCTACTACTTTTCCATGATTCTCTGGCAGTGCCAAACACAGAGAATCCGACACCGTTTACCCAGCTGGAGTTGCTCCTTCATTTGGGACACCATGAGAATAACCGGTAGAGATTAACTCGTCTTCCCTTTTCAAAGAGCCACGCTTTTACGGGTAGCCATGCTAGGGGAAGGAATATGACTCTTACCAATGCTGCATTTTGAATTTATCTTTATTAGTCTACATTTTAATTCCATTCAGTGCATCTTCATTAAGCAACTGTTTGTTCCCTTGGGCATGATACCTTTCCATCTATCCGTTGCTTGTTGTGGCTATAAAAGTAGAAGCCTATTTGAATTTTTATATAGGATCTGCTAGTTACATTTCTCTCCCCACGTCCTTGTAGAACTTCAGGCATTTCCAGGCATGAACATATACCTGCTTTTCACTGCATACAGTCTATTATCCCCAACCAAGCCAATAAATACTTCTATGAGAAATTAAATAATACATATCTGAATGGATTTTCTATAAACGAAATGTCTTCCCTCCCCCTTTATTTCAGAAAGCAGATTTTCTGCAGTTGTGTTTTATTGTAACTTATTGCTTATGGAACCTCTATGGAGATGCTTAGCTGAGAATGGTTTTTAAATATTTAAATGGATGCTTTAAAAGAAGACAGGGAACGGTTACCCACTTTTTACATCATGGAATACAGGTTTTTAAATGTGAAAGGCATCAGTCCAAATGGAGATGTTACTAACTGCCCTTCAGGAAACCATCATTAGAACGTAAGAAGAGCCCTGCTGAATCAGACCAATTGTCCATCTAGTCCAGCATCCTGTCTCACACAGTGGCCAACCAGTTCCTCTGGAGGGCCAACAACAGGGCAGAGAGGCCGAGGCCTTCCTAAGAACATCAGAAGAGCCCTGCTGGATCAGACCAGTGGTCCATCTAGTCCAGCATCCTGTCTCACAAAATGGCCAACCAGTTCCTCTGGAGGGCCAACAACAGAACAGAGAAGCCAAGACCTTCAAAAGAACATCAGAAGAGCTGTGTTGGATAAGACCAGTGGTCCATCTAGTCCAGCATCCTGACTCACACAGGAACCAACCAGTTCTTCTGGAGGGCCAACAACAGGGCAGGGAGGCCAAGGCCTTCTTCAGTTGCCTCCTTGCTCCGAGTTAGAATCTTTTTGCCCCTGAATGTGGAGGTTCTCCTCAGCCTCTATAGCTAGTAGCTACTGATACTTATCATCCATGGGTCTTACTAAACCCCTTTTAAAGCTGCTTATTCTTGTGGCCATTACTACATCCTCTGACAATGAAATCCAGATTTTACTTACAGACCTGTTGAGCTGCATCACAAGAAGTTTGTCATTGATGGTCCACAGGTTAATGCTACTCTATGCACTAATGGACAAGAGATGGCCCCAAATGATTCCATTCAAGTTTTAAGGAAAACCAGCTTCAAGATGAGGGAATGTGATTGGAGCAGCAGCGAAGGGGGAAAGGAGTGTATGACTCGTTTGTCTCCTCAAGCCAATACACTGGGCCTCTTTCCCCTTCCTGCCTTTTTGCTCCTCCAGGGGTCATCGAGGTAGCTAACAATTTAAAACATGCATGGCATAACTACATTTTGGAGAGCCAGTTTGTTGTAGTGGTTGTGTGCGGACTCTTATCTGGGAGAACCGGGTTTGATTCCCCACTCCTTCACCTGCAGCTGCTAGCATGGCCTTGGGTCAGCCACAGCTCTGGCAGAGGTTGTCCTTAACAGGGTGGGGCTGCTGTGAGAGCCCTCTCCAGCCCCACCCATCTCACAGGGTGTCTGTTGTGGGGAAGGAAGGGAAAGGAGATTGTGAGCCACTCTGAGGCTCTTCGGAGTGGAGGGTGGGATATAAATCCAATATCTTCATCTACCTCACAGGGTGTCTGTTGTGGGGAGGGAAGGTAAAGGAGATTGTGAGCCGCTCTGAGACTCTTCGGAGTGGAGGGTGGGATATAAATCCAATATCTTCATCTACCTCACAGGGTGTCTGTTGTGGGGGAGGAAGGTAAAGAAGATTGTGAGCTGCTCTGAGACTCTTTGGAGTGGAGGGCGGGATATAAATCCAATATCTTCATCTACCTCACAGGGTGTCTGTTGTGGGGGAGGAAGGGAAAGGAGATTGTGAGCCCCTCTGAGACTCTTCGGAGTGGAGGGCGGGGTATAAATCCAATATCTTCATCTACCTCACAGGGTGTCTGTTGTGGGGGGGAAGGTAAAGGAGATGGCGAGCCCCTCTGAGACTCTTTGGAGTGGAGGGCGGGATATAAATCCAATATCTTCATCTACCTCACAGGGTGTCTGTTGTGGGGGAGGAAGGGAAAGGAGATTGTGAGCCACTCTGAGACTCTTTGGAGTGGAGGGCAGGATATAAATCCAATATCTTCATCTACCTCACAGGGTGTCTGTTGTGGGGGAGGAAGGGAAAGGAGATTGTGAGCCACTCTGAGACTCTTTGGAGTGGAGGGCGGGATATAAATCCAATATCTTCATCTACCTCACAGGGTGTCTGTTGTGGGGGAGGAAGGGAAAGGAGATTGTGAGCCACTCTGAGACTCTTTGGAGTGGAGGGCGGGATATAAATCCAATATCTTCTTCTTCTACATTTTAAACCCGCTAAAATAAACATAGACCCTCAGTCATCATCATCATCATTTTTTTTTTTAAAAAAGAGTGTTAAAATACATTTTTAAAAACAGCAATTAAAACATTGTTTAGGAAGAACGGATCATTGAGGGAATGCCAAATGAAACAGAAAAGTACTCCCCCCCCCTTTTTCTTTTTTTAGCCACAGTACGACAGAAAGCTTTGTGGTGCTCCACCAATTTAAGTAGTCAACTTATGACGTTGCAAACACTATATAAGGAAAGGAAGAATGGACAAGAAACAATTGTTCGAGATCTTTCCATCTCTGAAACTAGGTGTGGCCTGTGACCTTCTCATTCCTCCAAACTCCTGAACATCAAGCTCTCATGTGTGCCTTGAGAACTCCAAGAATTAAAACTGATCTCCATACTACAGCAATCAGTTCGCCCACAGAAAATGGCTGCTTTGGAGGGTGGAGTCTGAGATGTTATGTCCCGCTGAGGTCCCTCCCCTCCCCAAACCCCACCCTTCCCACGCTCCACCCCCCAAACCTCAAGGAATTTCCCACCTTAGAGTTGACAACCCTGTGCACACCAAAGAAGACTCAGGGGAGGGATGTAGGGGCACTTTGAGAGCCAGTTTGGTGTAGTGATTAAGTGCACGGACTCTAATCTGGGACAGGGAGAACTGGGTTTGATTCCCCACTCCTCCACATGTCCTGCTGGATTGACCTTGGGTCAGTCATAACCAGACCACAGATTCAGTGGGAGCTCACAGGACAGCAGCTCCTGGATCTTTCTGAGATTTCCACCTCCTCCTTCTGAGAGTTCCACCTCCTCCTTCTGAGGATTCCACCTCCTCCTTCTGAGAGTTCCACCTCCTTGTCCATTGAATAGTATGTGCAGCTGCATAACAATCCCTGGATGAGCTCCACCACCACCTATTTTTCTACGAAATGACCCCCGGTCATAACTCTCCCAGAGGTTATTCTGGAAAGAACCGTTCTGTCAGAGCTCTCTCAACCCCACCTACATCACAGGGTATCTGTTGTGGGAAGAGGAAGGGAAAGAAGATTGTAAGCTGCTCTGAAACTCCTTCATGTAGCGAAGGGCAGGGTATATATCCAGTCTCCTCGGATTTATGCCGGATTAGACCCTGTGGAGGCCCCTAGGCAGTCAAAACCTTGGAGGGCCCCTCACGAATTATCTCAATGTCAGAACCCTGCTGCAGCCTGCAGGCACCTTCTCAAAAGCCCCTTTGACAAAGCTGCGGGGGAGAAGCAAAGAGAGACAAATTTGGCGACAACGCCAGCAGCAACCGCACCAGGCAAGTCGGGCAAAGAGCAGCTCAGTTGCTGGCTATGCATGCGGGCTGGAAGGGCTGAAAACAGGGGGGAAATGGGGGGCAGGAGTTGGCCCGGGGCCCCTAAAGGCTTGGGGGCCCATAGGCCAGTGCCTACTTGGCCTAATCGTTAATCTGGCCCTGTTTCTCCTCCTCCTCGTCTTCTTCTCCTCTTGATTCACGTGGTCAAGGGTGTTTGAAGATGACGCGCATCCAGAATTAAATCTGGACTGGGCTACGCATCGAGTTTTCTGTCTCTAGAAAAGGAAACTCGTTCCAAAATATCGCCATGGTGGCTTCTCTTCCTATTTGGCTCACAAGTCCCATTCACTTCATTATCCTCCAGCCTTGTTATTCACACAGCACAGCATCAGTCATGTTTTATTACAAGAGAGTTTAACAAGTATCCCTTCCTTCACGCTAAATCTCTCTTTTCTCCCGGTATTAGAACATGGCCTTAGAGCAAGGGCAGATATGCAAAACTCTTCCTCAAAGGGGTAACGTCAAGGAGAGTTCTGACAGCTTACAAGGATCTCACAGAGACGGCACCGGAGAGCAACCCGGCTATAGAATGATCTCTCATTAGAAGCAAGTATTAACCGGAGGCTCGTCAGCTTTAGAAATCGGGATCCCCTACCCCTACCCTAATTTGATAGGCTTTGACAGCTACCAGGTATGCTTTTAAATGCTATGTTAATTGTGTGAAATGCACAAGGGATCTGGGACATGCAATCTCATTGTACGTATTTTACCACTGAGAACGATGTGCTTGCATGCGTTACAGTGCCGTCAAATCACAGCTGATGGTGACCCCGTTGGGGTTTCCACAGCAAGAAATGAACAGAGATGGTTTGTCATTGCCTGCCTCAGTGTAGCAACCCTGGACTTCCTTGGTGGTCTCTCATCCAAATACTAACAAAGGTCGACTCTACTCAGTTTTTGAGATCTGAAGAGATCAGGCTAGCCTGCGCCACCAGGTCAGGACAGATGAACAGAGGTGGTTTGCCATTGCTTGCCTCTGCACAACGACCTTAGACTTCCTTGGTGGTCTCCCATACAAATACTAACCAAGGTTGACCCGACACAGTTTCTGAGATCTGATGAGATCAGGCTAGCCTGGTTCATCCAGGTCAGGGTAGATGTCAAGGTGGTGAGAACCAGAGAGGATTGTGATGCACTCCAAAGGGATCTGTCAAGGCTGGATGAGTGGGCGTCAACATGGCAAATGAGGTTCAACATGGCCAAGTGCAAAGTAATGCACATTGGGGCCAAAAACCCTAACTATAAATACAAAATTGCTGGGGTGTGAACTGGCGGAGACTGACCAAGAGAGAGATCTTGGGGTTGTGGTAGATAACTCACTGAAAATGTCGAGACACTGTGTGACTGCAATAAAAAAAAAGCCAACGCCATGCTGGGAATTACTGGGAAGGGAATTGAAAACAAATCAGCCAGTATCATAATGCCCCTGTATAAATCGATGGTGCGGTCTCATTTGGAGCACTGTGTGCGATTCTGGTCACACCACACCTCAAAAAAGATATTATAGCTTTGGGAAAAGTACAGAAAAGGGCAACTAGAATGATTAAAGGATTGGAACACTTTCCCTATGAAGAAAGGCTCTTTAGCTTGGAGAAACATTGACTGAGAGGTGATATGATAGAGGTTTACAAGATTATGCATGGGATAGAGAAAGAAGTACTTTTCTCCCTTTCTCACAATACAAGAACTCGTGGGCATTCAATGAAATTGCTGAGCAGTCAGGTTAGAACTGATAAAAGAAAGTCCTTTTTTACCCAAAGGGTGATTAACACATGGAATTCACTGCCACAGGAGGTGGTGGCAGCTACAGGCATAGCCAGCTTCAAGAGGGGATTGGATAAACATATGGAGCAGAGGTCCATCAGTGGCTATTAGCCACAGGGTATTGATGGAACTCTCTGTCTGGGGCAGTGACACCCTGTATTCTTGGTGCTTGGGGGGGCAACAGTGGGAGGCCTTCTAGTGTCCTGGCCCTACTGATGGACCTCCTGATGGCACTTGTTTTTGGGGGGCGCTGTGTGACTCAGAGTGTTGGACTGGATGGGCCATTGGCCTAATCCAACATGGCTTCTCTTATGTTCTTAAGAGATGTAGTTTGTCATTGCTTGCCTCTTCACAGAGACCCTAGACATCCTTGGTGGTCTCCCACCCAAATACCAACCAATGCGAGCCCTGCTCAGCTTCTGAGATCTGATATCAGTCTAGCCTGGGTCATCCAGATCAGGGCAGATGAGCAGAGGTGGTTTGCCATTGCCTGCCTCTGTGTAACAACTCTGGACTTCATTGGTGGTCTCCCACCCAAATAACAACCAAGACTGACCCTACTCAGCCTCTGAGATCTGAAAAGATCGGGCTAGCTTTCTAAGTCAGGGCACTGATAATTATAGACTGTTGCATACAAGGGTATTTTTGTAGCAGGGACTCCTTTGTATATTAGACCACACCTTGCTGATGTAGCCAATCCTCCAAGAGCTTACAGGACTCTTCTTACAGGGCCTAAAATAGTTCTGGGTGGCTTGGCACCAGGGGTGTGTGGCCTAATATGCAAATGAGTTCCTGCTGGGCTTTTTCTCCTTTCCTCCCTCTCTCCCTCTCCCTACCTCCCTCTCCCTCTCCCTTCCTTCCTTCCTTCCTTCCTTCCTTCCTTCCTTCCTTCCTTCCTTCCTTCCTTCCTTCCTTCCTTCCTTCCTTCCTTCCTTCCTTCCTTCCTCCCTCCCTCCCTCCCTCCCTCCCTTCCTCCCTTCCTTCCTTATTCTATGTGGCTCTCACATTAAGGAAGTTCAGTCACCCTTATGATTGATGAAGAAGAAGAAGATGATTGTGATGATGATAGATAGATGATAGATGAGAAAGAAAGAAAGAAAGAAAGAAAGAAAGAAAGAAAGAAAGAAAGAAAGAAAGAAAGAAAGAAAGAAAGAAAGAAAGAAAGAAAGAAAGAAAGAAAGAAAGAAAGAAAGAAAGAAAGAAAGAAAGAAAGAAAGAAAGAAAGACTGCTCTTAACTGCTGTATACCTCTGCTTTGGATTGGATCGCTGAAATGTGGAGGGTGGGTGGGTTTTGTTTCTTAAGATGGACCACAACATTCTCAAATAGAATCATTTCCAACATGTTCCAAATGTTGAAGTTCACATCCGTGTGGGTTCACAAGTGCAAACCGCTCGAAAACTGAGATTTCTCAGCCGGCATTTAATTGATTCCTATGCTGCTTTCTTCATTAGGCACCATTTCAACATCACCGTACAGATGTTAACATGAAGCAAAAAGACTCCCGGATTTGTTTTCTTCCAACTTCTCATTCAAAAGACAGTCTGCAATGGAAACACTGATTATTCTGAAACCCTTTTTGATCATATTCCAAAACCCAAGTGAGGCGTGAAGAAAAATCTTTAGGTTTCTTTTTTAAAAAATTTCTTAAAAAAATATAATTAGATCTTTCAAATCCTGTGTGAGTCTCTCCCATGTGCTGGCTGGGAGAACTAAGTAAATAACTCTCCATGGCATCTGCATTTTAATTTAACTTTAATATAGGCATTCATACAGGGGACCGAACACTTCTTCTGTCTTATATTTGTATAAATAGATGTCACTCAAGCTGTCATTTCAAAGATCTGCGACAAGTGAGCTTCGGAAAATCTAGGGAAATGGTTTAAAGCGTCGCAGAATGAAGAAGGCTATTGTTTGAAATGTTTTCGTTGGAATGTGTGGAAGCAGAGGGTATTCATTAGCACTAAATGGAGAGATTTGTGGGACCCAAAGCACACCGAAGACAATAATTATATTTTCTAAAGAAGCGAGATAGACACGATTATACATAGAGGAAAAGAAGAAGACTGCAGATTTATACCCCGCCCTTCTCTCTGAATCAGAGACTCAGAGCAGCTCACAATCTCCTATATCTTCTCCCCCCACAAGAAGACTACAGATTTATACCCCACCCTTCTCTCTGAATCAGAGACTCAGAGCAGCTCACAATCTCCTATATCTTCTCCCCCCACAAGAAGACTACAGATTTATACCCCACCCTTCTCTCTGAATCAGAGACTCAGAGCAGCTCACAATCTCCTATATCTTCTCCCCCCACAAGAAGACTACAGATTTATACCCCACCCTTCTCTCTGAATCAGAGACTCAGAGCAGCTCGCAATCTCCTATATCTTCTCCTCCCACAAGAAGACTGCAGATTTATACCCCGCCCTTCTCGCTGAATCAGAGACTTAGAGCAGCTTACAATCTCCTATATCTTCTCCCCCCACAAGAATACTGCAGATTTATACCCTGCCCTTCTCTCTGAATCAGAAACTTAGAGTGGCTTACAATCTCCTATATCTTCTCCCCCGCAAGAAGACTGCAGATTTATACCCCACCCTTCTCCCTGAATTAGAGACTTAGAGCGGCTCGCAATCTCCTCTATATTCTCCCCCCACAACAGACACCTTGTGATGTGGGTGGTGCTGAGAAGGCTCTCACTCTTCACAGGTGGGCTGATCGCTCTTCAAAGCTGCAGTCATTGTGTCTTCAGCTATGGTGTGACCCAGACTTCATAACTCACCTTAGAGGCATCAACTAGCAGGGCTGGTGTGTGGGAATAGGTGAGGTAGGCAACCGCCTAGAGTGCCACCTCGTTGCAGGGGCGGGTGTCCCCTCTCCGTCCCTCTACGCACTGCCTCTGATTCTGTCTCTGATGCTCGCACTGGCATGAGTCAACAGTGTGATGCGATGACTAAAAAGGCAAATGCCATTTTGGGCTGTATCAACGGAAGTGTAGTGTCCAGATCATGTGATGTGATAGTATCGCTTTACTCTTCTCTGGTAAGACCTCACCTGGAGTCTTGTGTTCACTTTTGGGCACCGCATTTTAAGAAGGATATAGACAAGCTGGAAGGGGTCCAGAGGAGGGCGACAAAGATGGTGCGGGGTCTGGAGACCAAGTCCTATGAGGAAATGTTGAAGGAGCTGGGGATGTTTAGCCTGGAGAGGAGGCGGCTGAGAGGTGATAGGATCACCATCTTCAAGTCCTTGAAGGGCTGTCATATAGAGGATGGTGTGGAATTGTTTTCTGTGGTAGGACCAGAACCAATGGGTTGAACTTGGATCTCTTTCATTCAAGGCAAGTGAGGAGCAGAGGTGGTTTACCATTTCCTTTCTCTGCAAAGACTTTCTTGGTGGCCTCCCATCCATGTTCTGACTCTGCATGGCTTTCAAAAGCTGATGTCACCTTCCCTCACTCTCTGGAGCCCTGTAAGGGGAAAATGCAATAATTTTGACAGGGGAATTACAGGTGAAGGAAAGGATCAAACACTCCACTCAAAATCCCAGCATCCAGAGTCAGGGGTTCAATTTTTAAAAAAACAGTTGTTAAATGCATCCAGATGCCATTTGCGCTGATCTCTCACATGTGTATAAAGTGCCATCAAGTCACAGCTGACTTACGGCTGCCCCAGCAAGGGGCTTTCAAGGCAAGTGAGATGCGGAAGTGGTTCTCCATTGCCTTCCTCTGCAGAGCCTTTCTTGGTGGTCTCCCTTCCAAGTATTAAACCTGATTAGCTTCCCCGGGGCTTTTTTTTTTTTAAGCCCAGCAGGAACTTGTTTGCATATTAGACCACACACCCCGATGGCACCATAGTGTCACACAGGGCTGTTTTGTGGGGAAAGCCAAGCAGGAACTCATTTGCATATTAGGCCGCGCCCCCTGGTGCCAAGCCAGCCGGAATTGCGTTCCTGCTAAAATAAAAACCCCGAGCTTCCCGCATGTGTCTACATATCTTCAAGCATTTTTGAATTGGCCCCACTCCTTGTGTTTCAGGTAGGCTATCAATTTGTAAGTGGCATATGCAGCTTTATGCAAATACGCCCCATTACCACATCTTTTGCCGTTTCCTGAATTAGAAGTTGCTTTACAAAAGTAGTCACTATTAAAATCATCCAGCGTTTCCGTTGCTCAAAACAGCAAAAAAAAAACAACTTCCAAACTGTTTTAAGAATTTTTTTCCTGCCAGAACCTTCAGTCCCCATAGCCAAAGGTCCAGAAATAATTGTGTTTTGGTCCTATTAAAGTTAACCAGTAGGTCCAATACTCCCTCTAAGCTGTGGAGTCCTGTGAGCAAAAATTCTGCTTCATGAGTTACTGGCATTAAAAGTTGTGAGTTACTGCAGACATTAGTTTGCTCTGGGGCCATTTTCCCTGAGCTGAGACAATGATGTGTGAGCCAGAAGCTAAAAAAAACCCGTGACTTAGCTCACACTAACTCAGCTTAGAGGGAACACTGCACTAACTCAGTGGCTCAGTGGTAGAGCATCTGCTTGGGAAGCAGAAGGTCCCAGGTTCAATCCCTGGCATCTCCAAAAAAGGGTCCAGGCAAATAGGTGTGAAAAACCTCAGCTTGAGACGCTGGAGAGCCGCTGCCAGTCTGAGAAGACAATACGGACTTTGATGGACCAAGGGTCTGGTTCAGTATAAGGCAGCTTCATATGTTCATATGTTCATATTTCACCTTACAAAAAGAAGGGAGAAGCCATTGCTCAGTGGTAGAGCATCTCCTTGGCATACAGACGGCCCCAGGTTCAATCCCAGGCATCTGCATTCAAAAGACCTGGCTGTAAATGATGTGAAAGACCTCTGTCTGAAACCCTGGAGAGCTGCTGCCAGTCTGAGTAGACAGTACTGCCTTCAATGGGCCAAGGGCTGATTCAGTAGAAGGCAGCTTCGTAGATTCACACCTTCCACACTTCAGGAAGTTACAAAGCTGTTCTAGTGTTTCCGGGAGTAGACAGTACTGCCTTCAATGGGCCAAGGGTCTGATTCAGTAGAAGGCAGCTTTGTAGATTCACACCTTCCACACTTCAGGAAGTTACAAAGCTGTTCTAGTGTTTCCGGGAGTACGCGTGCTGGTGACGACTCTGGCACTAGCCAATAGGCGCCCAACCGAAGCCAACTTTTTGCCCAACATTTTGGAGATTTGCAGAACCTTTTCTCCCCTGCCCCCTCAAGTTTCCTCCAGGACTTTGAAACGTCCTCTAAAAGATTCCTAACAAACAGAACAACAGGACCCGTGTCACCGCGGCAGTCTCTGTAGCGCCGTGCAAACAACGCTGACGTGCTCTGGATTTGTCAACCTGACTCTCTGAAGGATAGATAGGGGGCAAGGTGGCATGGGCAGTTTGATCAGCGAATGGCACGCATCGATACAACTGACACATGCACGCACGCCGAATCTACAGTAAAATGTCTCTCCTCTAATAAGAAACAGAAGTGACACATGTCACGTATTTGGTGTTTCGCACAAATAGGGCCCAATAAAATGCTCCAATTAACAGTGGCTTCAGGTAGCAGAGTTTTCGATGAATTAAACAGCCAGCATTCCCGTTCCTGGCTCCCTTCTGCATCCTTCCCTCTGTCGAAGGGGGGGGGGGGGGAGAGAAGAGATCTCAGCTAAAGACTTCCCTCCCGGATCTGCCAAGGTGCATTTTTTCCCCCACGCAGACTTGACTCACAGTCGAAGTTGATGTGAGAGTTTGTCACGGCTGTTTTGACAGTCCGGTCAACTGAATCCAGGGAGTCGGTCCCTGTGGTTTGTCAATTATCCTACTAACCCTACAGCGAGAGGAACACTCAAGGCACAAAAGTGTCAACCAATAACGGGGGATGGGGGGAAGGGAGAATGTCAGCAGCTTGCAGGAGGGGGGAAGCTGAGCGATGGGGAGGGGAAGGGGAGATGGACGGGTTCCAGCAGCATGGATTGTTTTAGCACCGATTTGATTTTTCAGAGCATCCTTTCCTTCTCCACCGCCACCAGAAATGCACACCTACATGGTGTAAAAAAAAGGTAAAGGCAGTCCCCTGTGCAAGCACCAGTCGTTTCTGAGTCTGGGGTGACGTTGCTTTCACAATGTTTTCACGGCAGACTTTTTACGGGGTGGTTTGCCATTGCCTTCCCCAGTCATCTACGCTTTCCCCCCAGGAAGCTGGGGACTCCTCTGACCGACCTCAGAAGGATGCAAGCTGGGTACTCATTTTACTGACCTCGGAAGAATGGAAGGCTTAGTCAACCTCGAGCAGGCTACCTGAACCAGCTTCTGGTGGGATCGAACTCAGGTCATGAGCAGAGCTTAGGAATGCAGTTCTGCAGCTTTTACACTCTCCGCCACAGGGCTCTTTTTAAGGTACAATGGAAAAGGAAAGGTCCCCTGTGCAAGCACCAGTTGTTTCCGACTCTGGGGTGAGGTTGCTTTCACAACGTTTTCACGGCAGACTTTTTACGGGGTGGTTTGCCATTGCCTTCCCCAGTTGTCTACACTTTCCGCCCAGCAAGCTGGGGACTCCTTTGACCGACCTCGGAAGGATGGAAGGCTGAGTCAACCTCGAGCCGGCTACCTGAAAACCCAGCTTCCGCTGGGGATCGAACTCAGGTCATGAGCAGAGCTTAGGACTGCACTGCTGCAGCTTTAACATTCTGCGACATGGAGCTCTTGGGTAAAAGGTAAAGGTGGTCCCCTGTGCAAGCACCAGTCGTTTCCGACTCTGGGGTGACATTGCTTTCACAACATTTTCACGGCAGACTTTTTACGGGGTGGTTTGCCATTGCCTTCCCCAGTCGTCTACACATGCACGCATGCTGAATCTACAGTCAAATGTCTCTCTTCTAATAAGAAACAGAAGTGACACATGTCACGTATTTGGTGTTTCGCACAAATAGGGCCCAATGAAATGCTCCAATTAATGGTGGCTTCGGCAAGCTGGGGACTCCTTTTACCCACCTCAGAAGGATGGAAGGCTGAGTCAACCTCGAGCCGGCTACCTGAAAACCCAGCTTCCACCGGGGATCAAACTCAGGTCATGAGCAGAGCTTAGGACTGCAGGACTGCAGCTTTAACGCTCTGCGCCAAGGGGCTCTTACGGGGTGGTTTGCCATTACCTTCCCCAGTCATCATTTAACTGGTTGGACCAGGCAAAAGTTGTTCTCCATTCATGGAGTGATACGGCGGTTGCTCTTGCATGTCGTGCTGGGCAGGTGACTTTCTCTGGGGTGAAAGAGCAGGCGGCGTATGGTCATAGGGTCCAAGAGATCCAAGTTCAAATCTTCCCCTGAACCTGAAGCTCATGATCAGGCCTTTTTTTTTTATTTGTGGGAATGCACAGGAACGCAGTTACGGCTGGCTTGGCATTAGGGGGTGTGGCCTAATATGCAAATGTTTTCCTGGTGGGCTTTTTGATGATGATGATGAGATTGGATTTATATCCCGCCCTCCACTCCGAATCGCAGAGCGGCTCACAATCTCCTTTATCTTCCTCCCCCACAATAGACACCCTGTGAGGTGGGTGGGGCTGAGAGGGCTCTCCCAGCAGCTGCCCTTTCGAGGACAACTCCTAGGAGAGCTATGGCTGACCCAAGGCCATTCCAGCAGGTGCAAATGGAGGGGTGGAGAATGAAACCTGGTTCTCCCAGATAAGAGTCCGCACACTTCACCACTACACCAAACTGGCTCTTCGCTACCAAAGAAGTCCTGTGTGAAACAGTGGTAATGTCAGGGTGTGTGTGGTCTAATATGCAAATGAGTCCCTGCTGGGCTTTTTCTACAAAAAAGCTCTGTGTGAAACAACGGTGATGTCAGAGAGTGTGGCCTAATATGCAAAAGAGTTCCTGCTGGTTTTATCTACAAAAAAGTCCTGTGTGAAACAATGGTGATGTCTGGGAGTGTGGCCTAATATGCAAATGAGTTCCTGCTGAGCTTTTTCTTCAAAACAAAAAGACCTGTTCATGATGTGACTTTGGGCCACTCTATCACTCTCTTATCACACAAGGTTGTTTTGAAGATAACATAGAAGGGCATTTTCTTCTTTGCCTTCAATTCACAAATGATTTACGGTGACCCTGTTAGGTTTTCAAGGCAAGAGACGTTCGGAGGTGGCTTGCCATTACCTGCCTCCGCGTGGTGACTATGGACTTCCACGGGGGTCTCCCATCGAAATCCTAACCCTGTTTAGCTTCCGAAATATGACAAGATCAGGCTAACCTGGGCCAGCCAGGTCAGGGTGGAGGATATTTTGTCTCCACTTCTTCCCAGCCAGAATCTAAAGCACCTTTCCACATTATTCTCTCCTCCTCCATTTTGTGTCATCAGCAGCACGGTGGGTAGCATTTAAGAGGCGCAGATTCTAATCCTGGTAACCAGGTCTGATTCCCCTCTCCTTCCCCAGATGCAACCCGCTGGGTGACCTTGGGTCAGTCACAGTTCTCTCAGGACCCCCTCAGCCCCACCTGCCTCACAAGGCCCTGGCCCTGACCTGGTGGAATCAGCTCCCTACAGAGATCCGGGCCCCTCTGGATTTGTTGCCATTCTGGGGGGCCTGCAAAACGGAGCTGTTCTGCCAGGTCTATGGTTGAGGCAAGCGGAAGTCCTCATCCTTCTATTATACCATCTAGCTGGCCTCCCAGCAATGACTGCCATTTTAACCGGGGTCAATACTGTTGACATCTTAGGGCAATTTAAGGCTACCCATTAGGGTTGCCAATCCCCAGGTGGGGGCAGGGGATCACCTGGTTTGGAACCCCCCCTCCCCCACTTCAGGGTCATCAGAAAGTGGGGGGAGGGGAGGGGAGGGGAATGTCTCCTGGGAACTCTATTATTCCCTATGGAGATTTATACCCATAGAAAATCATGGAGAATTGATCCGCGAGTATCTGGGGCTTGGGGGGGGGGCTGTTTTTTGAGGTAGAGGCACCAAATTTTCCGTATTGTATCCAGTGCCTCTCCCCAAAATACCCCCCAAGTTTCAAAAGGGAGGGAGGAAGGAGGGAGGGAGGGAGGAAGGGAGGGAGGGAGGAAGGAAGGAAGGAAGGAAGGAAGGAAGGAAGGAAGGAAGGAAGGAAGGAAGGAAGGAAGGAAGGAAGGAAGGAAGGAAGGAAGGAAAGAGGGAGGGAGGGAGGGGGGAGGAAGGAAGGAAAGAAAGAAAGAGGGAGGGAGGGAGGAAGGAAGGAAAGAGGGAGGGAGGGAGGGAGGGAGGAAGGGAGGAAGGAAGGAAGGAAGGAAGGAAGGAAGGAAGGAAGGAAGGAAGGAAGGAAGGAAGGAAGGAAGGAAGGAAGGAAGGAAGGAAGGAAGGAAGGAAGGAAGGAAGGAAGGAAGGAAGGAAGGAAGGAAGGAAGGAAGGAAGGAAGGAAGGAAGGTCTCAGAGATCCTGGTCTCACGCTCCAACTGCTACACCTGAACTCCTTGGAAGAAAGGTGGAAATAAATGTGCTAGATCAATAGACAGGCTTTGGGCAAGGGAATGTCACTTCACAGGCCTCTCAGCTGTCCTGCTGCCAGGTAACTGCAAAGCATGAGCAACAGAGACTGCTGTTCTTGAGGAACATTGAGATCTCCAGCATAGATACTGTTGTTGTGAACAGAACTGGAATAATGCCCACAGCATAGTAGGCTTGAGTTTGGAGGGGGGTTTTGCACACAGAATTAATATATAAAAGTCTTTAAAAATTAAGCCAGGTATAAACTCTGCCTATGATTCTGTAGAGACATTGTACCAGTGTGGATTAATAATAATAATAATTCATGTATACCCCACATTTCCACACACCCCCCTGTAGTGGCACACTGACATTATTCTCCTCTCCTTCGTTTTTCTCCTCACCAGAATCCTGTGAGGTAGGTTGGGCACAGAGTGCGTGACTGGCCCAAGGTCACCCAGCTAGTTTCCATGGTATGAGTAGGGATTTGAACCTGGAGTCTCCCATATGTTAATCTGACACTCTCAACCAGGCCTTTTTTTCGTAGCAGGAACTCGTTTGCATATTAGGCCACACACCCTTGATGTAACCAATCCTCCTGGAGCTTACAGCAGGCCTTGTACTAAGAACCCTGTAAGCTCTTGGAGGATTGGCTACAGGGGTGGAATTTTAGCAGCAGCTCCTTTGCATATTAGGCCGCACCCCCCTGATGTAGCCAGTCCTCTGGAGCTTACAGTAGGCCCTGTAAGAAGAGCCCTCTAAGCTCCTGGAGGATTGGCTACATCAGAAGGGTGTGGCCTAATATGCAAAGGAGTTCCTGCTCCAAAAAAGAGGCCTTGCTGTCAACCAAGCTATCTGATGGGATGAGGGAGGCATTGAGAGTCACACAATATGTGTAAAAGAGTCACATGTGGTTCCTGAGCCACAGTTTGGCCACCTCTGGGCTATAATGTACCATTTCACAACCCAGGGTATGAATTAAACCATCTTTTAAAATTTTTTTGGAGGGACAGGTTTCCCATTCTCCATGCATCGTGACCCAAGTGATTTTTGTTCCCTGAGCATTACCTTGTTTTGGTCTAAAACAAAGGGTGAAATGTCAAACCCTGCAGTGGATTTAGTCATAGATTCACAGAATTATAGAGTTGGAAGGCACCCCCCAGGGCCATCTAGTCCAACCCCCTGCACCATGCAGGAAATTCACAAGCACCTCCCCCTAAATTCACAGGATCCACACTGCTATCAGATGGTCTGAGAATAAGAATTGTGAATGTGTTTTTTAGAAGAAGAAAATGATGATGATGATTATGATTATGATGATGATGATGATATTGGATTTATATCCCACCCAACACTCAGAGTCTCAGAGCGGCTCTCAATCTCTTTTATCTCTTTTACCTTCCTCCCCCACAACAGACACCCTGTGAGGTGGGTGGGGCTGGAGAGGGCTCTCACAGCAGCTGCCCTTTCAAGGACAACCTCCGCCAGAGCTATGGCTGACCCAAGGCCATTCCAGCAGCTGCAAGTGGAGGAAAGAGGAATCAAACCCAGATAAGAGTCCGCACACTTAACCACTACACCAAACTGGCTCTCTACTGGCTCTTTTTAGACAGGCAAGATTTCTGTTTTGTTTTTCTGTCACCAATGCGGTAACTTGCTGAAGCACCTGAAGCGAGTTTGGTATTAATATCGTGAGACAATTCCCACCAGTGTGTCGGGGAGATGTACGAGTCAGCCGACCTCTTCGCAATATCTCAGCAAGAAGGAACAGAGCTTTGTTGGGATAACATAAGAACATAAGAGAAGCCATGTTGGATCAGGCCAATGGCCCATCCAGTCCAACTCTCATAAGAACATAAGAGAAGCCATGTTGGATCAGGCCAATGGCCCATCCAGTCCAACACTCTGTGTCACACAGTGGCAAAAAAAAAAATTACACACACACACACACACACTGTGGATAATAGCCACTGACGGACCTCTGCTCCATATTTTTATCTAACCCCCTCTCGAAGGTGGCTATGCTTGTGGCCGCCACCACCTCCTGTGGCAGTGAATTCCACATGTTAATCACCCTATGGGTGAAGAAGTACTTCCTTTTATCCGTTTTAACCAGTCTGCTCAGCAATTCCATCGAATGCCCACGAGTTCTTGTATCGTGAGAAAGGGAGAAAAGTACTTCTTTCTCTACTTTCTCCATCCCACGCATTATCTTGTAAACCTCTATCATGTCACCCCGCAGACGACGTTTCTCCAAGCTAAAGAGTCCCAAGCGTTTCAACCTTTCTTCATAGGGATGGTCAGCAACGGCGAAATCAAATGGTCCAATTGCCCAGTGCTTCCTATCGATGCATACACAACATACTGTGTTCACTGCACCAACCAGGGGATTCGGAACCTGCGTTAACATGCCACATTGTTTACCTCCAAACAGACTCTCCTCTGCACAATTTGCAGGAAAGTTAAGCCTATCAATGAGAAAACTTTTTTTCCAGCCTCCCCAACCCGGCTTCTTGACAATTTGTCACTCAACTTCAGGAAAACTACAGAGGCTGCAGCGCAATGAATTAATGAATAGCAACAAGTCCCCATGGCAACATGTTACTTCATTAAAATTTTATCGGCATTCTTCCGAAGGAAAGTGCACCGTCTGTTCTGCGCCGGGCTTCTTTTGGCGGGTTTTATTTTTTTCTCTCTCTCTCTCCCTCTCACAGACAATCGGCAGCATTCTGGTGTTTCAAAATTAGTTCCTGTGGAGAGCGAGCTGCGCTCAGGCTGTACGCCGGTGTCACACACGGGTCTCTCGGGTTCTGGGATGAAGTTCTGCCTGCGTTTTGTGAGCCTGTGTACGTGTGCGCCTGTCTCCAGCCTTAAACATTCATCAGCCATTTCCCAACAGCCTTCTTGGAGAATAGGTTAATTAGCTGTAAACGCGTCTCCAGGTTGAATATTCGGCAAATGCTTTTTCGGTGCTGTTCATAAACAACATCTTACCGTTCGAGAGAAAACATCAAAAAGCTATTTTTTAAAAAAAGAAGTCACGGTAATTTCGGTTGGGCAGCAAGGTATTTTAAAAAAAACAAAAGCTCTTGGGTGGTGACTTGGAAAAGATAAATGTATCTTATTTAGACAATTTCTATGTGAGATCCAGATACCCCAAATTAATTTGGAGTATCTGGACCTCACACAGAAATTGTCTTAATTCCTAGTTTAGTGGACCCCCCCTCCCTTTGATAGCCAAAAAAATTGTAATATTTTATATGAATTATATTTTTTTCTATAAAACGCGTTAGACTGCTTTAAAAGCGGAAATCAGAGTCGAGACCTAGAAAAATATTAATCACATTTCATTGTTTCGGAAACAGAAAATTATTCAGAAGGTACCTGGTGGCTAGCTAGTTTTTAAATCTTAGGAAGCATTGTACGTGCACATAAATATATTTTTGAGTCTAGGATGTAGATGACCACCTTTTCTGATATATTCCCCACACAGAAACTCACTTTCTTCAACTGGAAACCTGCTGGTGGCGTCTGGCCCCTGGGACATTTATCTGACATCCATGAGGACAAGAGCCTTCTTTCTGTAGAACCAGTAGTCAGATGATAATCAGGCCCTGAGGGACTTACCAAGGTTCTGCAGAGCCTGCAAAACAGAGCTCTTCCATTTGGCTTTTATTTAGTTGAGTTTGGTTTACTTGGACTGCCTTGGAGTTTTATTTGGATTCTGGTTTTGAACTGAGATTTGTTAATGCTTTAATTGTCGCTAGCCTACTCAAGACCACCTGGCGGCAAGAGGCAGCATATAAATTAGAGAGACAGAGAGATGATAGATAGATAGATAGATAGATAGATAGATAGATAGATAGATAGATAGATAGATAGATAGATAGATAGATAGATAGATAGATAGATAGATAGATAGATAGATAGATAGATAGATAGATAGATGATAGATAAGCGGTGTGGGAAGACCTGAATATCTCCATTGACTAGGACTCTGAAGGTCACCATAAGGAGACATCTCTTAGGAGTTTTCCAGGAACCACATAATAGATTTCTTTTTTGAGCAGGAACACACAGCAATGCAGTTCCAGCTGACTTGGCATCAGTGGCATGGCCTAATATGCAAATGAGTTCCTGCTGGGCATTTTCTATAAAAAAGCTCTGTGTGAAACAATGGCAAAGTCAGGGTGTGGCCTAATATGCAAATGAGTTCCTGCTGGGCATTTTCTATAAAAAAGCTCTGTGTGAAACAATGGCGAAGTCAGGGGTGTGGCCTAATATGCAAATGAGTTCCTGCTGGGCTTTTTCTACAAAAAAGTTCTGTGTGAAACAATGGTGATGCCAGGGGGTGTGGCCTAATATGCAAATGAGTTCCTGCTGGGCTTTTTCTACAAAAAAGCTCTGTGTGAAACAATGGTGATGTCAGGGGGTATGGCCTAATATGCAAATGAGTTCCTGCAGGGCTTTTTCTACAGAAAAGACCCTGTCTAGGAGTAAACACCACTGAACAGACTAGAATAGGATTCTGATTACAAAATACTGCATGGAGGAAGATGCCTTCTGCCACAGATGAAGATGGCCGTAAATGGGAGCAAAGCTGAGAAACCAAGCTGATGGATCAGATCCAGACAGGGTTTTCTGCTCATTCTCATTATTGCATTCTCTGTTTCTCATGACTTTTGCCATGCAGGTCCCGTGATCCTCTGCATAGTCTTTCTGGTAGTCAAGAAAAACTGGTTGGAAGAGGAGAGGAGATTGGAATTATACCCCACCCTTCACTACCTTAAGGAGAGCAATTTATAATCTCCTTTCCCTTCCTCTCTTTACAACAGGCACCCTGTGAGGTAGGTGGGGCTGAGAGAGCTCTTTCCAGCACTGCTCTTGAGAAACAGATCTTTCCATAACTGGGACTGACTCAAGGTCACTCCAGCAACTGGAAGTGGAGGAGGGGGGAATCAAACCTGGTTCTCCCAGGGAAGAGGCCACGCACTTAACCATTGCACCAAACTGGCTCTTTACATTTGCTATCCATCTCCAGAGTCTTTTTAGAAGACAGGGAGTTTATTAATTGATTTAATTCATTTATGCACTACCTTTCTCATCAAAGTGGACCAAAAGCATCTTACAGCATTCTCTATTCCTGCATTTTAGCAGGAACAAGTCCGCACACATCTTGTTGGGTATTGACATGGATGGCGTCACAACATGCCAAGGTAGTTGTGGGTGGCAGATTCAGGGAGAGGGCAGGTTTCACCACCTTTCCATGGAGCTAACATCCACCCATTCCCACTGTGGGGCCAGAGCACCTCATTCTCCTTCTCTCCTTTAAGGGCGGTGTGGCAAACTACATATGCCCGATGGATCTTTCTAAACTTTCTTTTTCCTACCTGCCAGGATGTCCCCTAATGGCAAAGGTAAAGGTAGTCCCCTGTGCAAGCACCAGTCGTTTCCGACTCTGGGGTGACGTCGCATCACGATGTTTTCACGGCAGACTTTTTACAGGGTGGTTTGCCATTGCCTTCTCCAATCATCTCCACTTTCCCCCCAGCAAGCTGGGGACTCATTTGGCCGACCTCGGAAGGATGGAAGGCTGAGTCAACCTCGAGCCGACTACCTGAACCCAGCTTCCGCCAGGATCAAAGGGGAAAGATGTCCCCTGGTCTGCCCCAAATGCTTGGGCTTCCTACAGTATTTGTTCCCATGGCAGTGGTTTCGCACTAGACCTCATCACACCATCCAATAATCCTTTTTCTACAGAACTCATTTGCACGTTTGGCCACACCCCCTGTCACCAAGCCAGCTGGAAGGGCGTCCCCGTGTGTTCCTGCTCAACGGAAGCCGTAACGATGACGACAATGTTGCAACCACACCAGCTTGAACAGAAAGGACAAAAATTATAACATCCATTTGAAAAGAAATCTGCCCAAGCCAGCATCATGGTAATAATGGCTCTCTCACATTTGTAGCATCGTTTTTGACAGCCCTCTTGTCTTTCTTCTCAAATGGATGCTGTAATTTTTGTCCTTTCTGTTCAAGCTGGTACAATTGCAACTCACAGGAACGCACTTCCGGCTGTCTTGGCGTCAGGAGTGTGTGGCCTAATATGCAAATGAGCTCCTGCTGGGCTTTCACCACAAAGAACCACCTCCACCACCACCATCATCATTCTCCTTATGCACAATGCAGAGTCCCAGTGTTTTCATTGGGTGGGCATGTATGGCAAATTCATCAGCTTTCTGAAGGTTTTTGTAAATCTTTTCCCAAACCGCATTCCATTAAAGCAGTGGCCCGCAACCTTTTCAGCAACAGGGACCGGTTTTGTGGAAGACAATTTTTCCAAGGACAGGTGGGGATGCTGGGGGTTTTGCTGCCCCAGGCTGCTCCCATGCCCACAGCCTGCCCCAGCCCCCCATGGGGGGTCTTTGAATAAGGAGTAGGTGAGACCTTCACCTACTCTGCTTCACTCCTCGGCCCAGTTGCTAACAGGTCACGGACCGGTACTTGTCCACGGCCCAGGGGTTGGGGGCCCCTGCACTAAAGCAACAAAATGAACGCAAATTAGCGAGTGTATCCCATTCTGTTTGCAGGCTTATCCCAATTCTGATAAGGGACTGGAATAAATGTCATCGCAGGCAATAATGCAAATTGAAAAAGGATTTCTGCAGGATCTAGATAGCAACTTTTTTCAATTTCAAAAGAATTTTATCGATGGGTTGAAACGCATACAAAATGAACAAAATCTTTCAGAGAACCAGGGTTTTTTGGGTAGCAGGAACTCCTTTGCATATTAGGCCACACATCCCCCGATGCAGCCAATCCTCCTGGAGCTTACAGTAGGCCCTGTAAGAAAAGTCCTGTAAGCTCTAGGAGGACTGGCTACAGGAGTGAAATTTTAGCAGGAGCTCCTTTGCATATTAACCACACACCCCTGATGTAGCCAATCCTCCTGGAGTTTACAAGGCTTTTTTTGGTAAGCTCTTGGAGGATTGGCTACATCAGGGGTGTGGGGCCTAATATGCAAAGGAGCTCCTGCTACAAAAAAAAAAGGCCCCGCAGAGAACATAAAATACATGTAAGACTTAAACAAAATACAGTACATATTGGCAGTCTGATTATCTAGACCAGTGGTGGGGAACCTCTGTCCCGAGGGCCGTATACGGCCCTCAAGGTCACTTGGTGTGGCCCTCAGGGATTGCTGGGCTGAACCGAGCCTTGTGGCAGCTTCTCTGGGGCCTGGCTGGCCAGTGAGGATCGTGGGGCCCAGCTGCGCTTTGCAGCAGCCTCCCCGGGGACAAGCAGGGATCACAGGACCCAGATACCCTGTGCGGCAGCCTCCCTGGGGCCTGGCTGGCTGGCCAGAATTGCTGCAGGACCTGGAAAAGTTACCGTCACAGTTCAGTTTACACTTTATTATCCCAAAGGGTGTGGCCTAATATGCTAATGAGTGTGTGATCTAATATCCTAATATTAGGGGATGTGGTCTAATATGCTACTGAGTTCCTGCTGGGCTTTTTCTACAAAAAAGCCCTGGACCTATGCATTTGCCTAGGGTGGCAGGCCAGGGGTGTGTGTGTGTGTGTACACACCAGATTAGGCTCTCCCCACATGATTTCAAATAGAAAAGCAATTATTTGCATTGATTTTGCTGGCCTGAATCGTTCTCCCTTGGCGGAGCACTGTTTTTAAAGTTGATAATTTCTTATGGCCCGCGAATGATGCTATAAATATCCATATGGCCCTTGGCAGAAAAAAGGTTCCCCACCCCTGATCTAGACAAACTCAAGTATTATACCGGTGTTACTTTCCATAAAAGAGTTGACACATAAGAGTGCTCATCCTTGTACATAACCTACAGATGAATGAGAAGCAGCATCTTCCCCATCTTCCAAACCTAAAAGTATAAATAAAAAGAGGGGAAGCAGGAAACCTAAGAGCGACAAGTATACAGAGAATTATATGTAGAGAAATTGTTGGTAAGTCATGTTGAGTGGAAGTCAGGCATGAGCCTTAGCGTATTCCAAAAGTGGAAAGCATTTCTCTTCAAAAGAGGTGGTTCTGGGGGCATATCTCAGTTGAAGAGCATTGAACAGCAACCTTCTCCATGATTAGTTGCATGAGCAGGATCTTGGGCAATTGTTCAATTTTCTCCTTTAAACAGCAGCAGACTGCTTTTAAAAATTTTCCTTGGGCGTTTTCGCACTGACCTTAATCAGCAGCGACGCCCCTCTTCAGCGCGCAGGATCTGCCCGGATTTCACACCAATTGCCGCGGAGCACCCGGAAGAGCCGGAAAGTCCCGTGGCTTTTGCGGCGCAAATGGAAACCGTCCAAATCCAGTTTCCATTTGCGCCGCAAAAGCCGCGGGACTTTCCGGCTCTTCCGGATGCTCCGCGGCAATTGGTGCGAAATCCGGGCTGATCCTGCACGCTGAAGAGGGGCGTCGCTGCCGATTAAGGTCAGTGCGAAAACGCCCCTTCATTTCAAAAGGTGTGCTCAGTTGTTATTTAAGATAGGGAAAGGTCCCCTGTGCAAGCACCAGTCGCCTCCGACTCCAGGGTGACATTGCTTTCATAACACTTTCACAGCAGACTTCCTACAGGGTGTTTTGCCATTGCCTTCCCCAGTCATCTACACTTCCCCCCCCCACACACACGCTGGGTACTCATTTTACCAACCTCGCAAGGATGGAAGGCTGAGTCAACCTGGAGCCAGCTACCTGAAAACCTAGCTTCCGCCAGGGATCGAACTCAGGTTGTGAGCAGAGCTTAGGACTGCAGTACTGCAGCTTTAACACTCTGCGCCATGGGGCTCTTAAGACAGAGATGTCCCCAATCGCAGGGTCATTCGATTGTTTTCACATCTCAAACTACCCCTGCTAATGAGGTGAACTTAGAGTCAACCTATCTACCAATATCACATTTCTGCAATATAGTGCAGAAATGCACTATACATTTTTTTTAATGCCATACATTTTTTATGTGTGCTAAAGGTTGGTGCTCTGACCTGGGGAAATGGCACAGGCTCAGGAAGGGAAGAAGAAGAAGAAGAGGAGGAGGAGATTGGATTTATATCCTGCCCTTCACTACCTGAAGGAGTCTCAGAGCAATTTACAATCTCATAAGAACATAAGAGAAGCCATGTTGGATCAAATCAATGGCCCATCCAGTCCAACGCTCTGTGTCACACAGTGGCTAAAAAACCAGGTGCCATCAGGAGGTCCATCAGTGGGGCTAGGACAGTAGATCCTCCCACTGTTGACCCCCAAGCACCAAGAATACAGAACATCACTGCCCTAGACAGAGAGTTCCAACAATATGCTGTGGCTAATAGCCACTGATGGACCTCTGCTCCATATGTTTATCCAACCCCCTCTTGAAGCTGGCTATTGAAGAAGAAGAAGAAGATATTGGATTTATATCCCACCCTCCACTCCGAAGAGTCTCAGAGCGGCTCACAATCTCCTTTACCTTCCTCCCCCACAACAGACACCCTGTGAGGTGGGTGGGGCTGGAGAGGGCTCTCACAGCAGTTGCCCTTTCAAGGACAACCTCTGCTAGAGCTATGGCTGACCCAAGGCCATTCCAGCAGGTGCAAGTGGAGGAGTGGGGAATCAAACCCGGTTCTCCCAGATAAGAGTCCGCACACTTAACCACTACACCAAACTGGCTATGCTTGTAGCCGCCACCACCTCCTGTAGCAGTGAATTCCATGTGTTAATCACCCATTGGGTGAAGAAGCACTTCCTTTTATAAGTTCTAGCCTGACTGCTCGGCAATAAGGAGATCTCCTTTCCCTTCCCCTCCCCGCAACAGATACCCTGTGAGGTCGGTGAGGCTGAGAGAGCCCTCCAAGAACTTCTCTTGAGCAGAACAGCTCTGAAAGAACTTGTGGTTGACCCAAGATCTCATCAGCAGCTGCTAGTGGAGGAGTGGGGAATCAAACCCAGTTCTCCCAGATCAGAGTCCATGCGTTTAACCACTACACCAAGCTGGGTCTATACAAAATGGACCCTGTAGAAGCTAGAGACATCAGACTTGCAGGGGACCTTCCCCTATGTTCCTCTACACACCCTCCAAGTTATGTGGAAACTGGACTTAAGTGTCCATGTTATGGTCCCCAAAGAAGATGCCACCAAGAAAGTGGATTTGGGGGGAAAGTCAACTGCAGGCTTAAAAGTGTATGGAAAGGACATTGGACCCCCTGAATGCTACACACATCCTGCCGTCCATTCCTTTACAATCTCTACACTCTGTTGCTTTGGAGTTTGGTAAATATTTTGATTGAATGGAGACAACCAGTGCTCCCTCTAAGCTGAGTTAGCATGAGGTAGCTCACAGATTTTTAGCCTCCAGTCCACGCATTTTTGTCATAGCTCAGGAAAAATGGCTCCAGAGCACAATAATTTATGCAGCAGCTCACAACTTTAGTGCCAGTAGCTCACAAAGTAGAATTTTTGCTCACAAGAATCTGCAGTTTAGAGGGAACATTGGAGACAACCTGTCTGGAAATGTATCCATTCACGAACTGCCACCAACCAACATGAACCACTTGAAAGTTCATGGAAACTTTGTCCCGGTTGACCTGCCATGAACTCCAGTTTACCAACTATGAACTCAATGGGTCAAAATTCAACATGGACTTTAGTTTGTGAGCTGGTTTGTGCCCATCCCTACTAATATCCTCACTTCCAGTAATGGAATTCTAGCAGGAGCTCCTTTGCATATTAGGCCACACACCCCTGATGCAGCCAATCCTCCAAGAGCTTATAACAAAGAGCCTTGTAAGGCATTGGAAAATTGGCTACATCAGGGAGGTGTGGCCTAATATGCAAAGGAGCTCCTGCTAGAATTCCACCCCTGCTCACTTCATAGCAATAGAACCTGATGCCAGTTAGAACTGTTGCTATGAGTGGAAGGAGCCACCAAGTTGCAGTTGAGTTATTACAAACCCATAGGGCAGGGATGGCCAACGGTAGCTCTCCAGATGTTTTTTGCCTACAACTCCCATCAGCCCCAGCCAACATGGCCAATGGCTGGGGCTGATGGGAGTTGTAGGCAAAAAACATCTGGAGAGCTACCGTTGGCCACCCCTGAGATAGATAAATAGATTAGATGGATAGATTCATGGAGGAGAAGTCTATCAGTGGCTACTAGCCACGGTGACTGAGGGGAACCTCCACATTCAGAGGCACTAATCCTCTCAATCCCAGAGCCAGGAGGCGACAGCAGGAGAAGGCCTCAGCCTCTATGTCATTGGTCCTCCATAGGAAATGGTTGGCCACCATGTGAAACAGGATGATGGACTGGATGGACCACTGGTCTGATCCAGCAGGGCTCTTCTGATGTTCTTATGAAGACCTCAGCCTCTCTGCCCTGTTGGCCCTCCAGAGGAATTGGTTGGCGATTTTGTGAGACAGGATGCTGGATTAGATAGACCACTGGTCTGATCCTGCAGGGCTCTTCTGATGTTATCAGGGGAAGGCCTTGGCCTCTCTGCCCTGTTGCTAGCCATCCAGAGGAAATGGCTGGCCACTGCGTGAGACAGGATGCTGAACTAGATAGACCACTGGTCTGATCCAGCAGAGCTCTTCTGATGTTCTCATGAAGGCCTCAGCCTCTCTGCCCTGTGGTTGGCCCTGCAGAGGAACTGGTTGGCCCGTGTGAGTCAGGATGCTGGATTAGGTAGACAGGATGCTGGATTAGGTCTAATTCTACAAGGCCCCTTTGATGTTATTATGAAGGCCTCAGCCTCTCTGCCCTGTTGTTGACCCTCCAAAGGAACTGACTGGCCACTGTGTGAGGCAGGATGCTGAACTAGAAGGACCACTGGTCTGATCCAGCAGGGCTCTTCTGATATTCTTATGAAGGTCTCGGCCTCTTTGCCCTGTTGCTGGCCCTCCAGAAGAACTGGCTGGCCCCTGTGTGAGACAGGATGCTGGACTAGATGGACCACTGGTCTGATCCAGCAGAATTCTTCTGATGTTCTTATTCACATCTGGAGAGCTACCATTGGCCACCCCTGCCATAGGGTTTTCAAGAGATGGTTGACCATTGCCTGCCTCTGCGTAGCACACCTGGACTTCCCATACAAGCACGGCTTTTTTTGTAGCAGGGACTCCTTTGCATATGAGGCCGCATCCCCCTGATGTAGCCAATCCTCCAAGAGCTTACAGGGCTCTTTTTATAGGGCCTAGGAGGATTGGCTACATCAGGAGGCATGGCCTAATATGCAAAGGAGTTCCTGCTACAAAAAAAGCCTTGCATACAAGTACTAACCAGGGTTTACCCTGCTTAACATACAAGATCTAATGAGATCAGGCTAGCCTGGGCCATTCGGCGTGAAGTATTTCAAAACAAGCCATGGTCAGCCATTTTGCAGGGTTTCACATTTAAAAAGCAAGGAAAAGCATTTCCCACGCTGGTGAACTGGTCTTTTGTACTTTATTGGGGGTAGGGATAGGCACGAACCGGGAAATTGATGATTCATTTCATTTCGTGGTTTGTTTGAACTCCTGAATCAGTTATTCATTTTTGGATTCCCCAAATGATTTGTGGTTCATTGGTTCATTCAGTTCAGGAAACTGACCAGAAGCCCAGGGGATGGGAAGAACAGAGCTGCTACGTCTAGTCAGTTTCACTGGAAACAGACCAGAAGCGCAGAGGGCTAGGTGCCAGGATGTCTGGAAAAACGAACCAAAAATGAACCAAACCAAGAAAAAAGGGCAGTTTGTTTCAGGTTCAGCGGGATCAGATGAACCAGTTCGGAATGAACCACGAATTGGCCATTTTTTGGCACGAATTGTGGTTCGTTCTTTGTTTTGTGCCCATCCCAATCAGGGGCTCAGCCTTGTATTGGCGTGCAGCATTTTGAATGGGAGGAATTAATATTCCGAAGTTCCCTAGTCCATCCAAACTTTACCTCAATGTTATGCAAAACCTGCAATCTCACACCTTCCGGAACAGGCATTTTATTTCTCTTCTGTATTATAAATATGCCTGTGGATTTGGGCAAAACTGGATAATGTGAGAAAGTGATACTTTCTTCAACTCACCTTATTTTTAACAGGCTCCTGTAAAACAGGTTGCGAGTGAGGACATCTGAAGATTTAAGGTCTTTAAATTTCCCTTTTCCTTCTTTCCTTTTGCCTCGGCACTTCTTCAGGGCATCAGTAACTTGTGAATTAGAAGCTTTAGACATGGTAGCTTTGAGCAAGATTTTTTTTTAAAAAAAAAAATTGTCCTGGAAAGCGCACGGTGCTCTTTAAGTTGCCTTCTGAACTGCCTGCCTTTCCTCAGTCTTGTGAGGTAACTCTTGTTAATGGCAAGTCCTGCCAACTGAACTCCGTAGGGGGCCTTTTTAGTAGCAGGTGTTCACAACAGGCATTTGCTTTGGTCTCCCATCTTCCAGACTACAAAGGGACAGGTGGTAGATAAAGTGATCTTTTCCAGGTGGCCACAGGGTCCCTTCCTCAGGTCTGTTCTCTCCTTCTCTGCCACCCTTTAAAAACTAAAAAGGGAGTTGTTGATGGGCCCTAAACTGTAATTCACCTTATGTAAAGGCGATTCTTTGTTGGAATGTTTCTTTCTCTCAGGGCTTTTTTTTGTAGTAGGAGCTCCTTTGCATATTAGGCCACACCCTGCTGATGTAGCCAATCCTCCAAGAGCTTACAGGGCTCTTAGTACAGGGCCTACTGTAAGCTCCAAGAGGATTGGCTACATCAGGAGGGTGTGTCCTAATATGCAAAGGAACTCCTGCGAGAATTCCACTCCGAGACTGCGAACCCCTGATGCAGCCAATCCTTCAAAAGTTTACAGGGTTCTTATTACAGGACCTACTGTAAACTCTTGAAGGATTGCCTACATCAGGTGGCCTAATATGCAAAGGAGTTCCTGCTACAAAAAAAGCCCTGCTTTCTCTAAAATACCTCAAGAAGCTGACACAAAATTATTGCCATGGTTTTCATGAGAAAAGTAGGATTACATTATGAGCTCTGCCCACCTGTGGGACTAAAATCTTATATATATATATATATATATATAAAGCTGCCCTATAATCAGATCATTGATCCAGTTACCTCAATAATGTTTTCTCAGATCTCTAGTCTATTTAATAGGTGAGTATATGCTCTCTTGACTAAAGCAAAGGGTTGGTCACCATGTGAGAAGGGGGACTGGAACAAGGAGGGGAATGGAATAAGATTGAGTGCGGGGGTGGGGGGAATGGCTGCAGGTTCCAAGTATGAAGTGCCAGAAGTCAGGTAAAGCAGAGACATTCAGTCCAAGGTCAGGGATCCAGAAATCAGTCAAGGCACAGTTGGTGGCTTAGTGTCTATTGCGCATATTGCATCCACACCTCAGTAGCCTTCAGCCACCTACTCAGGAATGGTTCTGCAATAACTCATCTTCATTATCAGCAAGCAGGCCAGGAGGCGTGCATTTTGCCATCTCTCTTGCAGCTCAGTTCTCAGCCTCTGTCTGCAGAATTCTAAGGGCGTAGGTGATACTGGAGGGCTGGGAATGGCCGATGGGCTTTCCCCAGCTGAGCCAGGGCTGGGGGATAATGTTGGCTCTGCAACTGCTGTTGGCTGTAAATCCTTACAAGCCTGCAGCTCATTTTCCTGCTGCTCAGCTTCTATCAACTTGGGGCTACACAGGGCTTCTCTTCTTCTTAGGACTCCTTGCTATCAATGAGTGAGATAAGAGCTCTGGATAGGCAACTTCTGGCCCATGGGCCATATGTTCGGCACCCCTGCTCTAAAATAAGTTGTTAAGCTGGCCCACCCCAATTTGAACCACTAAGTTAGGGCACCCGCTCTCCACTCTTTCTGTATCAAGTGGTAGGGGGGAAATCCTAGGCACTGGTCTTATGGCCAAAAGTCAAGTTGGAAGAGACTTTGGTGTATTATACAGTTAAGGATTATCCTGTTTTCTTTATCTTTCATGTTTCTGTCTTCTGTTTGGCCAATGGGAGGGAGGGAGGAAACGAGCTTCATCTTCAATCTCTTGGGATCCAAGTTTCTAACTGGTAAGAATTCTGCCGCCCTGTCCCAAAGACAGATCCTATGTATATTTTTATGAATATTGTCATTTAATTTTTTTTCTCAAAAAGCTCACGGGTATTACGCTTCCAGCAATTTTCATTAATGTAATGCCTCCATGCTGACAGCTTACAGAGGAACAAAAGTCATTGAAATAAGGGGCAATACGCATACACAGTGAGAAGCGCTCTGTCTCTAAAATAGAATGAAAAAAACCTGTTTTGACTTTTTGCATTTTAGTCTCAAAGAGAGGTCTTTCATCGACTTTCGGCTCAGCACCTTGGAGAGAAAGATGACATCTTTAAAAGGGCTTTCAAACCCTGAGGTTGGCTGGGAGTTTTTTTCCCCCCTCTCCCCAGACATTGTAAACATTTTTTTTTTCCTGTCCAAGAGCAATACACATAATTGTGGGAACTTCCCATCATTTTATAAGAAATGCCTTCTATCTATTTCAAATGTAAGAACTTATCCCTCTGTTTCTCTCTCTCTCTCTCTGTTTCTTTGCCATGGAAGTTACGAAGGAGGAATAAATGAGGAACACAAGAATGTCAATTTTTTTTTCTATTAAAGGGTAAATTTCTTTGACAATAAGGTCACTTTAAAAGGTTTCTATTGTGCATTTGGTCACAGGGGAGAAGTGGGAAAAAAATGATCAATTTCTGTTTCAGGTTTCTCCTTTAGGATTCTTCCCAGAGTTCTGTTTTATGCTCTGACTGAGCCGAAAGGCTTTTTAACAGTGGTGTGTGTGCATGTAGAAAGAAACCATACCAAAATGCCCAATCTATGCCTGGACGTGATGTTACACTTATTAGAGGGGCACAAAAACAGGTCCAGTGAGGGAACATAGCTTATAAAGGTAAAGGTAGTCCCCTGTGGAAGCATCAGTCGTTTCCAACTCTGGGATGACATATCACGACATTTTCTTGGCAGATTTTTTATGTGGTGGTTTGCCATTGCCTTCCCCAGTCATCTACACTTTACCCTCAGCAAGCTGGGGACTCATTTTACCAGCCTTGGAAGGATGGAAGGCTGAGTCAACCTCGAGCCGGCTACCTGAAAGCCCAGCTTCCACCAGGGATCAAACTCAGGTCGTGAGGAGAGATTGGACTGCAGTACTGCAGCTTTATCACTCAGTGCCATGGGGCGCCCTCAACTTAGCTTATAGAAGTCCACAAAAATATCTTCTGAAACAAAGCTTTTCCCGATACAGTGTTCTTTCCATAAATTGAACCCTAGTAGGCCTGATATCAGTTTGTTGGGTTTTCCTCAGGACAAGTTTATAAATCCAGCTTTCCTTTATGTTTCCTGCAGTGTGGAAGTGGGATTGTATGTCTGAATCCTCTTCCTAAAGAGAACTCTCTCTCTCTATGCAGAAAATGGCTGCTTTGGAAAGTGGACTCTATGGCATTATAACACACTGAGGTCCCTTCCCTTCATTCCCCAAACCCCAACTTCTTCAGGCTCCACCTCCCAAAATCTCCAAGATTTCATAACCTAGAGTTGGCAGCCTGCAATATTTTCTTTCTCTTTTCTTTTTTCCTTTGCACTAGTTATGAACCCAGACCAATGTTTTGACTTCCCCACTGTCACTTTTCCAGCAACCTTTTCCAGCAACCTCCCCCCACTAAGTCACTTTTCCCTCTACCTTTGTGACTTAAGAAGAAACTGAAAATTAGTCATGAGGTAAAAGAAAAAGAAGAGAAGAGACTGGACTTATACCACACCCTTCACTCGGAATCTCAGAGTGGCTTACAATCACTTTCCCTTCCTCTCCCTACAACAGATACCCTGTGAGGTAGGTGGGGCTGAGAGAGCTCTGGGAGAACTGCTCTTGAGAAAACAGCTCTGAGAGAACTTGTAACTGGCCCAAGGTCACCCAGCGGGCTTTTAGTGGAAGACTAGGAAATCAAACCCAGTTCTAGATTTAGAGTCCATGCTCCTAACCACTGCACCAAACTGGCTCTCTGAAGAACAAAGACCACACCTTTTGTTCATTTTTAGAGCTCAGTCTCCGCTATTCCCTAGTCCTCCTCTCTCCATCTCAGTTTGTGGTTGTCCCATCTGTTAATCATGCCCAGAGAGAAAACAAATAATATGACTAAGAACAACAACAGCAACAACAAAAAGCTGTTGCCCAGCTGCTAACCAGGCATTCATGAGACGTTCACAATATTTGCTCGGTCATTGGAGTAATCCTTGCACCAGCTCATCACAGTCACTTTGCATCAAATGAGACAAGTTGGCCTGACAAACTCATTTGCAGTGATGAGGTGAAGTGGGATTGTGGATAGAGCCATTGGGTGAGGATCCTGGATGATGGGTGTTCAAATCCCATTTCTAGCATGGGAACATATTGGGTGACCTTGGGTGAGGATCCTGGATGATGGGTGTTCAAATCCCATTGCTAGCATGGGAACATATTGGGTGACCTTCAGCTTGTCATAGACCATGGGTCGCCAAATTTGCTTAATGTAAGAGCAACATCGAATAAATGTCAGATGTTTGAGAGCCTCAAGACGGAAGGAAGGAAAGAAGGAAGGAAAACAAATAGATGAGGAAGGAGGAGAGAGAGGTAGGTAGGTAGATAAATGAATGGATAGGTAGGTATATAAATGAATGAATAGATAGGTAGGTAGGTACATAAGTAGATATATAAATGAATGGATAGATAGGTAGGTAGATCAATCAATCGATCAATAGGCTGATAGATAGATAGATAGATAGATAGATAGATAGATAGATAGATAGATAGATAGATAGATAGATAGATAGATAGATAGATAGATAGATAGATAGATAGATAGATAGATAGATAGATAGATAGATAGATAGATAGATAGAGGGGGGAGATATGACAGTAAGAGAGGGAGGGATACATCAAAGAGAGGCAAGGTGGAATCCGATGGGGATGGGGGAGAAGGAAACCCGATGATTTGCTAAGGTAGGGTGGGGAAGAAGATCCAATAAATGGGATGTTTGGGGAACGAGGATAGGGAGAGCCAGCACTTAGATGCCTCACATGTGGAGGTTAAAGAATGGCAGGCCAAGAGGGTAGGAGGTGTGTCGCCAGAGAGGGTTACTGGATCTACCTTCCCCCGTGAGTCCTTGCAGTTTCCCCTCTTGTCATGAAGAATATGCACATTACCAGTTAATCTTACGTTGTAGGATGTTTCCCCCCTATTTCCAGTGCGTTGTGAGTTGAAAGCGAGTCCGGCTAGCGGCATTCTTCGATTACGACCCCGTTCAATTTGAATAGCTTATCATTTCATGTCTAACGCCCCCGATTCTGACCATGGTCAAGTGGAAGGGGTTAGCATGTGGGGCAGGGAAGGCATAACCCCTTGAGGGGGGAGGGTTTAAATATGGCCTTGCCCAGACAGCAAGTCATAGAAAACGGTATGTTGCACGGCTGCTTCCAATGAATTGCAGCCGTATGGGGACAAAACTATTGTATTTATCATAATTTGGATCCTGATTCCATTACGCCGCCTCAAAGAAGATCAATGCAAACGCAGAGTATCAGCCGTTTCATATAAATCTCTCTTTTTTTTTGGTAGAAGCAGGTTGTTTCGGACCTTGCCTGAAGCGATTGTTTTTGATCATTTAGGGGTCTACTGATGTACCCCAGGCGACGTGCGTAAAACAGTTATTTGTAGTCATTTTAAGGTATACCTTTAAACAAGCCTTTAATCTATTTGCCGCTATAACAGGCTCGCCGTGAGGAAGTGCTTTAAAAGGACTGGCACTCTCCCCCTCACACGCACACAAATATGCAACCACCTTTTATAAGAGAAGGTTTCCTAGCATTTAACGCAGATATGAGTAGACACGGCCTTGCTCATACACACAATGGTAGCCTTTCATACTCTATGGCTTTGTAATTAATCCTCTCGCCACAGTGGTTGCAGTTATCCCCTAACGAGTACCGTCAAAACATCGCTTTGATGGCATCAATATGTCAAGTTGTTCTAGAACTGTAAAGTTTTTTTTTTTTTTCGAAATGAGGCTCCCTGTGTTTGTGGACTTTTTGTTGGAGATGAGGAGTCTCCGGTGAAGATGGTTTTCCAGGGGTGGGATTCTAGCAGGAGCTCCTTTGCATAATAGGCCACACATCCCTGATGTAGCCAGTCCTCCAAAAGTTTACAAAAAAGAGCCCTGTAAGCTCTTGAAAGATTGGCTACATTGGGGAGGTGCGGCCTAATGTGCAAAGGAGCTCCTGATAGAAGAAGAAGAATTTCAGATTTATACCCCACCCTTCGCTCTGAATCAGAGACTCAGAGCAGCTCACAATCTCCTTTACCTTCCTCCCCCACAACAGACACCGTGTGAGGTGGGTGGGCTGTGAGAGTTCTCCCAGAAGCTGCCTTTCCAAGAACAACTCCTACGAAAGCTATGGTTGACCCAAGGCCATTCCAGCAGCTGCAAGTGGAGGAGTGGGGAATCAAACCCGGTTCTCCCAGATAAGAGGGCTATGGCTGACCCAAGGCCATTCCAGCAGCTGCAAGTGGAGGAGTGGGGAATCAAACCCGGTTCTCCCAGATAAGAGGGCTATGGCTGACCCAAGGCCATTCCAGCAGCTGCAAGTGGAGGAGTGGGGAATCTCCCAGCCGCCCTGAGCCACTTGTGGGAAGGGCGGGATATAAATCCTAAATAAATAAAATAAATAAATAAATGAATAAGAATCCGCACACTTAACCACTGCACGAAACTGGCTCCCCACCCCTGTCATTTTCATTTCTACAGGCAGCTTCACCTTAAGAAATGTCTCAAGGAGGGGATTAGGTTGACAGCAATGGACTAGGAGCAGTAACATATAAGGGCAACTTATTGTGGGAAATGAGGGCCTGATCTTGTCTCCCTGGGAATGGAAGAGAGGTACCAACTGAAAATGTCTGCAAAACTGGAATGTGACCTTGAAGAAAAGCAACACCAGGGGTGGAATTCTAGCAGGAGCTCCTTTGCATATTAGGCCACACACCCCTGATGTAGCCAATCTTCCTGGAGCTTACGAAGCTCTTTTTTGTAAGCTCCAGGAGGATTGGCTACATCAGGGAGGTGTGGCCTAATATGCAAAGGAGTTCCTGTTGGATTCCACCCCTGAGCAACACCGTAGTCTGGGAATTAATTCAAAGACTTTTGCGTGGGAAAGAATTAGGCAGGAGAAATGATGAACTGTTAACCTGTAGCCAATTTGGTGTAGCCAGTTTTGTGTAGTGGTTAAGTGTGCTGGTTTGGTGTAGTGGTATACTGGTTAAGTGTGCGGACTCTCATCTGGGAGAACTGGGTTTGATTCCCCACTCCTCCACTTGCAGCTGCTGGAATGGGCTTGGGTCAGCCATAGATCTTGCCAGGGGTCATTTTGTAAAAAAAAAAAAAAAAATTAGCTCACAGAGCTCATTTGTGTAATTCATTAGCATATGCTGCCCCCCTACCAGCCAAAAGCAACCTGATATAAGGAAGGAGAGCCCCGGGCGAGCGAGGCCTGCTTGGGCTGACTAGAGATCCAGCCATCTCAAGCAGGCCTCACTCTCCTGGGTCACCCCTTCTCCCCAGTCAAAAGGCTAGCAAGCCACCCACAGTCCGAAATCACATAAGTGGAGAAAGTGTGGCATGCACCTCCTGGTCAATGGACAACATGGGTGGGGGGGAGGAGGGGGGCGTCAGAACAGTTCAGGAGCTGTGCTCCTGTGAGCTCCTGCTGAATTCAAGGCCTGGATCTCACAGAGCTGTCCTTGAAAGGGCAGCTTCTGTGAGAGCTCTCTCAGCCCCACATCCACCTCACAGGGTGTCTGTTGTGAGGGAAGAAGGTAAAGGAGATGGTAAACTGCTATGAGATTCAGTGTGAAGGGCAAGATATGAATTCAATATCTTCTCTTTCTCCTTCTTCTCCTTCACCTTCTCCTTCTTCTTCTTCTTCTCCTTCTCCTCCTTCTCCTTCTTCTTCTCCTTCTCCTTCTTCTCCTTCTCCTCCTCCTCTTCTTCTCCTTTTCCTTCTTCTCCTCCTCTTCTTTCTCCTTCTCCTTTTTCTCCTTCTCCTCCTCTCCTTCTCCTTCTTCTCGTCTTCTTCTCCTTCTTCTCCTCCTCCTCCTTCTTCTTCTCCTTCTTCTCCTCCTCCTCCTTCTTCTTCTCCTCCTCCTCCTCCTCCTCCTCTATCTGTATATAATTCACTTATCATCAGTCTGGCAAGACAGTAGTCTTGCAAGTGTTTGTAAATGATTTTTCATTAAAAGCTTCTTTTGCATTTACTCAAGAAGTCTTCTGACAGATTCTGGGCCAAAGCTCCCATGGGCTAGCTTGAGGCCTCCAGGTCAGGGTAAATCAATCCATGGTCCAGTATAAATAAATGGTTTGTTACCAGGGCCAGTTCTGGGGAAGACTATTGTAAACAGCTTTGAGACATGTGACACCTGCTGGAGGACCAATCACTGTCCTCTCGGAGCTCTCTCAGCTCTACCTACTTCACAATGTGCCTGTTACAGGGCTTTTTTTGGTAGCAGGAACTCTTTTGCATATTAGGGCCACACACCCCTGTTATAGCCAATCCTCCTGGAGCTGACAGTAGTCCCTGTACGAAGAGCCCTGTAACAGGGCCAGATTAACAATTAGGCCAAGTAGACACTGGCCTATGGGTCACCACGCCTTTAGGGGCCCTGGGCTGGCTCCCCCGCCCCGCCCCACCCCACCCAGTTTCCCACCTGCTTGCAGCCCACACAGCCAGCAACTGAGCCGCTCTTTGCCCAACATGCCTGGTGCGAGTGCTGCTGGCATTGTCTCCAGGTTTGCCTCTCTCTTTCTCTCCTCTGCAGTTTTGTCAAAGGGGCTTTTTGGGGAAGTGCCTGCGGGCTGCAGCGGAGGCCGCAGGCGGTAGGGCGGGTATTCCAGCTCTGAGATAATTTGCAAGGGGGCCCCTGAGATCTTGACTTCTTAGGGGCCTCCACGGGGTTTAATCCGGCACTGCCCTGTAAGCTCTTGGAGGATTGGCTACATCAGGGGGTGTGGCCTAATATGCAAAGGAGTTCCTGCTACAAGAAAAGCCCTGCCGGTTGTAGGGAGAGGAACGGAAAGGTGATGGTAAGCCACTTTAAGTCTCCTTAATGTAGAGAAAAGTGGGGTATAAAAACCTACTCTTCTCTTCTTCGTCACTTGACTGAGGATTTGGCTGTCTACCTCAGCAGAGATAAAAACAGGACCCCACTGAGCGATGCGTTCTAGTCCAATCTGATCCTAGTCAACCCATTTCCCCCTCGAGTGTTCACCAGCGCTCTGTTCAATAACCGCAAATATTAACTGCCAAGCTTATGAACAAATGTAAAAGAGCATTATATGAAATTTAGCAACAGCAATCCAAGCGCTTTTTATGTCTATCATGGCATGATATCATTAGCAATAAATATGCACCACAACCCCATTTTATTAACATCCTTAATTGCTTCCAGAAGGATTGGGAAGGTGTTTTTTTTTCCCTTTTCTCAACCCAGGCATGGAAAGGCAATTAGATATCAATTCCCATATTCAAAACCGTCTCGGTGCTTATGGCTTGTTGATAGCAGCTATCATAAAAACACTAAAAGCCGTCTGGTTCTGTAACGGTCTTTTGGAGAGCCAGGTGCTGGACACGTTATGGCAAAATGTGTGTTATTTATACATAAGCAAGGAGCTGACTGAGGAAGAATAATACCAAAACACACCCACACCTTCACATTTTGTAGCTTATCTCCTTCTGTTCTAAGTATTTTTCTTTCTTTACATTTCTTCTCATTTCTTCTTCTGGTCTTTTTAAAAAAATAAGTGGTCAAGAGTGATGACGATGCTATTGGCGATGATATTGGATTTATATCCCGCCCTCCACTCCAAATCTCAGAGTCTCAGAGCGGCTCATGATCTCCTTGATCTTCTTCCCCCACAACAGACACCCTGTGAGGTGGGTGGGGCTGAGAAAGCTCTCACAGCAGTGGCCCTTTCAAGGACAACTTTGCGAGAGCTATGGCTGACCCAAGGCCATTCCAGCAGGGGCAAGTGGAGGAGTGGGGAATCAAACCTGGTTCTCCCAGAGGAGTCCGCACACTTCACCATTACACCAAACTGGACTAACCTCTGGGAGACTTGGGGCGCTTTCACACTGGGGAATTGACCCAATATCATCTCATCCCCAAAAAAATCGTTTCAGTTACGTTTGTTTCAGAGGGATCAGACAACCCCCATTGAAGCAGCAAGATCCCAGCAGCAGTCTGTGGTTGCACATTCACACTGCAAGTGTGCCTCAACCACGGACCTGCTACAGAAATGGTTGTTTTTTTTAAAGAATTCCCTCGGGGTGTGTGTTCAAGCAGAGAAGTGCACAAGCACTCCTTGGAGCGGGGTTAGGGGAGAAAAACTCGGAACACGGCAAAAACAACTTGGATGCTCGCACTGCTCTTCTGCTTATGAGTCGCACCAGCGCAATCAGACAGCTGGTGAATATGGAATGCGATTCAGGGGGAAGCTACCAAGAAGACAGGCCCGGCGCTGGGGGTTCCATCACCTGAGGTCGAAACCTTCACTTCTGCCCCCCATCCAAGTTCTATTATCACAAAGCGCATGCGGCCTGATGACGTCACCGGATGTCACGTTCTCATGGTGCAGGCAGGCAGGAGTCCAAAGCCAGTCCAAGGTCAAAGTCCAGGAAGGCAAGCAGGAGCCAAGTCACCAATGCAGAATCACAAACCAGAATCAGAAGTCAGTGTCCAAAACCAAAAGGTCAGAGTGCCAAGGAAAGCAAGCAGGTCAGGATCAGGAAGGAGCGTGGATGGAAGCCAGAGAATAGACTTGTTGCTTCTACAAGGTTACCAGGTCCTGGGTGGGAGCTATATGGGAGTCTCAATCAGCCTGCTCCCTGGGTGGCAGTGACTCTGCTAGAACGCAGGGCTGAGAGATCTGAAGCATTGGTGTGCCTCATGTCTTCGCTCTGAAAGTTCTTTCCGGAGCCTGCTTCGAACTCTTGAGATGGGAGGAGGAGAGCTTGGAGGAGATTGATCGTCAACAGCTGGCACTGGTGCCTGGAGAGTGATTGATGGGCCAGCTGCTGTTTGTTCAGCTGACGAACTGGCTGGCAACTCTTCCAGGTCTGTTAACCCTTCCAGCTCCTCCTCGTCAGGGTTCATAACACCGGAAGTGACATCATCAACCATGCGTGCTTGGCCCACCCCTTTGCTTGGCCCTCTCCTGCTTCAACGGGAGGTGGAAAGACCTCTTCCCAGCTCTCTCTGAAGAAGGAGAGGGCCGGGCACCCCCCTGACCTTGCCGAGGCTTCCCCCCCTCCAGACCTCACAGAGGTCAAAAAGACAGCGGGCATGCTCAGAGTCACTGGCTCTGAGCATGCTCCCTGCCAGCCCCCCTCAGCTCTGAGCATGCCAACTGTCTTCCCGACCCTGCCAAGGCTTTCCAAGCCTCGACAAGTTCAAAAATCAGCCGCAATGGGAGAGGGGGCACCTCATGATGCCCCTAGGCCGGGTGGCACCCCTAGGTGGCAGCCTAATTGACCTACTCCCACGTGCCGGCCCTGCAGGAAGATCCAGGTGGCTTTTTAATGCGTCTTGGAGGTATCTGGAGACGGGGTGAGAACAGGTGAGGCTCAGAGGGCAGATGTGTGATCGTGCAGATTTAATTCAAATGGAAGGTGTGGCTAGGTCAGGCTCAATCTCTTGTATGAAAGCACTCTTGGGTTCGAATCCCCATTTGTGCCATGGAAGCTCACTGGGTGACCTTGACCCACCTCACACGGTCGTCATGAGGATAAAGCAGAGGCGAGGAGGAGGAGAAGAGATTGGATTTATACCCTGCCCTCCACTCAGAGTCTCAGAGCAGCTTGCAATCTCCTTCCCTTCCTGACCCCACAACAGACACCCTGTGAGGCAGGTGGGGCTGAGAGGCCGCTGAGAGACTGCTGAGGTAGTTTTGAGAATGAGGTAAGCAGGTCTGGATTCCCTTCGGTGAGAAAAGGAGGGTACAAATCGCTTAAATAAGTCAATAAAATTAAATGTTTGGCCATTACTACTCTATGCCACTTGGCTGGCAAGTATACTTGCTTCTGGGCTCCATGGTTCAAACCCTCTGGGAGAATTATACTGAACTCTAAGATTTGACAAACTTTCTAATAGTTTCCCCACAAAAAAAATGGGAAGAAAACCTAACATTACAATAAGCAATAATGGTGACAATGGACATCCTTGCCTGGTACCGCATTGAATCTGTATCAATTCTGTCCACTCCCCATTAACATTAATTCTGGCCTTTTGGTCTGTATAGATGGCTTGTACCATACATCTAAATTTCTCCCCACATACATTATTCTCTAACTATTTCAACATAAATTTCCAATTAACGCTTTTTCTGCATCGACAAAAATACAAGCCATTTGTTTATCTGGGTGTTCTCTGTAGAATTCCGAAATATTAAAAACCTTTCTAATATTTTGTCTCATTTGCCTCCTCAATAGAAAGCCCATTTGATCTTCATTTATCACAGCTGGGAGTACTTTCTTAAGTCTTTGTGCAAGTATCGCTGCAAAGATTTTATAATCTCCATTAAGTAACGATATAGGCCTGTAATCTTGGATATCTATCGAGTCTGTGCCTTCCTTATAAATCAAGGATATTAACACTTCATTCCAGGAACCTGGGATTTTTGTCGTTTTTTAAATACCTTCTAAAACATTCTTGTATGGCAGTAATAACACATCTTCAAAACTTTTATACAGTTCAGCTGTCAATCCATCAGGTCTAGGAGTCTTATTATTTTTCTGATTTCTTATTCCCTCTGCTATTTCTTGTACTGTTAGTGTATTATCTAAATTCTTTTGTTTTTCTTCCAAAATCTTCCGCATTGTAGTTCGCCCAAGATATTCTTCTTGTTGCGTTTCTAAAATTTCCTGCTCTTTATATAAATTTTGGTAAAAATTTCTGATGACCTCCTGGATTTGGCTCTTTTCTTGCACTTCCTCTTTCTTTTCATTTCTTAGAGTCTTTATAAACTTCTTTCCTTTTTTTCCTTTAGTCTAAAAACTAACCATCTACTCACTTTATTCACATTTTCAAAAAAGTTTTGCTTGGTCCATTTTAGTTTTTTCCCCCAGATCTTCATTTAATAACAGATTAATCTGATGTTGCAAGCTCTGTATTTTCATTTTAATTCCCTCTTTGTTCTTTTCTTTTAGCTTTCCCTCTTGTAGATCTAAATCTTTAAGTAAGTGGTCGTAGGCTTTCACTCTCTCTTTTTTCCTTCTTGAAGAATATCAAATTGCAATGCCCCTACAGAAGGCCTTACAGGCATCCCAGATTATTTGCACAGATTAATCCTTATCCAAATTCTTCTCAAAGAACATTTTAATTTCATCTTTAGCTTCTTTTAAAAATGCTTCTTCTTTTAAAATTTGTAAATTCAGAGTCCATCTAGGTCTTCCTGCAAAATTTGTCAAAATACTTTGTAATGGGCTATGATCTGCAAAAGTCCATGGAAGTATCATCGCGCCTTCTAATACTTGTGCCAGGAAAGGTGAAATCCAGACCGTATCTATTCTGGACCATGAATTATCTATCTCGGAGAGGTAGGTAAAATCCTATGTTTTAGGATTTTTCATTCTCCAAGCATTCAGTAACCTTAATTCTTCCACCATCTTAAAAAAAACCTCTAGGGAGTTGATTTTGGTTCTTATTCTTGATTCTTTTCTCCGACTTCCTGTCCAGCTCTGCATCAAATATAGCATTAAAATCCCCCATAATGCAATGATCTTGATGATCAAATTCAATTATTTTCTCATGGACTGCTTTATAGAATTTTTCCTGCTTTTCATTTGGGGCATATATATTTCCTAGCAATATTTTTTTCCTATTACATAATATTTCATTCAGCAAAACCCTGCCATCAGTTGCTGCATACAATAACTTGGAATCAATATGATCCTTGACATAAGTCGCCACTCCTCTCTTTTTCTTTTGATCTGTCGCCACATACAGTTTCCCCAATTTCTTATTCTGTAAATATTTCACATCTTTTTGAATTATATGCATCTCTTGCAGGCAAATGATATCTGCTTGGAGTTTCTTTAATTGTAAGATTTTTTTTCCCTTTTTTGTGGTGAGTTTAAGCCGTTAACATTGATCAATACTATTTTTAATTTTTCCTTGTCCATCATTTATTCTTGGCATTACTATCTGGTATCACCCCTTGTTTCCTTTGTGTTTGTAATCTTGTTCTCATTTTTTCTTCCTTCTTTCTTATAAGTGACTGTCCCATATCCAGTTTATTGTTCTCTTCCTCCTCTTCTTCTTCTCTTTCTCCTTCTCCTCTTCTGAATCTGATACTCGAAGTTCTTCTTCAGCATATCATTCCAAAAAGTCTTGTGCCTTGTGAACTGAGGTTGGATTAAATCTTTTGTCCTGGAACACAAAAAAGACGCCTTCCAGCACAAGCCATCTAAAACATATACCATTTCTAATCAGCCAATCTGTCAGTTTTTTTGTATCCACTTCTTTGCTGTCTTGTATTCCATGAGATTTCTTTCAGAATTTTTATTTTGTTACTGTAGATATCATGTAATGAGAATGGCTACTTATACCCCGAAAAACTGGAAAGAACAGGTTTTAACCTAATGACCAGCTATCAAGAGATTTGCCAAACTTGCAAATCTCTGGGGAAAAACAGCAATCTTTAAATGTCACAGCATTCCTTCTGTTTCCTCCTTTTCTGACAATGGGACTTTGGAAAGCAACACCAAGACTATTGTGAATTCTTGTGGACTAAGCAAGATGTTATCTTCCATGCCAGACTTTCCCGTGATGCTCTATTTTGTCATTGTATGTTGAGACTAGAACAGTTTTGAATAATTGGTGAACATATATAAATAAAGACTGCTTGCTCAGCAAGCTGAAGAAGTCATTCCCTCCTCAAGAACTCATGTCCGAGTCTTCATTGCAACAGTTACCTTTCCAGGTCAATTCCACTTCCCTTGTAGCTCTTAACATAGCTTCACAAGAGGAGACTTTCATAAACCTCACATATATTTCTCTCGGTAGATTGAATTTTCTAATATATGTTGAAGTCACTCTCTTTGCCCAGTCAATCTCCTGGTTTATATCTTTCAACACAGCTTCTACTCCTGTTGAAAGTAGTTCATTGATTTTCCGAGGTATATCCTCTCCCTTTTCTTCTGGAATATTCTGGAACCTTAAAATGTAAGCAGCTTTATCCATTTCTAATTTGACAACTCTTGTCATCAGCACCTCTACACTTATCTTTCCATTCTTGTAGGATAGCAGACATACCCGCCATACTTTCTTTCAATTCTGTCACTCTAGTAGAAAGCCTATGTACTTGTTGGTTATTAGCTAAAAGTTGTTTTTGAAACTCATCTACCTTCTTGTTGGTCTTTATCTCTTCCTTCAGTTCATTTTTGATCTCTTCCAGCGAATGTTGGTTTTGTTTAAAACCTGCCATCATGATGTTTTGTAATTTTTCAATAGCATCTTGAGATACTGTATTTGTCACTGATTTGCTCAATCCTGGTGAGGTACCCTGTCCTGCTCTCCTTGTCTTATTATCCCTCTCTAATTTAGTTAATTTGAGTTATATAATTAGCTAATCACTTTATTAAACTGAACTGCACTAAATTAGCTCCCCTACTATTCTTACACAGTCAATTAGTTCCAATTATTATTCCAGTATTTCAGTTTCCAGTTGCTTCACAATTAATGTTCCAATATGATCAATTACACTCTTGATATTATTTCTGACATGTTCTAAAAATCCTTAAGCACTCTAGCAACCTTTATGTAAGTCAAGTTCAAAACTTAGGTCACCTACACCACCTTCTTTGTCTCCTTATATCCTTATTCAACTCTACCCCTTAATCAACTAAATTAATTAAACAGCTTTAAACATCTCTATTTTATCCAAGTTCATTCATTTAAGTAATTAATTTGCCCCATAAATAATTTAATTCCCCCCTAAAAAGTAAGAGAATTTTTAAAATTAATTATTTCATTAATCATACCCCAATAATTCATCAAAATAAGAAACCTCTATAGATTTACTCTCCTAAAATCCTTATATTCAATCGTTTATTAAATCATTAAACCAATTATGTTCGGTTGTACATTTTGATATTTAAGTCTGTTACTTTAAATTGAGATTATGATGCGATGGATTCCAACTGAGTACTATGTCTTCAGTACTATTCAATACTATGGTATACTACTAAGTGATTTATTGTCCATGTTTCTACCAATCTATTAAAAGTACTTATTTGTAAGTACTTATAATTCTCCTTCTCTTCCACACCAATAAGTTTCAAATCCCAGAGTGTACAAAAACTATGTATCAATCTTTTCTTCTTCCTGGTTCCTGTTGCTTCTTCCCACAAACTTTTGCGATTCTCTCTGCTTCCTGCTTCTTCTTCCCACAAGTCTCTGTGTTTCAGTCTCAGCTTCAGATATTACCAAGTCACCGTTTTATTCAGTAGAACAGGAAGGCATTTCTCATGTCAGCCTGTCAGTCCAAACCCCAGCTCAGATCAAACCAATTTTCACTCCATCAAGTCTCTGCTGCAATACAACTCAGTCCAGTCACTGTCTCTCCACCTTCTCTTATGCAAACACACTTTTATTTGGTAACATATGTTAACAAATTATATTTCTTGCATCATTAATAACTTTTTTTATCTATCTCATATAATACTTTTCACCCACCCCTCCCCCCATTACTTGACCCCCGCCGGTGTTATTTACTTAAAATACTAATATTTAAAGGTACCTTAACTAACAAAAACAAAAATTAATATTCTTCTTTTTTCTAAAACTTAATCATTATCAAAAATTGTCCAATGTCTTTTTATTTTCCACTCTTTTTCTACATATCTTCTGAACTTTTCCCACTCCATCTTAAAAACTTCTAAATCATAGTCTCTTAAAATTCTTGTTAATTTGTCCATTTCACTCCATGTCATAACTTTTACAATCCAATCCCATTTCTCTGGCATTTATTCTTGCTTCCACAGCTGTGCATATAATGTCCTAGCAGCTGAAAGCAAGTACCAAATTACAGTTCTATCTTCTTTTGGCATTTTTTCCATTTGTAATCCCAACAGAAAAGTCTCTGCAACTTTCTTAAATTCATATCCCAAGATCCTAGAAATTTCTTGTTGAATCATCTGCCAATACTTTTTTGCTCTTTCACAAGTCCACCACATCTATCTGGCATCTTGTTGTTCATCTTTGCCAATTTTTTAGGAGTCATATACCATCTATACAACATTTAAAAACAGTTCTCTTTAATACTATGACACGTCGAAAGCTTCATAAAATTCTTCCATAAATATTCCCAAGTTTTCATCTGTATTTCTTTATTTACATTAATTGCCCATTTAATCAATTGAGATTTCACTACTTCATCCTCTGTAGACCATTTTAAAAGTAACATATATTTTTGAAATTAATTTCTCATTGTCTCTAAGCAGAACCTTTTCCATTTCTGTTTGTTCTTTTCTTATTCCTTCAGTTTTGATATCATTATCCACCAAACTCTTTATTTGTTGCATTTTGAACCAATCATATTTATTATTCAGCTCTTCAGCAGTTTTCAATTCTATTTTGCCACCTTGTATTTTTAATAATTGATTATATAACCACTTTTCTTCACCTATCTCAGCTGTTATCTTTATTACTTTAGCTGGCACTATCCATAACGGTCTTCTCTCATCTCCATATTTCTTATATTTCATCCATGTATTTAGCAAATTATTTCTTATATAATGGTGAGAGAAAAAAAATCAATATTTTTTCTATAATACATGTATGCGTACCAGCCAAATTTTTTTCCGTGACCTTCCAGTGCTAAGAGTTTTTTATTTAACAGCATTTCAATTATTTTATCCACAGACTGCTTCCTGATATAATTTTAAGTTCAGTAATTGAAACCTACCTCTCTCTTTTGCATCTGTCAAAATTTTCATTTTAATCCTTGGTTTCTTCCCAGCCCACATAAATTCTGAATTTTTTCTTTGCCATTTATCAAAGTGTTTACTATTTTTCACAATAGGAATAGTTTGAAACAAATACCTTATTCTTGGTAGAATATTCGTTTTAATTGCAGCTATTCTACCAGCAATGACAAATTAAGTTTATTCCATTTTAACATATCTTCCTCCATTTTAAGTCATAGCTTCTCATAGTTATTTTTGAACAAATCAATATTCTTCATTATCTCCACACCCAAATATTTTACCTTGGAGGTAACTTCACAACCCGTCAGTCTCTGTAAGGCCTGTTGCTTATTTGTTTGTATATCTTTACATAAAAATTTTGATTTTTCTTTGTTAATACAAAGTCCCGCTAACTCCCCATATTCTTGTATTTTAGCTAACAGCAAAGGTGTAACTTGTATAGGATTTTCATTTATGAACATTATATCATCTGCAAATGCTCTGTATTTGTAAGTAAATCCTTTTATTTTTAATCCTTCTAGATAGATAGATAGATAGATAGATAGATAGATAGATAGATAGATAGATAGATGATAGATAGATAGATAGATAGATAGATAGATAGATAGATAGATGATAGATAGATAGATAGATAGATAGATAGATAGATAGATAGATAGATAGATAGATAGATAGATAGATAGATAGATAAATTTATTGTCATTGTTCTCTTTATCTTCTTGAATCTGGGGGAGGAAAATGCCGAGCTGAGCTCCTTCTCACATCAGGAGCAGGCTGGAACTTCTGTTCGGGGTAGTGGAAGGCAAATTAATGCCTACTGCCTACTTTTCTCACTCAGAGATTAGTCCAAGATATGCACAGAAAACTTTGAGGAGATTTACCTTGGTTAAAAGGGAGTCCTGGGGGGGGGGCTCCTTTGAGGCTTTGAGGGGTCTCCCGAGAAGAGTTGCATTTTCATCATCTGCAGAAGTTCTCAGAGTCATTTATTTGACATAAGCTCAACAGAATCCTAACCTTCTTGGACATTGCGAAACATCTAAAGCTACACAAGACCGGTGTGTATTTGGATAATTGGCAGAAAAGGTACAGATTACTATCTTTCATTCCGGGAATATTTACAGTTAAACAGAATAAATTCAGAAGGTGGGAAATGGAAATCTAGAAAGCTTGGAAGAAGAAGGGAGGAAGAGGTGAAATTTGGACTTTAAAGGACAGTGCAAAAAAGTGCAAAGGAATTTATTGTTTGGTCAACTTGCGGTTTTGAAAAAAGAGCACCATCGTCACAGACCTGCAGCATATACAATCAATACAGGAAGTACCTCAAGTATCGTGAGATCTCTTTACTAGCGAAAACAGGATTTGGTGGCAAGTAAAGCAGGAAGTAGTAGATGAAAAGCCTACTCTAGGGCTATAATACCATAGAGAAACATCAGCGGCCATTGCCAGGAGATCAAAATTAAAATAATATTTTTTAAAGTGTTCGGGACATTAAAAATTGTTGGAAATAATTGAGGTGATGATAAGAACTTAAATACTATTGGACATATTGTTTATATTGGACTTTAGAAGCCTTTAAAAGGAAAAAGGAAAAAAAATTAGTGAGAAGCAAAAAGTCGCAACCACCATTTTGAAGGATTTAAAAATTTTAAAAATTAATATCTCGGTCTGGGAAGCTCTGAGGACGGCGAAATTACACTTGTTGTAAAAAGCAAGCTCTAATCTTTTGATCTTGATAGTTAAATTTGAATTTGGTGAGATCAAAATTTTCGGTGTTTTTAAATGTCAGAACACAAGCAAACCCGTACAAGGGCTGCTTCATTGGAGAAAATGCAGGATCAATTAGAGGCAATGGAGGCCAGAATGATGAAAGGCATGAAAGAGATGATAACTGCATCTAAAAAAGAAATTATTGATGAGATTAAAAAAGATATGGAAGATCTCAGAAAAGAGACAGAGGAAACATCTAAAAAAGTGCAGGAGTAGAAGGGAGAATGAAAGAACATGACTCCACCTTGTTAAACATACAAGAAAAAGTGACAATCCATGACTGTAAATTGATGGTGACTTGAAAGAATATATAATAAAAATAATTGCAGAATTTTTAGATCCTGAAGAGACTAAAAATATGTATGATTATATCACTCTATGCTAAAAAAAACTCTATGCTAAAAAACATAGAGTGAACTCACTCTATGCTAAAAAAAATAATCTACCAAGAGATGTTGTCATAAGATATATGACAAAAGAAATGGTGGGAAAGATCATGAACAAAAATTTTGAAAAGACATTGATAGTGGGAGGCAGCAGAATAAGAATTATGAAGGAGTTGCCAAGGCAGGTGATAAATGACAGAAGAACATATAAAAAACTGACAGAAAAATTACGGGACAATGAAATGAGGTTTAGCTAGATTATACCTGAAGGTCTGAGCTTTGAACTTCAGGGGAAAAGAATCACAATTACAAATCCACAGGAACTGCATAGATTTTATGAAGAACATAAAGAATTTGCACCATGATGGATTACAAATTATTGTCTTGGAATGTAAATGGACTAAATTCACCACAAAAAAGAAGGGCAACATTTCATTGGATTAAAAAGCAAAATTGTAATATAGTTTGTTTACAAGAAGTGCACATTAAACAAAAGGTTACAAATTTTTATGGAATAAACAATTGGGACTAGAATTTTATTCATTGGCTGAACAGAAGAAAAGGGGAGTGATTTTTTATATCAAACAAGAATTGGAGCCAAAAATAGTGTTTAAAGAAAGATGGAAGATTTGTAGCAGTAGACATAATATTAAATGCAAAAAAAAAGTTGTTATTGGGACTGTATGCACCTAATGGTGCAAAAGATGCTTTTTAAAAAGACATTATACAACAATTTGATGAACTGACATATGACCAAGTTTTGATAATGGGGAATTTTAACAGAACAATTAAGAATACACTGGATAGGTCTGGGGGGAAAAAATAATAATAAAGAAGGAAAATTGCCAATTTTTTTTTTTATTGGTCAAACAAGAAAATTTGGAGGATATATGGAGGAAATGTTAATCCTGAAGTGCGGGACTACACATTTTATTCAGCAAGACATAAAACTTTTTCCAGAATTGACATGTTGTGGGGCACTAAGGATTTAGGTCTTATAACAAGGAAAATAGAGATTTTACTTAACATTGGGGCTGATCATAACCCAATAATGTGGATTACAAAATTGTCTAAGAAACTGAGAAGATGGAGATTGAATGAAGATTTACTACAGAATAAAGAAATAGTGACATTTCTAGAAAATGAAACTAAAGCTTTCTTTCAAATGAATGACAAAGAGGATATTGAATTTCAGATGGTCTGGGATGCCCATAAAGCAGTAATGAGAGGAATATTGATTACTTTGAATAATAAAGATAAGAGAGCAAAAGAAAAACAGTTGTTGGACATTCAAAATGAAATAAAGAAAAAAGAAGGGGAGTTGAGAAAAAGGCCAGGGAAAAAGAAAATTATAATGGAAATTACAATACTACAAACGCAAATGAGACATTTGTTAAATAAAGAATTGGAATGGAATCTGAAAAGATTGCAGCAGAAATCTTTTGAGGGAGCAAATAAACCTGGAAAATATTTGGCTTGGCAACTGAAGAAAAAGAGAGAAAATAAAATTATTAATAAAATTGTGGTAGATGGAAAAGAGGTGGTTAGCCAAGAGGGAATAAAAAGAGAATTTTTTAAGTATTATGCCAAGTTGTTTAAAGGTGTTAAAATAAAGAAAGAAAAGATGGATGAGTATTTACAAAAGATAAAAATAGAACCCTTAACAAAATATGTGAAAAGTTTTGAATGATCCAATTGAAAAAATAGAAATTGATGCAGCAATTAACACAATGAAAAATAGAAAGGCACCTGGGCCTGATGGATATACAGCTAAATATTTTAAAACCTTTAAAGAGGAGTTAATACCGAAATTGCAGAAGTTGATGAACATTATAAGAATAAAAGGGAAAATGCCAAACACATGGAAAGAAGCTGTTATTTCGTTGATTCCAAAGGAAGATAGAGATGTCACAAATGTAAAAAATTACAGGCCAATTTCGCTATTAAATAATGACTATAAAATATATACAAGAATCTTGGCAGAACGGCTTAACATTTGATAAACTTTATAAAGGAAGATCAAGCGCAGTTTCTTCCCAAAAGGCAAATAAGAGACAATACTAGAACTGTTGTAAATATTGTAGAATGTTATGAAAGGCATCCAGAAAAGGAAGTAGCATTATTCTTTGCAGATGCAGAGAAAGCATTTGATAATTTAAATTGGGACTTTATGTTTGCAATAATGGAGAAAATGGAGTTAGGAGAAAGCTTTATAAGAATGATAAAAGCAATATATACTGAACAACGTGCAAGGCTATGTATAAACGCAGATCTTACAGAAGATATGATAATTAGCAAAGGTACAAGACAAGGCTGTCCACTTTCTCTCCACCTTCTCTAAATCCTCTGAAGCCCTTTCTTCAAAGAAGAGGCAGCTGCATCAGCACTCAGAACCGCCTATTCCTCCTTGTCTTCCCCAACAAAAAAATGGCGGTTCTTTTCGCCCCGTTTGTGTCTCCGCAGATGCTAACTTCTTCCCTCTTCCATTGCCTTCTCTCTCCTCTTTACCACTTCTCTCCACAGTCCTCGCCTTATCATTCTTTAAGCTCTTACTTGTTTAGACCTTCCATATTATCTTTCTTTCTCCTCCTCCTCCGTTCGTCTCTCAGTCCCTACTCCGCCAAACCTCCTTGCACACTTCTGTCTCCCACCCTCTCACATTCTATCCTCCTTCATGCATTAAATCATCGACACTGACCTTCTCTCTTTTCTCTCTTCTCTCTATCAATCTCTCCACCATCACCTTCGCTGTTACGGTCTCTCATCTACACCAGCGTCACTTTCATCCGTCTTCTCATCGGAGCTTCGATCTTCCAACAACTCCAACTTTCTCTCTGAGCCTCTTCTGCCACTTCTGGTAAGTTCATTTTTTGTTTATTAATGTCTTATCAGAATCCAACACCACTCATCTTTAATATAACGTAGATAGTTTAGTCTGTCTCCTTATCTCTCCAGCAACTGGAGACCCAGTATTTAATTGAATTGATATGGAAAGATCAAGAAATAAAAGGAATGAAAATTAAAGGGGAAAATTTTAAGGTACAAGCATCTGCAGACTTTTATACTTTTATACTTGAAGACCCACTTAGTTCAATTGACAAATTAAAAAGCAATTTGGAACAATTTGGGAAAGTTGCTGGACTGAAGGTAAACTATAAAAAAAACTAAAAATATAAGCTAAAAATAAAAGCTAAAAATATGATGAAGAAACAAGTCTGTGAATTAGAAAGTAAATCGGGCTTTGCTTGTGAAAAAAAAGTTAAATATATGGGAATATTTTTAACTGCAGAAATGAAAAAAAACCAAAAGGTGATAATTATGATAAATTATTAAGACAAATCAAAGAAGACTTGGAGCAATGGCAGGACCTACAACTCTCATTACTAGAGATAATTGCAACAATAAAAATGAGTATTTTACCTAAAATACTATTCCTGTTCAAATGGTACCTATCACATTACCACTAATATTTTTTTGGCAGTTAAATGATATGATCTCTAAATTTGTATGGCAAAATAAAAGGCCAAGAACTAAAATGAAGATTTTACAAGACTCTAGACAAAGAGGGGGACTTGCTCTACTAGATTGTCAGCTTTATTGCAAGGCATGTGTGCTAATGTGGGCAAGAGAGTGGTTACTGTTACAGAATAAGAAACTACTGGTCTTAGAAGGTGCAGAACTCCCCAAGGGGTGGCACTCATATGTATGGTACCAAGTCCCTGCAAAAGATAGTGTGTTTCTCAGACATGAATTTAGGAAAGCAATCTATAAAATCTGGAATTGGATTAAGCCACATATGTACAAACATACCCCAAAATGGATATCCCCTGTGGAGGCATCAGTCCATCTGAATCCATTTCATTGGGAAGAACCTTGCACATATGAAGCTCTACTAGATAAGTCAGAGAACTTGAAAACTGATGAGAACATAGGCTTAGACTGGTGGACGAAATTGCAAGTTAAGTCAAGATATGTGAAAGACAAGGAGATAGGTTTTGAAAAAAAATGAATTACATGTTATTTTGATTGGATAGAAGAGAAATTTATTTAAAAAATCTATAATTTGCTGTTAGAGATTAAAATGCAAGATGAAATGGTGAAAGAAAGCATGATAAAATGGATGGAGAATATTGGGCACAATATAGAATTGGCAGATTGGGAAAGACTCTGGAATCAAACTATAAAAATTACAAGGTCTACGGTATTTAAGGAAAATTTGTATAAGATGCTATACAGGTGCTATATTACGCAAGAGAAATTATCTGATATACCCAAATACTCCCAATAAGTGCTGGAAATGTCACAGAGTGAAAGGAACCTTTTATCATATCTGGTGGTAATGTGACAAAGCTAAAGAATTTTGGGGGCAGATTCATACTTGGCTTCAGAAAATGTTGAAAATGAATATACAATATTTGCCTGAATTGTTTTTACTAAGTTTATGTCAATGTTCTCTCCCTAAACCAGTAAGTAGGCTCCTAATACATGCTGTAACTGCGGCAAGATTAATATATGCGAGATATTGGAAAATGCAACAAATACCTAAGAAAGAAGAATTTATTGGGAAATTATTTGAAGTAGCTGAAATGGACTATTTATCAACAAGAATGAAAGGGGGAAATATGAAGAGACTTGGAATCCCTTGCATAATTGGTTGAAGTTGATAGGATAAAGACAAGATAAGCCAAACTATAAATGAAATGCCTACAAGTATCTGAGAGGTATTGGTAACTGGTATAAACGAAGTATTATAGTCGGTGCGTCTAGAATAGAAATAGAGAAATAGGGAATGAAGTATTGATGGAACACTAGGTAATTGATTGATAGAATCTTTATACTCCAGTTTTAGTATATGCTTTTTGCGTGTGTGTGTGTGTTTTTGGTGTTATATGTAAAAACACCATTTTTCTCTTTTTTCAATAAAATTAAATTAAAAAATGGGAAAAGAACCAAAACATAAGAACATAAGAACATAAGAGAAGCCATGTTGGATCAGGCCAACGGCCCATCAAGTCCAACACTCTGTGTCACACAGTGGCAAAAAATGTTATATACACACATACACTGTGGCTAATAGCCACTGGTGGACCTGTGCTCCATACACTGTGGCTAATAGCCACTGATGGACCTGTGCTCCATATTTTTATCTAAACCCCTCTTGAAGGTGGCTATACTTGTGGCCGCCACCACCTCCTGTGGCAGTGAATTCCACATGTTAATCACCCTTTGGGTGAAGAAGTACTTCCTTTTATCCGTCTTAACCTGTCTGCTCAGCAATTTCATCGAATGCCCACGAGTTCTTGTATTGTGAGAAAGGGAGAAAAGTACTTCTTTCTCTACTTTCTCCATTCCATGCATTATCTTGTAAACCTCTATCATGTCACCCCGCAGTCGACGTTTCTCCAAGCTAAAGAGTCCCAAGCGTTTCAACCTTTCTTCATAGGGAAAGTGCTCCAGCCCTTTAATCATTCTAGTTGCCCTTCTCTGCACCTTCTCTAAAGCTATAATATCCTTTTTGAGGTGCGGCGACCAGAACTGCACACAGTACTCCAAATGAGACCGCACCATCGATTTATACAGGGGCATTATGATACTGGCTGATTTGTTTTCAATTCCCTTCCTAATAATTCCCAGCATGGCATTGGCCTTTTTTATTGCAAACGCACACTGTCTTGACACTTTCAGTGAGTTATCTATCATGACCCCAAGATCTCTCTCTTGATCAGTCTCTGCCAGTTCACACCCCATCAACTTGTATTTGTAGCTGGGATTCTTAGCCCCAATGTGCATTACTTTGCACTTGGCCACATTGAACCGCATCTGCCACGTTGACGCCCACTCACCCAGCCTCAACAGATCCCTTTGGAGTTCCTCACAATCCTCTCTGGTTCTCACCACCCTGAACAATTTAGTGTCATCCGCAAACTTGGCCACTTCACTGCTCACTCCGAACTCTAAATCATTTATGAACAAGTTAAAAAGCATGGGACCCAGTACCGAGCCCTGCGGCACCCCACTGCTTACCGTCCTCCACTGCGAAGACTGCCCATTTATACTCACTCTCTGCTTCCTATTACTCAGCCAGTTTTTGATCCACAAGAGGACCTGTCCTTTTACTCCATGATTCTCAAGCTTTCTAAGGAGCCTTTGATGAGGAACTTTATCAAAAGCTTTCTGGAAGTCAAGGTAAACAACATCTATCGGGTCTCCTTTGTCCACATGTTTGTTCACCCCCTCAAAGAAATGCAACAGGTTAGTGAGGCAAGATCTTCCCTTGCAGAACCCATGCTGAGTCTTCCTCAATAACCCGTGTTCATCAATGTGCCTACTCATTCTGTCCTTGATAATGGTTTCTACCAACTTTCCCGGTATTGAAGTCAGACTGACTGGCCTGTAGTTTCCCGGATCTCCTCTGGAACCTTTTTTAAAGATGGGGGTGACATTTGCTACCTTCCAGTCCTCAGGAATGGAGGCAGATTTCAATGAAAGATTACAGATTTTTGTTAGAAGATCCACAAGTTCAACTTTGAGTTCCTTCAGAACTCTCGGATGTATGCCATCCGGACCCGGTGACTTATTAGTTTTTAATTTGTCTATCAGTTGTAGGACCTCCTCATTTGTCACCTCAATCTGACTCAGGTCTTTCAACACCCCTTCCAAAATTAGTGGTTCTGGGGCGGGCAAAAAGTTCTCGTCTTCTACAGTGAAGACGGAGGCAAAAAATTCATTTAGCTTTTCAGCCATTTCCCTATCCTCCTTCAGTAATCCTTTTACCCCATGGTCATCCAAGGGCCCCACTGCCTCCCTGGCTGGTTTCCTACTTCTAATATATTTGAAGAAAGTTTTATTGTTGGTCTTTATGTTTTTTGCAATATGCTCCTCATAGTCCCTTTTTGCCTGCCTGATCACAGTCTTGCATTTGATTTGCCACAGCCTGTGTTCCCTTTTACTAATCTCACTTGGACTGGTTTTCCACCGCTTAAAGGAGTCCTTCTTACCTTTTACAGCTTCCATTACTTTATTTGTTAACCACGCAGGCCTTTTCTTATGCCTGTTTGTGCCTTTCCTAACTTGTGGTATGTATTTTATCTGAGCTTCTAGGATTATAGTTTTAAATAGCGTCCAAGCTTTCTCAAGGGTTTTGACCGTATGTACCTTTCCTTTCAGTTTCTTCCTCACATGCCTCCTCATCTCAGTGTATTTACCCCTTTTAAAGTTAAACGTGGTTGTGGTGGTCTTTTTGGACAACTCCCTATTTATACAAACGGTGAAATCAATAACATTATGGTCACTGCTCCCAAGCGGCGCAATCACTTTTACATCTCTCACCAAGTCTTGGGCATTACTTAGGACCAAATCCAGGATTGCCCCACCCCTGGTAGGTTCTGAGACCATCTGCTCCATAGCACAGTCATTGAGAGCATCAAGAAACTCAATCTCTTTCTCTCGACCAGAACACATATTGACCCAATCAATCTGCGGGTAGTTAAAATCACCTATTACAACACAGTTTTTACGTTTAGCCGCTATCTTTAAGCCTTCCATCATATTATAATCGTCCTCTCTCTTTTGATTTGGTGGGCGATAACAAACTCCCATAGTTAAATTTCCTTTTGGGCCCTCTATTTCAACCCAAAGCATTTCTAAAAGTGAATCTAATTCTCTGATCTCAGCCTTACTGGACCGTATATCCTCTCTGACATACAGAGCCACCCCACCTCCAACCCTTCCCTCCCTATCCTTCCGATATAGCTTATATCCAGGAATCACCGTGTCCCACTGATTCTCCTCATTCCACCAAGTTTCTGAAATTCCCACAATGTCTATGTTTTCTCCCAGCACTAAACATTCCAATTCACCAATTTTACTTTGAACACTTCTAGCATTTGCATACAAACATCTATAATTTCCCAGGTGAGCTAGGCCCGCCACCTTCCTCCTGCCGCCTCGAGACACTGGCAGACAGTCCATATTGTTTGTCACCTTCACAGTGGACAACTCCGGTCCGTTACCCGGTAGAAAAATAGCAGCTAACCCTTCATCTCTTTGAGACGAGTCCTCCCGAACCAGAGACATTTCATCTCCTGTCGGCTTTCCCCCAAGATTTAGTTTAAAAACTGCTCTGCCACCTTTTTGATTTTAAGCGCCAGCAGCCTGGTTCCATCCGGGGACAAGTGGAGACCGTCTCTTTTGTACAGCTCCCGCTTGTTCCAGAAAGCATCCCAGTGCCTAACAAACTTAAACCCTTCCTCCTTACACCATCGTCTCATCCACACATTGAGACTTCTAATTTGTGCCTGTCTCTCCTGCCCTGCACGTGGAACAGGTAGCACTTCCGAGAAGGCTACCTTGGAGGTCCTGGCCTTAAGTCTCCCGCCTAGCAGCCTAAATTTTTCCTCCAGGACCTCACGACTGCATTTCCCCACATCGTTGGTGCCAACATGCACCACGACCACAGGCTCCTCCCCAGCACTGTCTATCAGTCTATCTACTACACGCGTAATGTCCGCTACCTTCGCACCAGGCAGGCAAGTCACCATACGGTCAGTACACGGTTTCGCCACCCGGCTGTCTACTTGCCTAATGATCGAATCACCAACTACCAATACCCCCCCTCTCCCCCTGCTCAGGGATGGTTCCTTGGCGCGAAAGGATTCCCGCTCACCGACCGAAGAAGAGGTCCCTTCTGAGGGCGCATTCCCCTTATCTTCAGCACGGTGCCCTGTTCCCTCTCGACCCTCACGCTCTCTGGCAGCAACGGGGCTGCTACGTTCAGAGCGGGGCTCATCTAATACGCCCCCGAGAGTCTTCCCCAAGTGCCTAACTGACCGTCTCTGCTTCTCCAGGGCAGTCACCTCAGCCTCAAGGGTACGAACTCGTTCCCTGAGGACCAGGAGCTCCTTGCATCGAGCACACACCCAAGACTTCTGTCCTTTGGGCAGATAGTCATACATGTGACACTCAGTGCAAAACACTGGAAAGCCCCCAACCCCCTGCTGGCATTCTATCTTCATTGTATATATATATATATTAAAATATACAGTCCTCTTTAAATGCTGTTTAAGTGGCTCCCCTTCTGGCGGGTCAACTTACCTAAACTTACCTTATTGGGAACTTACCTTATTTGGAGAACAAGGAAGCCAGGGATCTGGGTTCCTGCTCCTTAGAGAGCCCCTAGGCGAAGAGCCACAGGCCAAGAGCCCTTTAGCTCTCGCCCTTCGGCTCGCGCCTTTGGCAAGGCGCAGCTTAAAATGCAAAGAGGTGGAGCAGGGCACTCCTCAGCAATCACTCTCAATCAGCAGCAATCACTCTCAATCTCTTTCACCCTTAAGGCAGTCAACCAAACAAAGAGCAGTCAACCAAACAAAGAGCAGTTCCCCAGCTATCACACCTTAGAATTTTAGGCAGCCCCACAAACCTTAGAATGTAGTCCTTCAAAACTCAGAAATTCTCAGCAATTTCTCCAGCTGTCTCAGCTATCAGAGCTGCTCTGCTCTGCTCCTCCCAGACCTCTGTCAATATCAAGCAGACAGATGGAAATCTTCCTCATGACACTGTGGCTACATGGGAGAAAGTAATTTTAAAAGTCTGATGGGAGTAAGGTTTTATTATAACAACGACAATTCAAGAAGCATTTTAAGGTAGATGCTGAGCTGATATAATTTAGTACACTTTCTGGTGATGTCAGGGGTGTGTGGCATATGCAAAGGAGTTCTGCTAATGAGCTCTGGAACCTCTTTTTCTACAAAGTGACCCCTGCTTATGACAACGCTGAAGAGTTTTCAAGGCAAGAGACTCTCAGAGGTGGATTTGCCATTACCTGTGTCTGTATAGTGACCCTAGACTTCCTTAGTGGCCTCCTATTCAAGTAGTGACCGGAGCTGCCAACTCTGCTTGGCTTCCGAAATCTGATGAGATTTGGCTAGCCTGGGTTATCTGGACCAGGAAAGCTTGGCACTACCCTTTTACAGGTGTGGAATTCTAGCAGGAACACCTTTGCATATTAGGCCACCCCCCCCCCCCCCGATGTAGCCAATCCTCCAAGAGCTTACAAGATTCTTTTTTGTTAGCTCTTGGAGGATTAGCTACATCAGGGGTGTGTGGCCTAATATGCCAAGGAGCTCCTGCTAGAATTCCACCCCTGCCCTTTTAGAATCAGCAAGGATATTTGACATTCAATCCTTCGACATGCTGTTCTACCGAGGGGCCAGAACTAAACTTTCACGGCCAGAAGGTGCTAATTAAAATGCACGGCCGATAGCAGACAAATTGCCAGTGGCTAAAAATAGCTGAAAATAGGAAACCCCAAAGAGTCTTCTGTAATGGATGGTATTACTAGCTTTCAGAATGTTTCATGGAAAACTCTAGTTTCTGAGAAGTTTATCAGGGGATTACTCAATGAGACAATCAGTCCCAATGAAGAATGAGAATAGTATTGATAGACAACAGAGGTGCAGGGAGAGGAAAGTAGAAGGCAAGAAGACAAAATGCCCATTGGTCCGCAAGACTGAGGTCCCCCAATGTATTGGTTTGTATTTATGGTTGCCAGCCTTCCTCTGGCAATCTCTGGGAACCATTTTTAGGAGCGGAGCCTGGGGAAGAAAGTGTCATGGACCCAGTAATGCCAAAGCCAGGTGAGCATCTAGAAGTGACATCACAACATCAGCAGC